>NW_012104220.1:2160243-2197124 GCF_000951045.1 Mandrillus leucophaeus | reverse complement strand
CGCCGCCTCCGTCTGCCTGCTCCCGGGCTCCAGGCCCAGCGCGCCCAGATGCCGGGCGGGACCCCTCCACCCGTTGCTGGAACACCAACAGCAGTCTTGGAGCCTCTGGGCGGGAGGAACTGGGGCCTCCACCGACACCTGCTTCTTCCCTCACCTCGCAGCCTCCCACACCTGTTGGTCTGACCTCTGCCCCGCCGCCGCCACCGAGTAACCTAAGGCTTTTGGCCTGATTCGAGCTCACTGTGTCTAAACCTCTAAATGCGGTGCGAAAAAATCCTGGGGAATGTGCCATGGCAAAGCCTGGGCATTTCAAGTGCTTTTCTGGATTCTCATCAATTCCTCTTTACAGGAATCTTTATCCGGAATTCAGCTAGTCCCAAACCCCACGTGGTGTTGCTCTGCTTGTGTTTTTGAATCCAGGGGCCTCTTTGAATCAGAAGCCCTTTGTATAGAGATAAGTATCCTTCAGGCCAGAAGCAGCCTCCACTTTTTTCGCAGTCCCATTTCCTACCCAACGCTTTCTTCTGAGTTTTAAAGGCATTCGATAGAGAAGGGGTTGGAAACAGAACCTTCGTCCCCCGCCTGAGCGCCTCGGAGACTAGATATCTTCCAAACATCATCTCATTTACTTCCCTGAAGTTACTACTAGGTAGATTTCATGTCTGTTGAGAGGTGAGAAAGCTGAAACTTTGAGACTTAAGAATCCTGGCCGAGGTCACCCTCCTCCGAAGCTTCATCTCTTGCCACCACTTTCTGGTGCACACCTAGGACAGATTTCAATCCCTGAGATCCCAGGATGAAAACTATGTTCGCCAAATACCAGCTACAGTGCCAGAAGAGATCATGGAACAAGGTGTGGCAACCTGCTTGAGAAGAGGAGCCAAAACATCATAGTTGAACCGTCCTGCAATAGAAGTGAGTAAGGTGAACCAGGTGTGGTGGCTCATGCCTGTAATCCCAGCACTTTGGGAGACCGGAGTGAGAGGATTGCTTGAGGCCTGGAGTTCAAGAACAGCCAGGGCCACATAGCAAGAGCCTGTCTCTATTTAAAAAATCCAGTTTTTTTACATTTAAAAAAAAGAAGTAAGGCAACTTGAACCGGAAGTGCACAAAACTGCTATCAACTTTGCAAGGCTTTTCCCAATGACTTTGAGGGATGGAACCTGAAGGAAGGGGGAGGAGGCAAATAGGGAGGAAAGTGAAATGATTTATAAATGACTTGCTAATTTCATCCAAAGGGAGTAATGATAATTAGGGCATTCTTCCCACACGAAGATGACACAATTGACCCACTATCACTGAGGCAAGCAGTTTGGGCTGTTTTTCCAGTAGTATGACAGTGATGGTGTGTCAACCACAGGACCTCACCCACATTTCTATGGGACCTAGGAGTGTGGGAAATAACAGCCAGATTTGAGGTACAAATCCTGGTGCCCAGCCTGCAGAGCCTTTTTGCAGCAATCTAAGCCTGACTGCTCCTGTTGTATGGTCAAAGTCATTTTAATCTACTTTAGCTTATTCCTTGTAAAATGTTCAAGAATTGTATTTTGTCTTGAAAACTATGAATTTTATTGTTTATGGGGCGTTATTTTTTAAGGATTACAGGATTTTAGTTTTGGATGATGAAAAAGTTTTGAAGATGGATAGTGACAATGGTCACACAACATTGTAAATGTATAATGCCATCGTACACTTACATGGCTTTAAAGTAAACATGAAATTTTCTACATTTGTTTGTTTGGTCAACTGTTATCCTCCCTAAGGTACTTGAAGTTCTTTCTGACATTGCCACTGGCACTTACTATTTAAATATTGTTGGTCCTCTTGGATTCCATCAGTACTCCAGAGGCTTCCTTCATTTCGAATTTAACTGATTGTGTAGGAATACGTAATGCTGTTGTTAGCACTAGGGAACGTATCTGAGTCGCATTCACCGAAGTGTGTTAGCAGCAGCAAAGCTGTATGGGTCTGCAGCAACCTCAATTCTTGCCTCCTCCAAAGAAAGAATTCTACCAAGAGGCTTAAGGCAGAGGGAGAGACCAAGGCAAGTTTTAGAGCAAGAGTGAAAGTTTATAAAAAGTTTTAGAGCAAGAATGAAATGAAGTAATGTACACTTGGAAGAGGGCCAAGCGGGCAACTTCATAGATTCAAGTGTGCTGCTTGACCTTTGACTCGGGGTTTTATACATTGGCATGCTTCCAGGGGGTTGTGTCCCTTTTCCCCTGATTCTTCCCTTGGGGTGGGCTGTCTGCATGTGCAGTGGCCTGCCAGCACTTGGGAGGGACGACATGCTCAGTGTGTTAACTGAAGTTGCACGCATGCTCACTTGAGGCATTCTACCCTTACTAGTCAAGTGTTCCTAGAGGAAGGTCATATATGAGTACTAGTTAAATGCCACTATTTGGCTCTTGGTGCACACCTGTGAGCCCACTCGCCCGACTCCTAAGATCTTATCCAGAAGCTGCTGATCGCCAGTTTTAGGTATTTTCTGTCCATTGGGAGACTGCCTTTCCCTGGTGCCGGCTGTGACCAATTATTATTTTAGAGAGACAGTTTAACAACTGCCTGACCACCTGATGGTTGCCTGACATTCCTTGTGGGAGCGAGGAGCCCTCTCCTGCTCTGCTCACGTCTGACTACCTACTGTGACACTATGGAATAAAATGAGAAAAACTTAAAATTTGGGACAATTTTAACAGCTTTATTGAAGTATAATTGATATAACAAAATATATTTAAAGTGTTCAGTTTGATACACATATATACACATAGATACACCTATTTAAAAACCCATCACCACAACAGACAAAGGACATATTCATCACACCCAAAAGTTTCCTCATGTAACCCCTCCCTCCCAGCCTTCCTTACCTCTCCACCCCACCAGGCAACCCCTGATATGCTTTATGTAACTATACATTAATTTGTATTTCCTAGAATTTTATATAATTGGAATCACACATTGTATACTCTGTTTTATCTGACTTCTTTCACTCAGCAAAATTATTATGAGATTCACTGATGTTGTAGCATGTATCATTAGTTCATTCCTTTTATTACTGAGTAGTATTCAACTGTAGGGATACACCAGTGATTTTGCCCATTCCCTTATTAATGAACATTTTGGTTGTTTCCAGATTTTGGCTATTGCAAATAAAGCTGCTATGAACATTCATGTACAAGTCTTTGTATGGACATATGCTTTCATTTCTCTCCCATAAATACCTATAAATGGAATGGCTAGATCATGTGAAAGATGTATATTTCACTTTTTAAGAAACTACAAACTTTTTCCAAACTAATTGTACCATTTTACATTCCCACCAGTGTGTATGAGAGTTCCAGTTCCTCTGCTTCCTCACCAACAGTTGGTAGGCCAGTCTTTTTAAATTTAGTCATTCTTATACATGTGGAGTATGGTATCTCATTATGGTTTTAATTTGAATTCCCTTAATTTGATGCCCTTAATACGTAATGATGTTGAGCATCTTTTCATGTATTTATTTGCCATCTGTGTATCTTTTTCATGAAATGTTTGTTCAGATCTTTTGCCTACTTTTTATTGAATTGTGTGTTTTCTTATTATGGTATTTAACTTGTCACTGTTAGGATACATTTCAAAAATCCTGACCAAGTTCTAACACTAGAATGTGTCAGCAAATGCTCAGTTTAAGTAAAATGTCACATTACAAACTAACTACCAGGGTGTGGCCCAGCAATCTTAAGTACTTTCCCTGGAACCTTCTGTAATATGCAGAACACTTTGAATTGAAATAAATGCTGTTACGGAGGTCAACTCAACCTTTCCAAATTTTTATTATTTAAAAGCAGTTGGAGAGTTGTAGAAAAGTATTTTTTCATAGAGGCAAATTTGTGGGTCATGTTGCCATACATCTTGCCACGAAAATAATAATATAAAGTGTTTTGGAGAATACACCCTGAAAGTCTGTCAGAGGCATGTGAACCAAAGCAACTCCATCTTGAATAGGGACTAGGTGAAATGAGGCTGAGACCTGCTGGCCTGCATTCCCAGACAGTTAAGGCATTCTAAGTCACAGAATGAGCTGGGAGGTCGGCACAAGATACAGGTCATAAAGACTTTGCTGATAAAACAGGTTGCAGTAAAGAAGTGGGCCAAAACCCACCAAAACCAAAATGGCGGCAAGAATGACCTCTGGTCATCCTCACTGCTACACTCCCACCAGCGCCATGACAGTTTGCAAATGCCATGGCAACATCAGGAAGTTGCCCTATATGATCTGAAAAAAGGAGGCATGAATAATCCACCCTTTGTTTAGCATATCATCAAGAAATAACTATAAATATGGGCAACCGGCAGCCCAAGGGGCTGCTGAGTCTGGAGTAGCCATTTTCGTATTCCTCCTAACAAACTTGCTTTCACTTTATAGACTCACCCTGAATTCTTTCTTGTGTGAAATCCAAGGACCCTCTTTTGGGGTCTAGATCAGGACCCTGTTCCTGTAACAAGTCCACAATGCCAGAGAATTAAAGAGAACCACAAAGGCGTGGATAAGTTACGGTAAAGGCAGAAGGGACCCTAAAAGGCTCAGAGGCTAAGAGACTTTTAAGCACCTGCTATGTGCTGAGCACTATTAGAGGCACATAACAGGCAGTGAAATCAAAATTCACCCAAATAGGGGCATTTTGAGAGTGAAAGGGCACTATTAATGTTTTTTTGTTTCAGGCAGTCCTGATAAAGCCGCTTCATAGTGTGCTCATTTCACCCTCAAAAGTGTCCCATTGAGATGCTAAATCACAGTCACCCCACTTACAGGCATCACTTGCAATAACCCAATAATCTATTCCTACTTTATAATCAAAAACTAAGGTTTAGTAGGGTACACAACTCGGTCAATGTCAAACAGTTAATAGAGAGCAGAGTTGGGATTTGAAACCAGGCCTGGTTTAGAATGATTGCTCAACAAACCAGCTTCCCAGACCCCTGAAGAATCTGAAGTCACCCTTTTTTGAGAGGGCAAGGGGGGATGCTTTATGGAATTTATTATAAACATGCCCCTGGCCTGGCACAGTTGACTCACGCCTGCAATCCCAGCTCTTTGGGAGGCAGGTGGATTGCTTGAGGCCAGGACTTCGAGACCAGCCTGGGCAACATGGTGAAACCCCGTCTCTACTAAAAATACAAAAAGCCAGCATGGTGGCACACACTTGTAAGTCCCAGCTACTCAGGAGGCTGAGGTGAGAGAATCGCTTGAACCCAGGAGGTAGAGATTGCAGTGAGCCGAGATCGCACCACTGCACTCCAGACTGGGAGACTGCACTCCAGGAGAGTGAGGCTGTGTCTTAAAAAAAGCCCCTATCCTTTACATCTTTTTCTTTATAATAACAACTTTGTATTGGATTTGACAGTGATCCGTTGTTGTTGCCCATCTTCATTTCAAATCAGTTTTTCCAAAAGACATGTGAGCAGCCGAATAGAAGAGATGCATAGGGTGAGGTATGGGAGAAGGGGAGTAGAACTGCCATGGCCTCTCTGTCACGCCTCACTTCAGGAACCTCTGTGGGTTCAGCTGTCTGGAAGCTCCCTGAAATTGCTCTTGTAAGGCACATCTGCTCCTTTTTCCCCTCCCATTCGAGAGTGCTCACCAATTATTCCAGGTAATACTATTAGTACATCAATCGTGCACCACCTTTTCCACCAGAGGCAAGCATGTGGCGGACTTTTCAAAGGGATTACCTTATCCCCCGCTAGGCCCAGTACTGGGCCCAAGGAGGCACATGACCCAAACAGGACCCACCACAGTTCTTTATGGTAAACAGATATGGAAGCTGAAAACAAAGTCAAACTGACTTAGACAAAAAGTGGACTTTAGTGGTTCATGTGACATAAAAGTCAAGGAGATGTAGCATTGGGCGTGGCTAGATTCAAGGACTCAGTCAAAGGCTTGACAAACCAGTATGTCTCCACATACCTTTTCTCTTCTGCTAACTCCCTCAGCCCTACCCACCGGGGGTGAAATTGACCACCGGAAGGTCCAGGCTTACATCCTAACCTTCTAAGTGAAAAACTTCCCAACAGTTCTAACAAAAGTCGCAGAATTGAGTCTCATCGGCTTGGGGTCACCTGCCGATTTCCATGCTAATCACTGCGGCTACCGGGAGGAAGGCCCTGCTGGCGGGTCAGAGTATGTGCCTGAGGCAGGCGTGGAGGTAAGTTGGCAGCTCGGCCAGCACCACAGGAGCTGAGAGAGGGAAGATGCGCAACCTCAAAGGAAAACAAGGGAAAAGATGCTGGCGGGACAAATAAAGATGATGCCCACTGCACAAGCTCTTCTCTCTCCAGTCTGTATTGCAAGGCCGCTCACTTCCACGGGCCTTTTTAGAGTCCTGCACTTGATTTTTTTATCCGTTGTTTTTTATTTTTATTTTTCTCAAGGAGGGTTCTTAAACTCGTATAAGCTTCAGGCCCCTCAAAATCTGAAGCTATCCTACAAGAGAGTCACTCAGAATATCTACCTCCCTCTTATCAATTTAGGAACCAAGTCTTGTCAATTGCTCAACTACATTGCCTTTCGTCCACTCCTAACAGCTTGAAACTGAGGTTCTTATTGCCAGAAAATGGCATCCTGCCCTAGCCTTTTCCTTCTGATTCATCTCCAAAGCCTTACAGCAGGGCAGTTCCTTAAAAAATTAAAAACACCATTATCATGCACCTCTAGGAATATACCCAACCTAATTGAAAGCAGGGTCTGAAAGAAATGCTTGCATACCTTTGCTCACAGCAGCAGAGTTCACAGTAGCCAAGAGGTAGAAGCAACCTGTGTCCATCAGTGGGTGAAAAAGAAAACTAGAAGTAGTATATACATGCAACTGAATGTTATTTCCCTAAAAAGGAAAAAATTCTGACATATACTGTAACAGAGATGAACACCGAGAACATTATGCTAGTTGAAATAAACCAGTCATAGCAGGATAAATATGGTGTGATTCCATCCTACTATACTATGTAGTATTCCAAATACTGCACGATTCAGCTAGGGGATGAAGAGTCCAGGTAGTGGGGAGTTACTGTTTAATAGCTACAGAGCTTCAGTTTTGCAAGATGGAAAGGGTTCTATGGATGGATGGGTGGTGATGGTAGCACAACAGTGTGAATATACTTAATGCCACTGAACTGTTCACTGAAAAATGGTTAAGATAATAATTTTTATGTATATTTCACCACAATTTTTAAAAATCTGATGCTTTAATAGCTTTTCTACATATGCATGGGATCATAACTACCTTACTTAAAAGTCTAGTGGCTCTTCATTTGGCCACAGGCCAAGCCCAAGCTCTTTGACTTACAGAGTTGCTATAATGATGATTTTTAAAAATCATATATGCAAAGTACTTAATTATGCCACAGTGCCTGACACAGGGTAATTTCTCAATAATTGGGTGTTAGTAGCATGATTGTTACTAAGACTATTATCTGGCCTCTCCCTACTCTCCAATCTTGTCTTCCATCACTTCCAACCTTGTGCTTTAATTCTAGAAACAGCCCCGAATTGGCCATGCTGTTTTACACTGAGGTATCTTTGAATATGTTGTTTTCTCTGCTTCTATGTGTTAACATTTATTCTTCAAAATTGAATTCAGATATCACCTTTCCCAGAAGGCTTCCTTGTCTCACAAACCTCCATGAGATTTATTCGGCCCCTTTTCTGTGTGTCCCTTCTATTTTGTAAATGTTCCTATTGTTGCTGCTGACACAGTGTCGTGTAATTTATTTGTTTACATGCCCCTCTCTAGTCTGAGAGCAGATTTAGGGCAGAAAACGACGCCTTCTTCACTGCATCATTCCCTGGGATCTTATATTGAATCTGGCATAAAGTTGATGTTCAACAAATGCTTGTCTGATGAATAATATGATGAGCACTTAGTCATTTTTACAAATCTTATCCCATTTAATCTTCAAAATTACAATTAGAAGGAAATATTATTGTCCTCATTTTTTTTTTAGAGGAAGAAACCAAGGCTCAGAGAGGTTAGTGACTTGTTTAAGGTCACACAGCACTAAGATCAGAATTAGAGTTTAGGGTTTTTTTTTCTGCTTCTGAAACCTATGTTTTTCTTGGCACATTATGTCATTATATATCTGTATTTCCTCAGACAGGAAGTGTAGAGAACACAGAAAAGCAAGAGTTAGATTCTGGGGTGGCTGAGAGATTCGGAGAAAAAGAAAAAGAGAGTGAGTAAAACCACAAACAAGTACAAATCATACTAAAATGAACTCAGCAAACAAGGAAGACGAAAGTTTTTAAGGAAAAAGGTGAACAAACATACAAGCTAAGTGCAGAAAGGAAAAGAGCCTTTTATTTTTCAATATGGTCCTTCTCATGGAGAAGCCTCAAGGCCACAGCTCCAGTAGAAATCACATTTTGGGGTAAGGAAGAGTCGGTGAAGACATGGAGGGAGCAGATTTAGAAAACCATCTATAAGGCCGGGTGGCGGTGGCTCATGTCTGTAATCCCAGCACTTTGGGAAGCCAAGGAAGGTGGATCACTTGAGCCCAGGAGTTTGAGACCCACTTGGGCAACATGGCGAAACCCCATCTCTACTAAAAATACAAAAATTAGCCAGGCATGGTGGTGTGTGCCTGTAGTCCCGACGATTACTTGAGCCAAAGATGTCAAGGCTGCAGTGAGTAGTGATCCTGCCACTCCACTCCAACCTGGGCAATGGAGCGAGATCCTGTCTCAGAAAAACCAGAAAGAAAGAAAAACCATCTACAGTGGAGGGAAGCTGAGAAGGGGGCAGTCCTTAACAAGTAGATAGCTGGGTTGAGAGAAGCAAAGGCGAATTTATAGAGTTACTAAAGGCAGGGGCCAGGAGAGCTGAAGAGATGAGAGTTCTGGGAGTGGAAGGGACTAGCAGGAGCTGAGGGAGTGAACTGCTCGTTCTGGACATGGGGAAGGAAGACAGACCACCTCTCCCTTTAAAACTCCTCCTGCCACTTTCTCTTTCTCATGATAGCTGTCCTTTCTCTCCTCATTCGCATATTCATTTATTCTCATGATAGCTGTCCTTTCTCTCCTCATTCCCATATTCATTTATTCTCATGATAGCTGTCCTTTCTCTCCTCATTCGCATATTCATTTATTCTCACTCATTCCCATATTCATTTATTCTCACTCTCTCTCTTTCTCTGTGTGTGTGTGTGTTGTTTCTTCTCTCTCCTTGCCTTATTCCTGCTTGAAACAATTGGGAATACCTCACTGATTTTATCTATTGTCATTCAGGTTCAAAGACATTGCTGATTCTCTAAATTTGTTGTTAACAATAAAACACAGTGTTTTGACAGCAGCCACAGGACTTGGCAGTCCCAAAAGGGAATTCTGGAAGAGAGGAGAGGGCCCGGTCAGGGCTGTCTTTTCTGGAGCTCATAACCTTCACAAGACTTTTATGCAATTATTTTTGTGTGTGTATGTACTCACCTACATTTTTGGGGGGACAGGATTCTACATTTATTTATTATCAAAGGGAAAGAGGATCAAAAAGTTCCAGGCCCCACTGCCTTTTGTAATACCTCTGTCAAATACAGGTGCTCAGTTTTAGCTTCTTTATAATAATTTGTGTTCTTGATTTCGGTAAGGATACAGCTTAAAAGCTTTTATTTGTAAGAAGTAGGGTTAACATCAAGAATCTCAACTCAGCAATCTTTTGAAATGCAGAATGACTCACATTCCAGTGTCACATTCCAGTCTTTGTTGCTTATCAAAAACCTTAGATAATTTAAGATGGTATCAAAATACTAATGCAGTTTAATTCCTTTGTAAACAGTGTTCACTCTGAAACGACCCTATTGAAACGCAATTCCTTTTCACTACTTGAGGCAGTGGGAATAAAGTTTATTAACGGTCTAAATTTCATCACGTAGCACTGTTCTGACAAAGGAAAGTATTTCCAGATTATGCTGAAAGTTGCTTAGCACCTGTTTCTTAAAATAAATGTGTTTACTTTTTGGTAATGAAGACGCTTGGAAAATAGACATTTATTTCCATAGTATTAAAAGCATTGGCCAAGTGCAATGGTTCCCAGGCGGGAGGATCACTTGTGGTCAGGAGTTCAACACCAATCTGGGCAACATAGCAAGACCCCATCTCTACAAAAAAATTTAAAAATTAGCCATACAGTTACAGTGAGCTATGATCATGCCATTTTACTCCAGCCTGGGCAATAGAGCAAGATTCTGTCTCTAAAAATAAGTAAGTAAATAAATAAATAAATACACTAATATAGTAACAGAAAACTCAAGTAACATAATTTTTTTTAAAGTTCCCATTAGATGATTCACTTCAGGAGGGCAGGAACCATTCTGTTCAACATTGTATCCCCCACACTTTGTACATAGTAATCATTCAATAAATGTTCATCTTGTTAAAATAATTAATTGAGAAGCAGTCCGCTGAGACAGCACCAGTGCCTCAGCAAACTAAAACCCGACTCAATGTAAGCACTAAAATGAAACAAACTTAACCAATTAGAAATCACCAAATAACTTCTAGATAAGGCCAAAGGGACTTTTCACTTTAACCTGTCTAATTTTTTTTTTTTTTTTTTTGGCCTTGCTTTTACAAACACCTTATAAATGTTTCACCTCATGCTCCCTGGGTGGAATGCTGAACCCCTTGCCAATCTGTACTGCCCAGTTCGTGAACTGCTGTCTCCCCAGATAAACTCTGTAACATTTTAATGTGCCTAAGTGTATCTTTTAACAATCTACTAAATGAATATCAAATAAGTTGATAACAATATCCTATCATGCTCTAAAGCATCTTTAGAGGCATATCATTTGGTGAACTTTATTTCATGAAATTGACTTATTCACTGTTGAGAGCCAGCCCTGCACGGGGCTCTTCCAGGCCCTGGGAATACAACGGTAAGTGAGAGGGTTAAGATCCTTCCCGGCCGGGTGTGGTGGCTCACACCTGTAATCCCAGCACTTTGGAAGGCCGAGGTGGGCAGACCACCTGAGGTCAGGTGTTCGAGATCAGCCTGACCAACATGAAGAAACCCCGTCTCTACTAAAAATACAAAAAATTAGCTGGGCGTGGTGGTGCATGTCTGTAATTCCAGCTACTCGGGAGGCTGAGGCAGGAGAATCACTTGAATCTGGAAGGTGGAGGTTGCTGTGAGCCGAGATCATGCCATTGCACTCCAGCCTGGACAACAAGAGTGAAACTGCATAAAAAAAAAAAAAAAAAAAAAAAAAATCCTTCCTTAGGAGCTTTTGGTCTAGTAAGGGGTGGGTTACAGGCCATAGTCAAGCAATAGCATAAGGAAGACTATTTCGGGGAGTCAAGAGCACTGTGAAGACAGTGAATGGATACTATGCTGGGGAGTGTGTGTGCTGCTTGAGAGAGGGTGTCTGGGGAGGAGGTGATGTTCAAGCAGAGATGTGAATGTTGAGAGGATAAGGGAGAAATGCACTGCTGGCAGAGGGCGTCATCAGGGCAAATGTATTGAGAGAATGAGGTTGAAACAGAGAAAGAAACAGAAGTGGCTGGGGGCATTGAGCAAGTAGGAGAAGGATGAAGTGGGAAGGGTAGGCAGAGACCAGATGAAGCAGGGTTTTGAGGGCTATGAGGATTTTGGCCTGAAAGGAGGAACAATGAGGATCTGTGATCCTGAAAACCCCATCTGTCTTTATTTTCTGAATTGAAGGTTAAAATAAGACCAGATTAGTTCAGTATTGAGGTGATTTAGAAATAGAAATTCTTGAATGGTGCATCTAATAATTCACCTGAAAAATAAAATTACATAGATGGGCACATTTTCTAACCATTTTAGATAAATAAACACTGATTATAATACTTGTTCAACTGAGAGCTTTATGATTCAGAGAAGGAATGTGGTCAACATAATAGGAAAGAATTTTTCCATTCTTTTTTGTGTATTTAGAATTGGCCACTATACTAGTTTCCATTTCTTTCTCCAACTTTGTATTTTAAATAGTTTGGATCATGATCACAAATTTAAAAATGTATCTATTTTAGCCTCACCTAAAAGTCTTTTTTTCTTTCCAAAAGATTTTTAAAGAAACTTCTTTGTAAACTGATTTGAGCAATTTTTGCTTTCAGTTCTCAGCTTGAAGAGGATATGGGTGTGATTTATAGGCATTATTCCAAATGCCAAAAAAAAAAAAAAAAAATCAGTTTCAGCTGTTAAAATTTTCCTTTGAATTGCCTGGTTTTACTGTTGTCTTAGCAGAAATTCTGTGGTCTGAATGTGTCCTCCAAAATTCATGTTGAAACTTAATCTCCAATGCAATAGTGTTAAGAGGTGGGGGTCTTTAGGAGGTGATTAGGTCATGAAGGCTTCTCTCTCATGAACAGGATTAAGGTCCTTACAAAAGTGGCTTCACACAGAGTTCAGCCCCTTTTGCTCTTCTGCTTTTCTGTCATGTGAGAACACAGCAACAAGCTGCCCTCTTGGAAGCAGAGAACAGACTTCACCAGATAGATACTGAGCCCACTGGCAACTTGATTTTGGAGTCCCAGCCTCCAGAACTGTGAGAAATAAATTCCTGTTGTTTATAAATTACCCAGTCTCAGATATTTTGTTATTGTAGCATAAATGGACTAAGACAAGGAAAAAAAGAAACAGGAAAAAAAAAAAAAACTTCAAGAAACCTAGCTACTTAATTATTTTCAGAAAGTATAATGGTTTTATAGATACAGTTGATTCTTGAACAACATGGATTTTTTTAACTGCATGCATCCACTTACACATGTGGATTTGCTTCTGCCTCTGCCACTCCTGAGACAGTAACACCAACTCCCCTCCTTCCACCTTCCCAACCTACTCAATGTGAAGATGATGAAGACCTTTGTCATGATCCACTCCCACTTCATTGGTAAGAACTTCAGGTCAACACTAAGGCTATTAGTAGTTAAGGTTTTGGGGAGTCCAAAGTGATGCATGGATTTTCAACTGCATAGGGGATTCACACTCCAAATCCCCATGTTGTTCATGGGCCAGTTGTACATATGATTTGTTTCCCTCTGACATCATGTCCTCTGGAACATATTCTTAATGAAAGTTTTGAAATAAAGTAGGCAGTACAGGGTAGGAGTTAAGAAAACAGCCTTGAGTTTGTCTGCTGTGGACCTCAGGTAGATTATTTATATGATCTTTGTAAGCTTCAGCTGTTTCATTTGTAAAATAAGGTTGTGTGGGATTTAAATGATAATATGTTATTATTTCTAAATATATGTTCCCAAGGTGAAATTAAACTTACTTTAAAAAAAACTGTGAGCTAACTAAACGTATTTTCTTCATAATTTATCCAGTCTGTGGTATTCTGTTATAGCAACAGAAAGATGAAGTTTACCACCGGGCACAGTGGCTCATGCCTGTAATCCCAGGACTTTGGGAGGGCGAGGCAGGCAGATCACTTGAGATCAGGAGTTCGAGATCAGTCTGGCCAACAGAGTGAAACCCTGTCTCCATTAACAATACAAAAATAAGTAGCCAGGTGTGGTGGCACACACCTGGAATCCCAGCTACTCGGGAGGCTGAGGCACAAGAATTACTTGAACCCAGAAGGCAGAGGTTGCAGTGAGGTGAGATCACGCCACTGCACTCTCCAGCCTGGGTGATGAAGTGAGACACTGTCTCCAAAAAAAGAGAAAGACTAACTTTAGTTAGCTCATGGTTCTAGAGGCTGAGAAGTCCAAGAGCATGGTGCTGGCATCTGGTGAGAATCTTTTTGCTGTATCATAACATGGCAGAGGGCATCACATGGCAAGAGAGCAAGAATATGCATGTCGGCTCACATCTCTCTTCCTCTTCTTATAAAACCACTAGTCCCATCATAGAGGCCACACCCTGATAACTTTAATCCAAATTACCTCCCAAAGGCCCCTACCTTCATCAACATATACATTTGGGAATTAAATTTCCAACATGAAATTTGGGGGATACATTCAAACCATAGCACTAACTCTAACTCTCAGTTATTTATCTTATATCCCAGTTATTTGTGTATTCTTATCTTGGCACGTATGAGTTAAACCACCATTAGTTACTATCACATGATTAACTTTGGTAATGACCACTCTTTTTTCATGGGTGCTATTCCCATCTTTACATCTTCTTTTCTTTTTTTTTTGAAATGTGGTCTCACTCCGTCACTCAAGTTGGAGTGCTTTGGCACAATCTCAGCTCACTACAACCTCTGCCTCCCAGGCTCAAGTGATTCTACCACCTCAGCCTCCCAAGTAGCTGGGATCACAGGTGTGTGCCACCACACCTGGCTAATTTTTTGTATTTTTGGTAGAGATGAGGTTTCACTATGTTGCCCAGGCTGGTCTCAAACTCCTGAGCTCAGGCAATCCACTTGCCTTGGTCTCCCAATGTGCTGGGATTACAGGCATGAGCTACTGCATCTGGCCTTACACCATTTTTTTTCTTCTTTTTCAGAGACAGGGTCTTGCTCTGTTACTCAGGCTGGGGTGTAGTGACTCAATCAGAGCTCACTGTAACCAAACTTCTGGGCTCTAGCAATCCTCCTTCCTCAGCCTCTCGAGTAACTGGGACTATAGGCATGTACCACCATGCCCAGCTAATTTCTTTTTTTTTTCATGTTTTTTTGGTTTTTTGTTTGTTTGTTTGTTTGTTTTTTGAGACAGAGTCTTGCTGTCACCCAGGCTGGAGAGCAGTGGTGCAATCTCAGCTCACTGCAACCTCCACCTGCCAAGTTCAAGCGATTCTCCTGCCTCAGCCTCCTGAGTAGCTGGGACTACAGGTGCATGCACCATGCCTGACTAATTTTTGTATTTTTAGTAGAGAAGGGGTTTTATTATGTTGGCCAAGCTGGTCTCAAACTCCTGACCTTGTGATCTTCCCACCTCAGCCTCCCAAAGTGGTGGGATTACAGGCGTGAGCCACCGTGCTTGACAATTTTTTTTTTTTTTTTTAATAAAGATGAGGTCTCTCTATTTTTGTAGAGGCAGGGTCTCAAGATATTACTAACTCCTGGTCCCAAGTGATCATTTTGCCTCGACCTCCCAAAGTGCTGGGTTTACAGGTATGAGTCACCACACCTGGTTGCATAGTATCTTAAATCCATGGGATAGGGATTATATTTTATATCTGTTCCTTACTGGTGCCTAGCTGAGTTCTCAATACAAAGCAGGTGTCCACTTATTTATAAGTTAAGGTTACAATGTTACCTCCTGAGGACTGCTGAGTCATTTATACAACCATCCAAAAGACTGGTTAATATATAACTTAATAACTTGTTGGCTCCTTCTGGTGTAAGCCAAAAATACAGTTCTAGTCCGCATCAGCCCATGAAGGATGAACAAAGTTTGCCAAGTGCTGCTCTTAAAATGCACACATCTTTTTATCCAATTTAGTCATTCAGCAAATATCTACTGAGTGTCTACTCTGTGCCAGGTTCTGTTCTAGACTCTGAGGAGACAGCAGCGAGACAGACAAAGATCATGCCTTGAAAGTCATGGTTTTCTCTGCTTGAGTTTTATTATCTGAACTAATTCAGAAAAAGTCAAAATGATTGTTCTTAGGTCTTTTACTTAACCAGAACCACATGCAGAACCACATGTGCCCAAAGACAGCTGCACAACCAGCCTTGCCTTTCTATTACGGAACACACCTGTGCTTCCAGAATAAACTCCAAACATCTAAGTGTACAAAGTCCTCTTCACATAGAATGTCTCACTGACAACTAGGTTGGAAAAAAGGGCTCTCATATTCTGTGTTCTAGTCAGTGGCCTGCTTTTAGCAATTCAGTAAAGCAGCTGTATCCAGAAAACCATTTTTTCTATGGTCCCCTTCTGTCTTATCTGTCTGTCTCTCACTGAGCTCATCAGTCATGTTCTCCAAGAAACCTTCTTTGTCCTCCTACTCCATCTGGGTAAATACATACTTCTGGGTTCCCGTGACTTTTAGTTTTTAATCTATATAATAGAATGTAATGCACTGTATTACAATTGACTGTATATGCTTCTTAGATTTAAGGACTAATTCTTTTATTACTGTGATGACTGTAATAAAAGAAGAAAAGTAAGAAGAAAGGGAGGGTGTGTGGTGACATTGATAAGAATTCTCCCCAGAGCCCATTTTTTAGAGTCAGACCCATTTGTGTCAAACCCAGCAACACCAATTATTAGCAGTGAAGCTTTGAGCATGTTACTTAACTCAGTTGGGTCTCTCGTCCCTGGCACTAAACATTTGCTTAATGAAAGAATAGTAGGCCGGGCGCGGTGGCTCAAGCCTGTAATCCCAGCACTTTGGGAGGCCGAGACGGGCGGATCACGAGGTCAGGAGATCGAGACCATCCTGGCTAACACGGTGAAACCCCGTCTCTACTAAAAAATACAAAAAAAAAAACTAGCCGGGCGCAGTGGCGGGCGCCTGTAGTCCCAGCTACTCGGGAGGCTGAGGCAGGAGAATGGCGTGAACCCGGGAGGCGGAGCTTGCAGTGAGCTGAGATCCGGCCACTGCACTCCAGCCTGGGCGGCAGAGCGAGACTCCGTCTCAAAAAAAAAAAAAAAGAAAGAATAGTAATCATTATTAGAGGCTTAATTAATTATGAGAGCATGACTCTGTGCAGGCACCGTTTTCAGCACTTTTTACAAATTTCCCTATAAGCTAACATAACCCTGTGAGGTGAGTAATGTTACATCCCTTCTATAGATGAAAATAGAGGTCGCCTAGGTCGCCCAGAGAGCGTGACCTGCCCAGGTTACTCAGAGGGGCTCCAGAGTCCATTCACTTAACTATTACACTCTAGTGCTTATTGCTGGCTGCAAGGGAGAATAGAGGAAGAGAGACAAGGATGAACTCAAAGAACACCCTGCTCCCATCAAGAAAAGCATCCTTCACCACTCTTATTTCATTTACTGGGAATTATCCCACCAATACCCCGGAAGTGCCTGTCTTCAGTCTAACATTCCTTCTGTTATGGTCTGAATGTTTATGTCCCCTCAAAATTCTCATTGAAATTTAATACTGAAGGTGACAGTATTGGGAAGTGGGGTCTTTGGGGCGTGATTAGGTCATGCAGATGGTGCCCTGTGAATGGGATTAGTGCCTTATAAGAAGAGGTAAGAGAGCTAGCCCGCCCTCGTTACTCCATAAGAGGATACAACAAGAAGTTGGCAGTCTGCAACGAGGAAAAAAAACCCTTCATCAGACACTGGATCTGCCAGTCTTTGATCTTGGACTGCCCAGCCTCCAGAACTATGAGAACTAAATGTTTGTTGTATGAGCTTCTCAGTCTGTGGTAATGTGTTAGTGATGTCCATGCTAACTGAGACAGAAATTGGTACTGAGAAGTAGAGTGCTCCTGTAACAAATACCTAAAAATGTCAAAGCAGCTTTGGAATTAGAAATTTCAAAGTGCATGCTAGAAGAAGCTAAGATTGTCATGATGGGATGTTTAAAGTCAATTCTGGTGAAGGCTCAAAATAGTAAGAGAAGAGCTCTCGAGGAAGCTTTTGTCTTCGAGAATATATAAGTAATCATGGACAGAATGTTGGTAGAAATAAGAATGATAAGGGCCATTTTGATGAGGTTTCAGATAGAAATGAGGAACATATTATCAGACAATGGCAAAAAGATGATCCTTATTATAAAATGGCAAAGAATTTGGCTGAATCGTTTTCATGTTCTAGTGTTTTGTGGAAGACTGAATTTGTGAGTGATAAAATGAATATTTCACTGAAGAGACATCTAAGCAAAATGTTGAAGAAGTGGCTTGGTTCCTCCTAACTGCTCACAGTAAAATATGAGAAGAGAGAAATGACTTAAAGATGGAATTTTTAAGCAAAAGGAACTAGAACATAATTATCTGAAAAATTCTCAAACTATCTGTATTGCAAAAAAATATGAAAAGCACGCTTGGAAGGGGACACTCAGGGTGGGCGGCCAAGAAACCATTCAATAAGGAGATTAGGTGTGAACCATGAATTTAATCAGCTCCCCAGAGATAAACTGACGGTTTAACTTGAAGGGGAAGGAGAGGGAAGGAATGAAGGAAGGATGTCAGAAGTCTTGGATTTTACAGGATAGTACCTTAAAGCTATTTAGCTGCAAATGTGCACTCTTCTCCAAGACAAGGGAAGAATGACCATGAAAGCTATTCACAGATCATCAGGGCTGCCTCCTTAGTTTTGAAATGAGGTTGTTACCTTGTTTTCAACGGGTCAGAGGATCCTCACTCAAAGCTGTGCAGGCTTGACTCCAACCCAGCAAGACCCTGGGGGCAGGACCCTGCCTGTCAGAGCCACAGGATAGGCACTGCAACCTCAGTCGGTGTGGAAGGTGAGACTGCCACACAGGGTCCCAAAGGCAGGACTGTTTCTCCAGCAGGCCTGGAGGGCAGAGTGCAGAGATCGAGACTTAAGAACCCATGGAGTTTGCCTTGCTAGATTTGGGATTATTTGGGACCCGTCAGCCTTTCCTTCTTCCCTATTTGTCTCTTTTGGAATAAGAATATCTACCCCATGATTGTTCCACCATTGTATTTTGGAAGTGCATAACTTGTTTGGTTTTATAAGTTCACAGCTGGAGAGGAAATTTGCCTCAGGATGAATTGTATGTGGAGTCTTACCCATATCTGATTTAGATAGTACTTCAACGAGACTTCAGACTTTAGACTTTGGAGTTGATGCCAGAATGAGTTAAAAATTGGTGGTGGGGCTGGGGGGCTGTTGAAATGGAATGACCAACAGTATTTTACATTTGAGAAGGACATGAGTTTTCAGGACCATGGGCAGAATGTGACAGACTAAATTTGTGTGTCCTCCCGAAATTCATATGTTGAAATCTAATCCCCAGTATGGTGGTATTTGGAGGTGGGACCTTATTAGGTCATGAGGATGGAGCCCTCATTAATGAATGGGATTAGTGCCCTTATAAGAAGAGGCCAGAGAGCTAGCTTGCTTTCTCTACACCTTGTGAGGATACAAAAAGAAGTCATCAGTCTGAGAGCCAGGAAGAAGGTCCTCACCAGAACCCAACCATCCTAAGCTTGAATTTTCAGCCTCTAGAACTGTGAGAAATAAACTTCTGTTGTTGATAAGCACCCAGTCTATGTTATTTTGTTAAAGCAGGAAGGTGACTAAGATACCTTCCTTTTATCTCAAATGCTGTCTTAGCTACTAAACAGATCTCATATAAACACACTAATTATGTCTGTTTTGAGGATCTAGCAGGAAAACACAGCTCCGAACACTAGAGAGCCTTTCTTCTTTATTTGTGACTGCCATCTTCTTTGACAGACCAAGCAGCTTTGGAAGATCTGTAAGGGAAAACAAGGTCACCACCTAGCCAGCCAGTCTACCTTCACACTCACAGGAGACTTTATTAATTGACAGAGAGATGTCAGTTTCCCTTCCAATTTCTGAAATTTCCTTTTCACTTTCTATTCCATTTAGTGCATAGGCTTGGCTTTTACACATTAAGCATAATTTTTTTCTAAAATAATTACACAAATACTTCTAAGAATGTTGGGTTTCAATATAGAAGCATGGTCAATAAAGTAGATGACGTTCTGCTGAAAATGACCCCCCAGCTTTACCCCCACCCACAGCAGCCCCCGTAGCTAGGCTTATATTCTTTTACCCTCCCCTCTAAGTTTAGCTGATCAGAAGTCTGAAGATGTCACAGTCGATCCTCCTACATGGGCATTTGAAGTTGAATTTCTTGTTTGGTCCCTTCAACTGAGGTCTTACAAATTTGGAAGAAATAGGGTGGTCCTTTGCCATCTTATATGTAGAAAAACAGAGAAAGCAGATTTATAAGTTAGGTTGCAGATTCTGGCTTCCTCAGTAAAAACCCGATATAATACTAGCTCAGACGAGATCTGTTTCCTTTTTATATAAGAGTCTGAGGCTAAGCAGTTGGGTCAGGGCTAATAATCACATTAGCTCCATGGAGTTGGGGACCCAGGCTCCTTTCACCTGTCGCTCTGCCATTCTCCACCTGTAATTCTATTCCTAGGTTAAAGTCAATGACTTCAACTCCTGCCATCTTATTCACACCCAGGCAGCAAGGAGGGAAAAAGAGGAAAGGAGGCGCCCATTCCTTTCTATTTAAGAGTGTAACCTGGAAGTTGTACATACCATTTCTGCCCATATCGCATTGGCTAGAGCCTAGTAAATGCCTACAATTACTGGCAAGGGAAGCTTGGAAGTGCATCTGTCAGCTGAGTGACCAAGTGTTCAGCTAATACTCTCTTTTCAGAGAAAAAGGGGAAGAGTGACATCACAGGTACAACAAGCAGCCTCTGCTCATCTCCACAGATAAAACTGATCTCCAGGAAGTGAGCACGAAGTTGAGGCTCAGAATAAAAGCAGCTGTGAGAGACTTGAGGCCTCCAAGAGACAAGGACAGCAACACTGGTTCCTGTTGGCGTCCAGTTCTTGGGTTCTATCCCTCATTAAGACACAGAAGCTTTCCTTCCCTTGTGTATAATAAATTCCTGGCTTTGCATAAGCCAGCCCAAGTGGCCTTCTGTTCCCTAATACCAAAACGTCTTGTCTAATACAAACTCATTATCTGCTCCTGGAGGGCGGGGGTCACATTTTACTTTTTTATTTCTGACCCAGGGTTTAGGTAGCACCAATGCTCAGTAAATAAATACTGATTTGACTTAAGGCATCGCTTCCTTTTGCAGCTGGATGCATTTGCTATCTGTCTCCATCATTTTTTTTGCCAGTTATAGAATGTAGGCTTCCAAATTCCCTCAAAGAACAGAGAAGGTGGAGTCATGAGGAGATCAAGGAATGTCTTAATTTGAGAACTGAAGAGGAAAATACTAACAGTTTGGGCACAGCTCTTCCCTGAAATCTGTCAGCGCTGAGGGAAGGGCCAGCGGCAGTAATACAACAGCAATCTTCATGGCACTGTCAGGCAAATCAGGAGGGCTACAAGGGCCTGCTGCTCTCCTCTGTGGACAAATGCTTGTGGCTGTGAGTTAAATACCAGTGCAATCAGCTCACTCTCAAATGAAACTGCTCTAGCCCAGACTTGGAGAACAGTCTTCCATGAAACTTTTTTTCCCCAGTGTTTTAAATTTAACCAGCTGGAAAGAAGTATCATTTTATTAAATCTTTTTGGCTGGGCGTGGTGGCTTATGCCTGTAATCCCAGCACTTTGGGAGGCCAAGGCAGGTGGATCACCTGAACTCAGGAGTTCAAGACCAGCCTGGCCAACATGGCAAAACCCCATCTCTACTAAAAATACAAAAATTACCAGGCATGGTGGTGCACGCCTGTAATCCCAGCTACTCAGGAGACTGAGGCAGGGAGAATTTCTTGAACCCAGGAGGCGGGGGTTGCAGTGAGCCAAGATTGTGCCACTGTGCCTGGATGACAGAGGAGCAAGACTGTCTCAAAAAAAAAAAACAAAAAAAAAAAAAAAAAAAAAAAAAAAAAAAAAAAAAAAAAAAAAAAACCAACTTTTTAAAATGAAAGATTTGCTTTTTTAGTGGGAAATCTGCATTCTATCAAAGGGATAAAAGATAATGCTCGACTAGTTCATTTGATACAAAGGCCGGCACAACACTACCCAAACACACGCTTTTGTTGATCATTTTTGACAGAAAATAAAGCACAGGGTTTTGAGAGGTTTGCCTAACAAGGGCTTTTAAGCTGCATTCTGTGGTATCATAATAAAAACTGCAGGGTTCATGTTAAACCAAATAATTTTACATGTCAGCCTGGCATGTAGAAGGTATTCAGTTAGTTCTTGCTGAATGAGTATATTTCAAACTGATGCTGAAAGAATAGTCTGGAAACATCTATATGTGATACATTTACATTTGACTCTCAAGCCATACAGAATTTGTTACTGAATGCCAAAATTAGCTTCACAGACACCGGGAAGGAAATCAAGACTACTGGGGAGGGAATGGGGTAGAAAGGGAGGTGTGTGGAGTAGGAGGGGGAGCCAGGGAGCTTTCACTGTACAATGACCTAAAAATTGTAAATTACCGCATTGCTGCCTTCTGCTTTACACCAAGCTTGTCCAACCCGCAGCCTGTGGGCTGCATGCAGCCTAGGATGGCTTTGAATGTGGCCCCACACACATTTGTAAACTTTCATAAAACATTATGAGATTTATGCTTGGGCCTTTTTTTTTTTCCCAGCTCCTCTTCTGTCATTAGTGTTAGTGTATTTTATGTGTGGCCCAAGACAATTCTTCTTCCAGTGTGGCCCAGGGAAGCCAAAAGACTGGACACCCCTGCTCTATACATCTATACGTTACAGTGTATAATTTTATTATTATTATTATTATTATTTTTTTTTTGGCAGTTTTTACATTTATTTAAACAGAAAACGTGCACATGAGCTGTCTACTCATTTTCTTCACTGCGCAGCCTGGCGTTGGGGTTGGTGACTCTGATGGCCAGCTGGGCAGCTCTTTCCACGATGGCTTTGCGGTTCTTGGAAGAAACATTGTGAGCAATCTCGGCACAGTAAGATTTGTTGCACATCAGCAGCACTTCCAGCTCCTTGACGTTGTGGACCAGGAACTTCCGGAAGCCACTGGGCAGCATGTGCTTTGTTTTTTTGTTGCTCCCATAACCAATGTTGGGCATCAAGATCTGGCCCTTGAATCTTCTACGAACCCTGTTGTCAATGCCTCTGGGTTTCCGCCAGTTACGCTTAATTTTGACATATCGGTCTGACTGGTGCCGGATGAACTTCTTGGTTCTTTTTTTGACGATCTTGGGCTTCACAAGGGGTCTGAGGGCAGCCATGATGCCTTCGAGGAGGCGATGGCTGCCACCTCCGTAGGCAGCGCCGAGGAAGAGAGAAGGGCTATTATTATTATTTTTGAGATGGATTTCACTCTTGTTGTCTAGGCTGGAGTGCAATGGTGCAATCTCAGCTCACTGCAACATCTGCCTCCCAGGTTCAAGTGATTCTCCTGCCTCAGCCTCCCAAGTAGCTGGGATTACAGGTGCCACGACGCCCGGCTAATTTTGTATTTTTAGTAGAGACGGGGTTTCTCCATGTTGGTCAGGCTGGTCTCGAACTCCCAACCTCAGGTGATCCGCCCACCTTGGCCTCCCAAAGTGCTGGGATTACAGGTGTGAGCCACCGTGCCCCGCCTACGGTGTATAATTTTTACAGTGTTGAAGATTCTAAACATTTTTATGATTTTAGAGAAGGGTCACTGAGGATACAATGCTGCTTGGAGCGTTTTTATCCTTTACTCATTTAAGAATATGTTTTCAGATCCTATGTTTCTGAGTCAGTTTTTGAAAATGATATGTTTGTTTACCTACATTAAATTAGATGATGCTGTGATACCACTCTTTCCCAAACATATTTCCTTCAGAGATAACTAGTTCAGCCGATCCCCAGGTTCAATGAGTCACGAAGAGGACTTACGGGACTCAGCCTACTATCATGTAACGCTCGTGGCTATGATTTATTCCAGCAAAAAGATAACAAGCACAATCAGCAAAGAGAAAAGGCATCTGGGGTGAAGTCTGGGGAAAACCAGGCACAAGCTTCTAAGGCTCCTCTGTCAGTAAAATCACAAAGGATAAATTAACCCCCCAGCGCGAGTTCTGTATGTGAAAACAAGTGTGAAATGTTGCCAACCAAGGGAGCTCGTTAGGCAGGGTTTCTAACGGAGCCTGGTCATGTAGGCAGCCCCAAGCCAGCACATATGGAAATTCTGGCTTCCCAGAAGAAAGCAGGTGTTCAGCACAGACCACATTGTTTGCACAAACAGTCTGGCACAATGAACCACTCTTATCAGTTAATGGTGGGAACCCTCGCAAAATCTCAGTTCTCTCCCAGACATCAGCCAAGGGCCAACCTTGCAAGCCGGCCTTTTCACGGGCAGTAGTTGGGGCCTGCTAGGTTAATTATTTTCTGCACAACATCATCAACAGAGTGTCAATAATCATGATAGTGACATTTACAAGTTTGATGATGGGGTTCTTTTCCCCCAAAACTGATGTCTACTCCCTTTCTTTATCATGAAATTAACATTTATGGAGCCCTTATCACATGCCAGGCACATGGTTTAAAACTTCTAATATTTACAGTAAATGGGTCCTGTTTTTGTCACAGTTTTACAGATGAGAACATTTAGATCCAGGTGAATGAGTTAAGTAACTTACCCAAAATCTCACAACTAATAATTTGTAGTGCTGGGATTACCACGAGGGCCTAACTCTAGAACAGGCACTGGGGAAGTCCTCAACAGTTTCACCATACACCTTCCCTTTCTTTTCTTTTCTTTATTTTCTTTCTTTTTTTAAAAAAATATGGTCATCAAAAGCATTACACATTCACACACACACACACACACACACACACACACACACACACCCCATATCTCCCCATTTTGTATGGACAGAACACAAATACAACCAGGTATATAACCTGGTGCAGACTGGCCTTCCAATATGTGTTGAGATGAATGAGTAATGAAGCACAACATCTGAATGTCTGTCATTTAAGTACTGCATCCTGAAAATATCAACATCATGTCAACTCCTGAAACTCAGTAGAAGGACCCTAATGAAAGAAAACCTAGGCAAGCCTCACCGATAAGTGCTTTAGTTACCTGTCCATTTGGACCTGTTTTGTTGTTGTTGTTGTTGTGGTTGTTTTGTTTGTTTGTTTTAGTATCTTTTGAAATTGAGAAAACTGAATGTCGTATTTGAAATAATGCACATATTCATCACCAACAATTTTTTTGAGTCCTTACAATGTGCAGAGCACAGAATTACTGCTCTATTTTCAGAGATGTGTCATCAGCAGCTCTGTTGGAACTACCCTAGAAAATTTGGCCAAGGTTCTTGCTCTTGCTGTGTCTGGTCAAACCAGCAGGTTTGATCTGGGAATATAACCTCAATATGTACCACGTGTGTTTCCATCAGAATGGAAGGGATATAGCCTTCATCACGTTGGACTAAATGATCTTCCCTGAATGGATTATCCAAGACAGCTGCTCAACAAAAGAAATCACTGCTAGCTCACTGCACATAAAATAAATTTTTTTAAACTTCGAAAACATTAAAATAAAATAAAGCCAAGAGCCATGAAAAATTGAAAGCATCTGATGCCTGCCTGGTGTTCCCGGTTCCTGCTGGAGCTCAGCTTCAGCCCAGGTGAGGCCAGACGCTGTTGTCATACAACAGGCTTAGTCAAACATGTGGATTTGATTTGTCAGAAAGTCAAATTGGGGACTCCAGTGCCCTTTGAAAGATGTAATCTGCTCCAGAGACCTTGCAAAGGGCATGGCTGACCTTGCATCTGTTGTGAAAGTGGTAATACCCTCAAGGCAGGGAGGAAAGCAAGTTTTGACACAGCAGAATTGAGAAGCACGAAGCTGCCAGGAAACCAGAGGCAGAAATTTCTTCTTTGCAATTGATTCTTTCAGGACGCTATCCCAAGGTAATAGTAAGACCCAATGTATACGACGCTTTACTGTTTTTTTTCAAAGTACTCTCATATGTATGATCTCACATCCTCTTCAAAGCAGCCTGGAAAGGAGGCCAGATCTGCATTATTATGCCCATTTTACAGATGTGACATAGGCATAAGGATAATGTGACTTTTCCAATATCTTGGAACTAGTGACTTGTCTTTCAGTCTTGGTCAGTGCTGCTCAGTCTTTAACGTGCAGACAAACCACTTGGGGATCAGTAGGTTCAGTAGGCCTTCGGGGGAGCTCAAGAGTCTTCATTTCTAACAAGCTCCCAGCTCATACAATAAGAAATCAGAATGCAGAATGCATGACTTTTAAATTGGTTATTTTTTCTTATTGTGAAATAAAGCCTACAGTCACAAAGAGCATAAAATTGCACAGATGCTTAAAAATATTATTATAGTCCAAATAGCATGTGACCTACTACCTGGGGAAGAATTAGAACATGACCTGAAGGCTTCTCCCTCATGGCACCTCACCCCCATTAGCCCTCTCTCTCCTCCCAGGAGAAAACACTGTCTTGGCTTTTGTAATAATTATTTTCTAGCTTTTCTCCAGGAAATGGATTTTTTGAAGAGTTTTTGTTGCTGTTGCCCTGGTCCCTGATACTTTGAAATCACCAGTATTTCACACATGACAAAGGTACACAGGCCAAAGAGGCAGATCTGATCTTTTGAAAACTTTAGTAGGAAAATCCCCTAGAGGAGTCCAACTGGGGCTTGCTCTGAAAAAGTGTTCAGAAAGAGAGGGTATTACCTGCACAAAATACTCACTTTAGGAATGGGGTGTCGTGGGAAAAAAATGGACTCTGGCTCCTTGCTACTATGTCAAGTCAATATTTAACAAATCAGTTAGAGACATTTGGAGTCTAATTCTGATGGCGGGACAGATAAGAAATGTCAGTATCCAGACGGGATACTGAAACAGATGAGGAGGACATTACTAAATGTTCTGTCTGCCTTAGGTAGTCTCGCTTGCAGCGTTTCCTATTCCTTTCATGTGATGAAATCATCAAGCCTAATTTTCAAGAAAACAAAATTTCCTAAAACAACTGCCTGTAAATATGATCTTTCCTTTGTTCAGCCCCCAGTCTGATTAAAAGTTGGACTGGCAGCACATTCAAAGGGGCAAGAGCATAAGAGCTGCCAGTGGTTGTGCTTAGTACCAGGTGTCTAGGAAGTCTTGATGTAACAAACAGAAGGATGGAAATTTCTCAGATAGCTTGTGACTAGGTCTGGGACCTTAACAGGGAAGAAGGCCAAAAAAGACTCCTGCTTCTCTAGAAACCGACTCTCCCTCAGGCAATCTGTACTATGTGTGTATCAGTTAACCACTGCTATGTAACAAATCATCCCAAAATGTAGTAGTTTAAAACAACAACCACCATTTCTCATGATTCTTTGATTTGGCTGGGAGATTGTGGTGCTGGTTTTCCCTGGGCATACTTTGGCTGAGGGCCAGCTGGGCTGGAAGGACCAACATGGTTTCACACACAGAGTTGACAGTTGGTGCTGGCTGTTGTCTTGTTGTCTTGGGTACCTCAGATTTCCTTTTTTTTTTTTTTTTTTTTGAGACGGAATCTTGCTCTGTCACCCAGGGTAAAGTGCAGCGATGCAATCTCAGCTCACTGCAAGCTCCGCCTCCTGGGTTTACACCATTCTCCTGCCTCAGCCTCCCGAGGGGCTGGGACTACAGGCACCTGCCACCACGCACGGCTAATTTTTTTGTATTTTTAGTAGATATGGGGTTTCACTGTTAGCCAGGATGGTCTCGATCTCCTGACCTCGTGATCTGCCCGCCTTGACTTACCAAAGTGCTGGGATTACAGGCGTGAGCCACCATGCCTGGCCGGATTTCCTCATTCTTAAATGTTAGACCCAGGAATGCTAAATATTCAAGATTTTAATGAGCCTCAGTTATTAAACCACTGGTAGCTTGAAATCAGCCACGGTGGGAATACTTTTGCCACAAAAACAAGCAAATGCTTTAAATCAAGTCCCTTTCTGTGGAGTGCTGGTTTACCGGAACACTACTGCCTACATCTGTGTGTGCCTTGTAGAGCCTTGCACCACGTGGCTGCTAGGTATGTCTGTTAAATTGAATCCTCAGTTAAGAGACAGAGAGTTGTAAACAATGCTGCAGTCTTAGTGTCAAAAAATCTCCAAAAACTTATACAATTAGGGGACTAGATCCAAGATAGCTGAGTTTCTTTTGGGGATATGCAATGATCACCTCTCTCTCCCCCGCTCTCTCTTTCTCTTTCTTTCTCCCTGCATATTGTAAACAGCATCAACAGCTCTGTTAATTTAAACTGTTACGGTTTTTGGATGGGGAGTTTCTGACTCTGGCATAAGTGTGTAATTATACACTTATATCCTGAAATATAAATGTAATCATCTAGCTTCCCACAGTACAGGAGTCCATAAAGCTACACTGATGTGTCTGAGAGAGATATGGAGGTGAAGAAGAGATAGGACAGTCAAGAGGCACGCCTCGCCGTGTATCTTTATTTCTGTCCTCACTGTGTTGTCTGTGCTCTGGTATATTTTGACTTGCGCCTTTCTTTGGCTGCCTCTGCACATATCTCTGTCTCTTCTGCTATTGACTAGAGTGGCTAGTTTGTCTAGTTTGCTCTGAATTTGTTTGGGTCCCCCTCAGCTCTCTATCCTGGTGAAAGAGGAGTATGCATAGCAAGGTTGGTTAGTTGCCTTTTCTGCATAGTTTGCTATGTTTCTTGGCTAAGGATTCCCCAGGGCCTTGGAAAGCACCGGCCCGCTGCATTTGCAGGACTTGTTTGCATCCAAAAAATGACTAATTAGGTCCTTGGGACTTCCTTACGTTACTATCCCAGGTATCTTCTTTGCTTCTTCCACTGCTTTTTTTTTCCCTTTTTGACTGGCCCGAGAAAAGTAAAGAACAAAAGTAAAGCTCGTAAACATAGTCTGTCCACTTTTAGTTGTGTTGCAAAACAGCCTCCTGTGCTGCTGGCTTTCCTTCCTTTGCCCAGTCTTAAATATTAGCGCTCCCCAAGGTTTTGTCTTCTGACCTTTGACTTCTGCCCCTTCTCACTTACTGGGTGGTCCTGGGTGATTTAATCCACTCCCAATTACTGAAACTGATGGCTCAAGTCAGACAGCCCCAGATCCATGTATTCACTTACCTACTGGATATCTCTACTGGCATATCCCATATGTTCTCAATGCTTACATTCTGATTGAAAATCAATGCCTATTTCCTTAAACCTCAGTTTATAGGAGTCATTCTAGACATCTCCTCCCTCACCTTCATACCTATCCTATCGAGTCTACCTGTTTCAGTTCTCCATTGCTGTATAAAAAACTACCCTAGGCCAGGTGTGGTGGCTCACGCCTGTAATCCCAGCACTTTAGGAGGCCGAGGTGGGTGGATCATTTGAGGTCAGGAGTTCGAAACCAGCCTGGCCAACATGGTGAAACCCCATCTCTCCCAAAAATACAAAAATTAGCTGGGCGGTAGTGGCGCACGCCTGTAATCCCAGCTACTCAGGAGGCTGAGGCAGGAGAATCGCTTTAGCCTGGGAGGTGGAGGTTGCAGTGAGCCGAGATCATGCCACTGCACTCCAGCCTGGGCAACAGAGTGAGACCCTGTCTCAAATAAATAAATAAATAAATAAATACAAATAAAAATAAAAAACTACCCTAAAACTTAGGCTTAGAACAACGATTTATTATTTCTCATGATGCCATGGGTTGCCTGGGTATTCCTCCGTTGGTTTCCCCTGGGCTCCTTCATGTGCCTGCATAAGTTAGTGACAGCTGGGCTGGAAGGCCTAAGAGGGCCTCCCTCCCTCACACGTCTGACAGTTGATGGGGAATGGTTGCTGGCTAGAGAGCCTCAGTTCTTCTCCATGTGGCCTTTCCTCTTCCACTAGGCCAGACTGCCTTCCTTGCATTGGAGTCTCAGGGCAGCTTTCCAAATGAACAAAGGCAGAAGCTGCCAGGCTTGTTAGGCCTAAGCTTCAGGACGCTTAGGTCATGTCTGCTGCATTGTATTTGTCAAAACAAGTCACAGGTCCAGCCCAGATCCAAGGGGGTGGAAAAACGAACTGCACTCCTCCAAGGGAGAAACAGCAAGGTCACACTGCAAAGGAGCATACAAACTTGGATGGGAGGAATTTATGAGCATAAAACAAACTAGCACGCTAGCATGTGAAGGCCTATGGAATTTGTTCTCTGTCAAGGTCTGTCCCAATCTGACCTGTGTTTTAGGATAACTCTGGTGATTTGTGAATATGAGTTAAAAAGGTCAGAGATTAGAAATAGGAAGTCCAGTAGAGAGTACGTTTCAGTAGGCTAGGCAAGAAGGAAGAGGGCATTGTTCATAGGCTAGGGATGGGGAATGCATATGGAGAAATGGACATGAGATATTTCTAAAGTAGAATTAGAGAGAGTCCAGTGGTTACTATATGCTCTGTACCAGCGTAAGTGATATAGGGAGATGCGAGTAAGATATTAGTAAGAGATAATCTAACCAACAAATAGATACTCAAATATTTGTCTGGTTAATGAGGAACTTAAAATCTTTTTTGGAAAAAGGGAAAACCTAGAACACACACACACACAAAATGAAGATTCTAGTGAACTGCACACCTTTACTTCATCTGATTACAGAACCTCTCTTTCTTGTTTTTTTTTTTTTGAGGAGTCTCACTTTGTTGCCCAGGCTGGAGTGTAGTGATGCGATCTCAGCTCACTGCAACCTCTGCCTCCTGGGTTCAAGTGATTCTCATGCCGCAGCCTCCTGAGTAGCTGGGACTACAGGCGTGCACAATCATGCTTGGCTAATTTTTGTATTTGTAGTAGAGACAGGGTTTCAACATGTTGGCCAGGCTGGTCTTGAACTCCTGACCTCAAGTGATCTGCCCACCTTGGCCTCCCAAAGTGCTGGGATTACAGGCGTGAGCCATGGTGCCCGGCCACTTTCCCTCTTCTGAACACACATTGTATTTATCATCTGTCCTGTTTTCTGCACATGTAATAATAAACTGCCTTCTACTGTTTTGTTTTGTTTTTTGAGACAGAGTCTCTGTTGCCCAGGCTGGAGTGCAGTGGCGCAACCTTGACTCACTGCAGCCTCAACCTCCTGGCTCAAGCCATCCTCTTGTCTCAGCCACCTGAATAGCTGGGGTTCCAGATATGCACCACCACACCTGGCTAATGTTTTGTAGAGACAGGGTCTCACTTTGTTGCCCAGTCTGGTCTTGAACTCCTGAGCTCAAGCAATCCTCCCACTTTGGCCTCCTAAATTGCTGTGAGTAGAGATTTGAGCCACTGTGCTGGCCTTCTATTATTATTTAACCTTTTTATTTTTGTTAACCTTATTTTCCTTGCTAGATTTTAAATCTGTGAAAGGTCTAATGATGTGAGGCCAGTCACTCAGGAAATTCACAGAATATGCTCTGTGCCATGTTAGAAGGAAACAAATTGGATGGGGACTCTTGTCAGAGAAAACGCAAACGAGATAAGAGTTGCGGTGGAATAATTCTTAAAAACACACATAAGACAGCGAGTGTTCACCAAGAAGACTGGTGGCTACCAAATGCTTGCCCCCTTTTCCGCAGTAGAAAGTTGTTGTTGGGAAATGGCTCCGCAGTCAAGGGCCGTTTTCCCCAGCCCCACCATTCCTCTCCATGGAGTCATGTGATTCATTCTCAGCAAAGGAAAGCGAGTGGGAATGGTGGAGGCCATATCCAGGCCACCATGGTTAAGACACAGATTTGCCTTCTCTATTCTTACTTTCCTTTCTGCTGGCTGGACATAGAGGATGCAGAGGGCCTGGAGGATAATGAATCATGAGTGCAAGAAGCTGGGGGTGTCTGAATTACCGCATGGTGGAAAAACTCCCCCTGAACAGGGAACTCTGGCTTTGGGCTGCTCTTTGAGAGAGACATAAATTCTTTGTGTTCAACCACTGAAATGTGGAGGATTATTTGTTACAGCAGTGTATTAGTCAGGGTTTTCCAGACAGATAGGACCAATAGGTTATGTATATGTATGGAAAGAGATTCATTGAGATTTATTTGTAAGGGATTGGCTCATACAATTATGAAGGCTGGCAAGTTCAAAATCTGCAAGGCAGTCAGCCAGGCATGGTGACATGCGCCTGTAATCCCAGCTACTCGAGAGGCTGAGGCAGGAGGATCACTTGATCCTAGGAGGTCAAGGCAGCCATGATCATGCCACTGGACTTTAGCCTGGATGACGGAGTGAGACTCTGTCTCAACAATCAAACAAACAAACAAAAATCTGCAAGGTAGGTCAGCAGGCTGAAGACCCAGGAAAAGCTGATGTACAGTTCAAGTCCAAAGACCATGTGCTAGTAGAGTTTCCTCTTGCTAAGGCGAGGTGAGACCTTTGTTCTATTCACCCCTTCCACTGATTAGATGAGACCGACCCACACCATGGAGGGCAATCTGCTTTACTCAAAGTTGATGGATTTAAATACTAATCTAATTCAAAAGCACCCTCACAAAAACATCCAGACTAATGTTTCACTGCTCTCTGGGCACCGTGGCCCAGCCAATTAACCATCCCAAGCAGCTAACACTTCCTTTATTTACACCAAGATGTGTTGAGACTGATAGCCAACCCATGCAGAAATGTCATTTTTCTCACTCCTTTGTCTTCACTCAGAGGCTGTTCCTACCCTGGTAAAGACATTATTTTCAAGGTATATTGAATACCTCAAACTTTCTACCAAAATATAATGACTTGTTTGCAAAAGTCCTGGAGAACAGAGGATAATCATGACATTGTGTAATCCATTATGTCTGCATAGGAAAGGATATGGTCACCTGGGTTTTATTAAACTATTTCTGTCTCTGCCTAGAATCAGAATCAGGCAGTGAAGATTACCACCAAGGAGCCTGCCCCACGTTTCCATTTTCAACAGAAATAAATGATGGGTTATTCTTGTAGTGAGTGCCCTTTAGAGAGAGGTTGTCTGACTCCTGTTGTGTTCACTGTTGTGCCTCTCATGTCTTGATTCTTATGATGAAGTTTATAAGCAGGGTAGAACAATAGGACTGAAAAGAGGACGGCTATAAACCAGTACCTTAGGGAACAACTAGTAAAATTAACTTTCTTACCTTTGGCAGCAAAAAGGGGCACTCAAAAGCTACATCTCCCCTGCCCCTTGACATGTTTTATAAGAAGTGGAGGGGAATTAGTATTATTCCTTGGCTCTAACAATAAAACTAAAAAGTTTGCTACAACCAGCACTCTGGTCAATGCCCTGTAATAATCTAGGTAGCTTTCTACCCTCTTTATGAAGCCCACCCTTACCGCTCTAGAACTCTTTATTTCTTTTCTTTTCTTTTCTTTTTTTTTTTTTTTTTTGAGATGGAGTCTTGCTCTGCTGCCCAGGCTAGAGTGCAAGGGGGCAATTTCAGCTCACTGCAACCTCCGCCTCCCAGGTTCAAGTGATTCTCCTGCCTCAGCCTTCCGAGTAGTTGGAATTACAAGCGCCCACTACCACACCTGGCTAATTTTTGTATTTTTAATACAAACAGGGTTTCACCATGTTGGTCGGGCTGGTCTCAAACTCCTTACCTTAGATGATCCAGCCTCCTCAGTCTCCCAAAGTGCTGGGATTACGCCTGGCCAGGACTATTTATTTCACAGGCATTTATTCACAAATATCAATCGAGCATCTACTGTATAGTGCTGTATAGCACTACATCAGGAATTGTAAAGAACTCGAAAAAGCACAAGTTGTGGTCTCATACATCTCAATAAACTCAAGATATAATATCCACGTACACTAACTTTGTGTGTGTGAGAGTGTATATGCTTAAAGAATAATGCTATTCTGCTTTTATTTATTTTTTTTATTTTTTGAGTCACTGTGTTGCCCAGGCTGGAGTGCAGTGGTGCAGTCACCGCCTACTGCAGCCTGGACTTCCTGGGCTAGGCGATCCTCCTGCCTCCGCCTGCTGAGTAGCTGGGACCACAGGCACACACCACCACATCCAGCTAATTTTAAAAATTATTTGTACCCATTGGGTCTCTCTATGTTGTTCAGGCTGGTCTCAAACTCCTAGGCTCAAGCAATCGTCCCACCTCAGTGTTGAGATTACAGGCATGAGCCACTGCACCTGCCCAAGGCCAGGAGGAACTTTAACCCTCTGTGTTCCTCCTGGACTTTCTTTGTCTAGGATATCTGAACACAGTCTATGGATGGTAGAAGGGGCTGGTTTTATAGATCCCTTACCTTGAAGGCCAATCTGCCTCTCTGATTTCTTTTTAAAAATCCCTTTTTCCTCTGAATTGTAATGGAATTACATAATCACTACGGAGGGGACCTGGGACAGGGACAAGAGGAGACAGGGAGATCTTCTCATTTGTTGGGGAGAGTAGGAGTGTCCGGCAGCCCAGGGGACTGTGGGCCCGGTCTACTACCTGAGAGTCCCTCCCTGATTCTAGAAGGAGGCCAGGGCAGACATGGCATGAGGAGGAAGCCTGTTGACTGGTTAACTTGCAAAAAATCTTAGCAAGGTGCCGGCGCGAATGCACCCTGAGACTTCCTACTTTCACTATACAGTGCAGCTCTTGGTTTATTTATCAGATTGAAACGTTTGTTTGTTTATTTATTTATTTTAGACAGAGTCTCACTCTCTCACCCAGGCTGGAGTGCAGTGGCGCCATCTTGGCTCACTGCAACCTCCGCCTCCCGGGCTCAAGCGATTCTCCTACCTCAGCCTCCAGAGTAACTGGGATCACAGGCATGCACCACCACGCCCGGCTAATTTTTGCTTTTTTTTTTTTTTTTTTTTAGTAGAGACAGGATTTCACCATGTTGGCCATGGTGGTCTCAAACTCCTGACCTCAGGTATCCACCTGCCTCGGCCTCCCAAAGGGAGTGAGCCACTGTGCCTGGCCTGGATTGAAAAGTTTAGAATGAGGTTTAGGTGCTTTTGTTGAGTTCGACCTTCAGTAATTCCTCTAGGCTAGGCTTCAATCCCAGTAACCAAACTCACCAGTCCTTGCTCCCAAATATAACTGCTAATTTTCTCTTCTTTTTTCAAGCCGAACCTCAAAAAGTTAGCCTGGCAAGGCTGGAGAAGGGTGAGATTTCCCCTCTTGTCACATAAACAAGGAAGTAAAGGAGGCCCTTGTGCTCTCAGAACTCCAAGCATGAAACAATGTGCGTTAAGCATTTAAATCACTTGCCTGGGATGAAGCATAAAAAGCTTGATTTTTTTTTTTTTAAACCAATTAGGTTTGAGCCTTCATGATACATTTTGGGACCTGTGGTTATCACTGCAATTACACTTCAATTCATGCGTTGGATGCTTTGAAAAGGTTTAATAAACAACAATAAGAATATCAGCTGCCATTTATATCTATGCTCCTGGCACTGTCCCAGGGGCTTTAATATGGTACCTATAACCCTTCCAATTATTCTCATTTTAGAGTGGAGATAACTAAGACACAGAGAGGTAAAAAACAAGCAAACCAAAAACCTGCCCAAGGACACGCGATAGGTCAGAGGTAGGCATGGTGGCGCATGCCTGTGATCCCAGTTAATCTGGAGGCTGAGGCAGGGTTCACACTCCGGGCTCTTGGCTTACCGAAGTTCTCTTCGTTTATTCCACTATCTCATAAGAAAAATGAAGCAAATCAAGTCACACTTCAAATCGATTGAGGAGATTTTGCTGTAGAAAGGAATCTGGTAAATCCCTTCATCAAGTAAATAATACTTTGTGTGTAAATCTGGACTTATATAAAGTATATGTTTTTTTGGCATGGTTAAGGTGACCTACCATGTTCCTTTCCAGAAAGTAAAGACGGTTTAAGGCATATGAAGGAGGCCTTTGTTCATTGCTTTGATGGATATTTATTCAGTGCTCCTCTGTGGGAATGCTAAGATGAGAAAAGCAGACGGTCCCTGTCCTCAGGGAGCATATCGTTTTTCACTACCCCTTATTATTGGGTTGCTAAAAAAGAGAATGTCTATTTTATTTAAGTGAGTGGTTTTAAAAACTTCTATTTTCTGCTTATCACAGTAATGCATCGCATTAAAAACTGTAAAAAAACCAAACATTATAAGAATGTATAATACAAAAAGTTAGTTTTCAGTATTGCCAGCCCCAAAGAAACAACCACGGTTACAGATGAAAATTTTAACCATTAAAACTCTTCCTCCAGAGGAGAAACACAGAATATCAGCTAGTAATTTCCCTGTCCTGGCTCCTGCAGCCCTTCAGGACTCGGAGAATTTTTTTTTTTTTTTTTTTTTTTTACTGGGCGGCTCCTGACCTTGGGGCAAGCAGAAACAGCTGAAAGTAAATATGAAACAAAACTCTGGCCATGGGGCCTGAGAAAGGCTTTTTTCCACTGCCTTTTAAATGTATTTTCATGAAAAGACACCAAAGACATTTAAAGTTAGGATTGTTCTAGAAAATCCTAGATAGATGGCCACCAGATGTCTATGGGGAATCAGGGCACACCACAGTAAACACTCAATAGATATTTGCTGAAGGGAGGAATGAAGATTGTACTTATATTTAGAAAATTAAAACAACCCTGAAATACATGCTGGACTTCATAGGTTTTCGATTTATCTCCTCCTCTTTTTTCCCCCATGCAGAGCAAAGGGAAAAATAACTAAGTGCTTCCTGGCTGAATTTTATTTTGCTTTCAGTTTCTGCCACTTCAGTTCCTGTTATCATGCTTCGAGGTGCACTGAACTGCAGCAAACCCAGGGGATCCAAGGCCATGTTGAAAAGCCTTTGACCGCAGTGCAGGGAGCAGAAGACATTAATGACGTGATGTCGACACAGCCCGCACTCAGGATCCTCCAGGAGAAGAACACAGAGATAACCCCGGATCAATGGTACTTTTTGAAAATGCTTTACTGGGAAAGAGTGGCTAGGGTTTTACAAGGGCTATGAAGAAACATATTTAGGTTAATAAAGCTTTTTATTGAGTGTTTACTGAGTGTTACTATGTGCTTTACATCTATTAACTCACTTCATCTTCAAAACAACCCTATAAAGACGTTACAACTATAATCCTCACCTTACAAATGAAACAACTGAGGCACAGTAGAGTGCAGTGGCCTGCCCAGGTGAGAAGCAAGACAGAATTTGAACCCAGGCAGCCTGACCCCAGGGTACAGGTATTAAGCCACTCTGCTATAGTGCCTTTCAGATGACAGAGAAACTTGATGAATTACTGGGTTACTGAATTTTAGTTTGCATAGGTTGTTTTTTTCCCCTTAAGAGTAGAACAAACATACCTGAAGTATTGAAAATAACATTTATTTTATTTATTGATTTGCTTGAGATGGAGTCTCGCTCCGTTGCCCAGACTGGAGTGCAGTGGCGCAATCTAGGCTCACTGCAACCTCTGCCTCCCCGGTTCAAGCGATTCTCCTGCCTCAGCC
>NW_012104220.1:2154401-2155658 GCF_000951045.1 Mandrillus leucophaeus | reverse complement strand
ACTCTGTCTCAAAAAAAAAAAAAAAGAAAAGAAAAAATAACAGATGATTACCTGATCAGGGAGAAAATTCAAATATACAGAAACCCATGTTCAAAAAAATTAGAGTTCTTCATTTCCTTAATTTTATCTCCTCCACGGAGTATGTATAAATTTAAGTGAATAAAATGATTTTAATAAAGTCAATTTTAAAAATTAGCTTCTGCTCTAAAAGCCAGAATGACAAAATTTAGCCTTAGTTTGTGTTCTTGTTATCATTTATTCATTGATAGGCAGTATCTCTTTAGCTCTCATAGTAGTCAAGCTGTTATCTGAGTTCCAGGTACTATAAATTGTGTATTTTTTTTTTTTTTTTTTTGAGACAGGGTCTCATTCTATTGCCCAGGCTGGAGTGCAGTGGCATGATCATGGCTCACTGCAGCCTTGAACTCCTGGGCTCAAGCTATCTTCCTGCCTTAGACTCCAGAGTAGGTGGGACTACAGGTGCACACCACCACTCTTGGCCATTTTTAAAAATTTTTTGTAGCAATAGGGTCTCCCTATGTTGTCCAGGGTGGTTTTGAATTCCTGGCCTCAAGTGATCCTCACACTTCGGCCTCTCAAAGTGCTGGGCTTCAGATGCTACCATGCTCACTCTGTGTAATCTTTAATAGCTTCGCACAATAACTCAAAAGTCAGTTGTTCTCTCTTTAATGCTTTGGGTAAGATGCTGTGGAAAGTCGGCCTAAGAATTAGAATACCTTAGTTTTAGTTAGGGCATTTGTGACCAGCCACCTGTGGCTTGGAGTATCTTTGGTCCTGTGTCCTCACCTGCTAAAAATGCAAGTAAGGGTGTCCACTTATAGACCTTCTATCTCTAAATTCTGTGTTTTCACATCTCAGTTTTGTTTTTCTGTTGTTGTTGTTTTTTGAGATGGCCTGGCCTGTTGCCCAGGCTGGAGTGCAGTGGCATGATCTCAACTCACTGCAACCTCTGCCTCCTGTGTTCAAGAGATTCTCCTGCCTCAGCCTCCCAAGTAGCTGGGATCACAGGCACGTACCACCACGCCTGGCTAATTTTTGTATTTTTAGTAGAGACGGGGTTCCGCTGTGTTGGCTAGGCTGGTTTTGAACTCCTGACCTCAGGTGATCTGCCCGCCTCGGCCTCCCAAAGTGCTGGGATTACAGGTGTGAGCCACCACGGCCAGCCAAAAATAACATTTAAAAAAGTTTTTTGGCTGGGTGCGGTGGCTCACGCCTGTAATCCTAGCACTTTGAGAG
>NW_012104220.1:2150989-2154351 GCF_000951045.1 Mandrillus leucophaeus | reverse complement strand
GCCTCCCAAAGTGCTGGGATTACAGGTGTGAGCCACCGCACCCAGTCTTACATCTGAGTTATTAACTTCTCTTGATGGTACTCAAAGAAGAAGAAAAATATCCAATTTAAATTATTTTTCTTTTGCTGACTGAAAGCAGAATTAGCTTATTTGTGCTTTTGCAAACTCCTACTCCTATGGTTCTGTCTTTTGTTTCAACCCCATAATGGCTATTTTGTATCTCAAACTTATATTCACATGATTACATCTGATTTATTTTGCATGTCAGTCTAACCACTAAGCATATGTCATCACATTACTTAATTTATAACAGAACATAAATTTGCTGTGTTGGCTCCTTTAGTTAAAATAGAATCTAGTAATTTATAGTCACCCACAAAGTAATTCACAGTGAAGAATACTAAATAACAATTAACAATGGCCAAGAGGCTCAGGAGAGAAAAAAATTCAAGGCAGATTTCTGTTAAAAAAAAAAAAAAAAAGGTACTATTCCTGTTTTCTATCTTTTTTTCTGGCATTCTGCTGTCCTCAGAGACAGGTTTTTGTTTTGTTTGTTTTTGTTTTTTATTTTTGAGACAGAGTCTCGCTCTGTCGCCCACGCTGGAGTGCAGTGGTGCCATCTCAGCTCCCTGCAACCTCTGCCTCCCGGGTTCAAGCGATTCTCCTGTCTCAGCCTCCTGAGTAGCTGGGACTACAGGCATGTGCCACCACGCCTGGCTAATTTTTTATTTTTATTTTTATTTTTTTGGTAGAGACGGGGTTTTACTGTTAGCCAGGATGGTCTCAATTTCCTGACCTTGTGATCCGCCTGCCTCGGCCTCCCAAAGTGCTGGGATTACAGGCGTGAGCCACTGTGCCTGGCCACCAGAAACAGTTTTATACTCTTCATTTTTGGAAGAGTCCCTCTCTAAAAAGCCTCAGAATCTTTTAGCATCTTTTTGCAGGGGGAGAGGGGAAGGTATCCAGAGAATCTAATGAAATCTATAGCTTGTCTTCCAGAAAATGCATAGATACACACAAATCTCCAAAGTCATAGCCATTTCTGTGGACTCCAGTTTAAGAATCTCTGGCTTAGAAGTTGGGAAAAACAAGATCCAAAAATGTTGGATATATGATTACTGACTATATTATACAGCAAACAATGGTATAAGCCAGATCCTTAGTGTTCCAAAATATTTAACATATAATTTGGGTAGGGAGTAAATTAACTCCTATTTACAATCCAGTAAATTTATGAAAAAAATGTTAACAGGTTTGGTTAACCAAGTCTGGGTTTGAGACCACTGTGCCCGTCTCCAGAACAGTAGAGAAAAAAGTAAGGAAATCCTTCCATTGTAACTGACTTGTTTCCTTTTCAGAACAGGAATATATCTTTTAACATGCATTGCCTTATACTTAAATCTATACATTCAGCATTCTTACATAAGTCAGGACTCTTTCTTTCTTTCCTTCTTTTTTTGCTTGCAATAGAAAGTCCCTAACAAAACCAGGACTCATGTGGTAGCCCTTGGATACTTTAATTATGTGACTAGACAATAGAGGAAACAAATTCATAAAAACCCTGACCTTCTAAATCGCAGTTGTCAAGATTGATACTAAGTTAGAGCCTCCACAAAAATCACTGATGCTTGTAAGAATTCAATGACTTCTGTTGCTCAAATCAGATCACTCTAGCCAATGCTGATATGAAGAATGTATGGGCAGCTCCCCAAAGACATGTTGCCACTTACTCCACTGTTTTTAGGACAGAAATAGAAAACTTTTCCTGGTTCTTTATAAATCCCTCTAGGAGTTCTCACTGGTTTATAGACAAAGGCAGTCTTTTAAGAAGACTTTGTTTAAAAAAAATTATAACCGACAGGAGGCTGTAGTAACAATTTGAAACATAAAATACATACATGAAATACATAAAAAGAAAACTAAAGCAAAAGAAAGGAGACTCCAATTAGGAGTCTGGAGTGGCTTTATTAAGCCCACGACTTTAAAGCATGTTGAGAGGCACACAAGTGACTTCTCCAAGCATAATGAATGGAGCTTTTTCCATTAAAGAAAGGCTGTACTATTACTCTACATGTCCAGCAAAAAATAAACAGCTTCATTTCAGAATTAATTTTTTTAAATAGTAGAAATTACATTTTTTCTACTTTCCTCTTGGCTCTTTCCTTATTCCTTTCTTGGGTGTTAGGCTACGCGTTTCACCAAATGGCCAGCTCCTGTTTACTCTGTTTGCTCTGATGAAAAGATCATTTGCTGCCGTGTGAGTGGGAATCTCCCACCTTTACCATTTTGTCTACTGGGCCTCTCTCCTGTGCCTGCCACCATTACTGGGGTTGACACTAGGAAACGCTTATAGGAAACTGGTACCAGCGGTGGTGTGGGGATGAGAAGGAAGTCAAACAAGACCTGCAGGGGAGCTAGAAGGCCTACACTGGGGGCTAACTTCAGAAGGCTTCTGTGGAGTAGTGAAGGTTGGGTCTTCTGCATTGCAGGGTGCCAACCACTGGGCAAGTGTATGCTTCTTCACATTATCTTTTGGTTCATGTATCCATATCCTCAACTAAATTGAAAGTTCTTTGATGGCAGAGACCAGGTGGTAGATGACTGCATCTATCCATTTGGCTTCTCCCACCCACTTTCCTATTCTTCTCTTTTGGGTTCTTTGGGTAACTTCTCCCCTACCCCATATGGCATTAATGGGGCTATCAATCATAGTCTCAGCCCTCCCTGGTCATAACGATTGGTTCATGGGACTCGGGCAGAGCTAATCAAAGACTTCCCTGGTATTGATAAATGAGTATCGAGAGAGGCATTCATTCTCTGTCCTTCGGGGTTGCTGAGTTGGGAGATGTGAACCTGAGGCTTTTGGTGATTGTTTTGCTTGCCAGCTAGAGAATGCCTGCATACAGAATGAAGATAGGAAGAGAAGAGCAGGGCCAGGAAAAAAGAGGAGGCCAAAATAGGGCCCTGACATTTATTATTTGAGCTCTTGAATCCATCAGGCTTTGAAATTGGGTTGAGACCTAGCCTTTGTTTATCTGAATCAAAATTATTTTTAAATTTAAGTTGGGTTTCTATTATCTCAACCTTAAAAACTGTAAATAGTTAATTTCTCTTTTCTTTTCTTTCTTTTTTGGGGACAGAATCTCGCTCTGTCACCCAAGCTGGAGTGCAGTGATGCAGTCATAGCTCACTGTAACCTCAACCTTCTGGGCTCAAGGTATCCTCCTATCTCAGCCTGCCCTGTGTAGTTGGGACTATATGCGCATCCCACTACACTCAGTTAATTTTTAAAAATTTTCTTGTAGAGATGGGGTCTTGCTATGCTGCCCAGGCTGGTCTTGAACTCCTGGCCTCAAGTGATC
>NW_012104220.1:2146152-2148754 GCF_000951045.1 Mandrillus leucophaeus | reverse complement strand
ACAGGAGGCTGTAGTAACAATTTGAAACATAAAATACATACATGAAATACATAAAAAGAAAACTAAAGCAAAAGAAAGGAGACTCCAATTAGGAGTCTGGAGTGGCTTTATTAAGCCCACGACTTTAAAGCATGTTGAGAGGCACACAAGTGACTTCTCCAAGCATAATGAATGGAGCTTTTTCCATTAAAGAAAGGCTGTACTATTACTCTACATGTCCAGCAAAAAATAAACAGCTTCATTTCAGAATTAATTTTTTTAAATAGTAGAAATTACATTTTTTCTACTTTCCTCTTGGCTCTTTCCTTATTCCTTTCTTGGGTGTTAGGCTACGCGTTTCACCAAATGGCCAGCTCCTGTTTACTCTGTTTGCTCTGATGAAAAGATCATTTGCTGCCGTGTGAGTGGGAATCTCCCACCTTTACCATTTTGTCTACTGGGCCTCTCTCCTGTGCCTGCCACCATTACTGGGGTTGACACTAGGAAACGCTTATAGGAAACTGGTACCAGCGGTGGTGTGGGGATGAGAAGGAAGTCAAACAAGACCTGCAGGGGAGCTAGAAGGCCTACACTGGGGGCTAACTTCAGAAGGCTTCTGTGGAGTAGTGAAGGTTGGGTCTTCTGCATTGCAGGGTGCCAACCACTGGGCAAGTGTATGCTTCTTCACATTATCTTTTGGTTCATGTATCCATATCCTCAACTAAATTGAAAGTTCTTTGATGGCAGAGACCAGGTGGTAGATGACTGCATCTATCCATTTGGCTTCTCCCACCCACTTTCCTATTCTTCTCTTTTGGGTTCTTTGGGTAACTTCTCCCCTACCCCATATGGCATTAATGGGGCTATCAATCATAGTCTCAGCCCTCCCTGGTCATAACGATTGGTTCATGGGACTCGGGCAGAGCTAATCAAAGACTTCCCTGGTATTGATAAATGAGTATCGAGAGAGGCATTCATTCTCTGTCCTTCGGGGTTGCTGAGTTGGGAGATGTGAACCTGAGGCTTTTGGTGATTGTTTTGCTTGCCAGCTAGAGAATGCCTGCATACAGAATGAAGATAGGAAGAGAAGAGCAGGGCCAGGAAAAAAGAGGAGGCCAAAATAGGGCCCTGACATTTATTATTTGAGCTCTTGAATCCATCAGGCTTTGAAATTGGGTTGAGACCTAGCCTTTGTTTATCTGAATCAAAATTATTTTTAAATTTAAGTTGGGTTTCTATTATCTCAACCTTAAAAACTGTAAATAGTTAATTTCTCTTTTCTTTTCTTTCTTTTTTGGGGACAGAATCTCGCTCTGTCACCCAAGCTGGAGTGCAGTGATGCAGTCATAGCTCACTGTAACCTCAACCTTCTGGGCTCAAGGTATCCTCCTATCTCAGCCTGCCCTGTGTAGTTGGGACTATATGCGCATCCCACTACACTCAGTTAATTTTTAAAAATTTTCTTGTAGAGATGGGGTCTTGCTATGCTGCCCAGGCTGGTCTTGAACTCCTGGCCTCAAGTGATCTTCTGCCTCAGACTCCCAAAGTGCTGAGATTACAGGCATGAGGCCACAGTCCCCGGCCACAGATAATTTCTTAAGGTTCATAATGAATCAACAACATTGTTACAGTGCCAGGTGCACCATAGATGTTGGTTGGTGGAAATATGATTTGTTCAAAAACAGATTCCAATTGACTTCAGCAGAGGGCAAAAATCTTCAGAAGATATGGCAAAAATGGTACAGGAAAATCGATTCTAATACTTTAATATTCCCAGCTCAGCGATGCAACACTTTTGGGTAAGGGCTGACAGGAGGGTCGGGGCGGTGCAGTGAGCACAGGGGCTAAAAAGCACAGCATCCAAAGTCAGGCAGGACTGGGTCTCAATGTTGTAGCAGCTGTTTGACTTGAGGCAAGTCACAGAGCATCTCTAAATGTCAGTTTTATAGAGAAAAAGAAAATAGTACCTATAGGATTGTGAGGATTAAATGTAAGGCAATTAATATAATGCTAAGAGCCACTGTGAGTACCCAATAAATGCTTATTATAATGATTATCAGTGTCTTGGAAGCAGACATTGCTATGAATTAAATTTTATAAAATCATACAATCATTTTAAAAAATAGAACTGAGAGGCCCTTTGAGAGCAAAAAAGTACTCATCTCTGTATTTATAACACTAAAAAAACATTATTAGTAATTTAAATCCCCTGCATTTCCCCCACAGCCTGCCTTTGGCTGCATGCAAATTTAAAACATGAGACAAAGTTTGATTACTCTATGTAAGAAAGGGATGGATTGTAAAGTCCATTGATTGTTGTATCCACCACCAGCACCAGGAATATTCCTGGGAAATGGTAGATGCATTAAAAATATTTGGTTTTTTAAAATTAATTTTTTATCTTTTTAAATTAAAAAAAATTTTTTTTGTAGAGATAGGCTGTGTTGCCTAGGCTGGTCTCAAACTTCTGGATTCAAGTGATCCTCCAGCCTTGGCTTCCCAAAGTGTTGAGATTACAGGTGTGAGCTACCACTGCCATGCCCCGGTCAAAATTATTTGTTGAATGAAGCCAGGTGCAGTGGCTTCATTCAACAAATATTTGAATATATATATATATATATAT
>NW_012104220.1:2123431-2136565 GCF_000951045.1 Mandrillus leucophaeus | reverse complement strand
AAGGCAGTCTTTTAAGAAGACTTTGTTTAAAAAAAAAAAAAAAAAAAAAAAAAAAAAAAAAAAAAAAAAGAGTTGCTATATATATCTAAATATATAAATATTTTTGACAGGGTCTCCTGTCACCCAGGCTAGATAACAAATATATATATATACACACACACACACACGTTAACATATTATATATACATATGTACATATATATTTGTTGAATGAAAATAGACTTGGAATAGGGAGAAATGTTGAGTGTGACTGGAGAACGGAACGGGAAAAAATACCTTTGTAAAGAGGAAAGGAAGAGAGAAAGAGAATTTGGGCAGCTGGTAGAGGAAAAGGGAATTTGGGGGGAAAAGTATTTCAAGAAATCTTTAAGGATGTTTTGCTGGTGATATATGGTGCAACCCAACCTCCCCCACACCCTCCGAATCTTCAGCAAAAATCAACACTGCTATTCAAAGCCTTTGGAATCATACTTAGGGGATTTTGGCATGTGACAATGCAGGCAACTGACCTCCAGGGCAGACATGGGGCCCAGGAAGCCTGATTACATCTGTGTTGTATCCAGAGAAACAAACAGGGTCCAGAGAGGTTGCCATTAAAAGTATGGCAAAACCCACAATTACTTTTGTACCAACCTAATATAACTGCTCTCTAGGGCTGCTATGAGGATTTAGTGAGTTAATACATGTAAAAGACCCAGCACTGTGCCTGGCGCAAAAGCACTCACTACTGTTAGCTACTATTATTACTATTAACTTTAGATATTTGCGGTTAGTATCCAAAGCATATCAAAAAGTGACCACTTGGTATCAAGTACGTCAAATTATGCCTTCTAAAAATATTGTAATATTTTAACAGTTTTTTCCATAAATTCGCTTTTTCAAATTACCTATAATGTGATGGGTGTTTCCTTATGAATAGTAATTGAAAATACGTTTGGCTAGATTTTGTTTCTTTGCCTCAGGATGTCCTTGGAGGGAAGACAGGGGTCTTAACATATCAAAAGTAATTTCCTGGCTTTAGAGTTTAAAGGAAATAAACAAAGACCTACTTATTTGATTGGCCAAATGCTGGCTCGACAGGGTTAAAATCTAGTTAAAGTACCTTTTAGATGTTCCGTGGCTGGACTAGCAGCTGTAGGTCAGAAGTTCAGAACAAAAAGTGAAATCCTAGGATTAACTGTCATACTCTTGTATCAAATATTTTTCTGTTGAATCAACTTCCCATGGTAATTTTTTTCTGGATGAGGCTTTGCCACCACTTCTGTCTGCCACCTTCTGAGCTGGCACCAGTAATGTAGTACGGAGTAGAAAAGCAACTTAACTGATGCAAGACAGCTTTTCAGGACTGTCTGTGTGTCTCATGAGAGCCTTGGATACCTGCAGATTCTGTGGATTTTGTTGTGTGGAGCATGAAAGGGAAGAGCCATGGAATCACAAGAATGACAGGCTAAGCCCTGGCTCCTGCCACTAGCCAGCTGTGCAACCCTGAGCAAATTACTCAAGCTTTCTCAGTTATATTTTCTCCAAAAAGGTGGTCATGATAATACTTACCTCATTAGGTCCACCCCTAACATTTCCAGGACCCCTGGCAAGAGTATACACAAAATCCTCTGCCATAGCCCTCTCCCTTCTCTTTCCATCTGGCTCCATCCTGCCCTGCACACCTCAGCTTGCGGGTCCTAACTCCTGCCACACCATTCCCCACTGAAAACCACCTGTGCCATCTCTCAGCCCTGGGGCACAGTTCACTTGCATTCCGTGGGGCAGGAGGCCCATGCAAACCCTAGAAGCAGGCTTGGGCCACTGAGGCAGGGAATTTTAGGGGCCTGGGTAGCCAGAGTTTGGTCTAGAAAAGTGTGGCCCTTCCATCCCCACAGGGAGGAAAGTGGCAAGTGTATGTCTTTAAACTGTGGGCCTCAGGTGCCTAGGTCTGAGGATTAAATGAGTCAGTGCACACACAGCGCTTTTGACACGGAGTGGGGAGTGCACCCTTGGAGAAAGGGATCCTTCAATAGGAGTCAGCCTCCTTAAGTCTCCTGTAAAGGTTTTGTCAAATTGATGTTGGAACACCTCAAATGTTTACCAAACAATGAGGAGCACAGCTCTTAGGTGGATAAAGATTACGGTGACATTTCAAACTCGATAACAGTGCATTGAAAGGCCCAACATAGACTATTTCAAGTCAGAGAAACCTATTCAGGTTCAGATTTGCAGACTGACCCTTTTTTTTTCTTTTCTTTTTTTGAGACAGAGTCTCACTCTGTCGCCAGTCTGGAGTGCAGTGGCACAATCTCGGCTCACTTCAACCTCCGCCTCCCAGGTTCAAGTGATTCTCCTGTCTCCACCTCCCAAGTAACTGGGACTACAGGCGCGCACCACCACGCCCGTCTAACTTTTGTATTTTTAGTAGAGACGGGGTTTCACCTTGTTGGTCAGGATGGTCTTGATCTCTTGACCTCATGATCCACCCCCCTCAGCCTCCCAAAGTGCTGGGATTACAGGCGTGAGCCACCATGCCCGGCCCACTTTTTAAAAAATTTTTTCATGAGTTAAGCATGAAATAAAAGTAATTTTTTAAGTGTCCTTCCTTGTTCTCATTTAAAAACCTAGTTTGTTTCATTTATCTATAATCAATACATTCTTTGCCTTTTTAGCAACTGAAAATTTCTTACATGATACATATGTCTAGAGCTTTTAATTATGGAAATGCTGAAACATATATGAAATAGAGGGAATATAATGGGCTTATTTATGAACCCCATGTACCCACTGCCCAGTCAGCTTCCACACGCATGGCTAATCCTGTTTTATCTACGAACTCTCCTTCCTGCCCCACTCTGGCAATGGATTTTCCATCAAATCTCAGGCCTCTTATCATTTCATCCACAAATACTTTGTTTTTTATAAGATTTTGACGAAAACATTTTAAGCTTTTTCCATCTGGCTGCTTTAGACTCCGCTTGTTCAACTGGGCTGTCAATGGACCAAACCACGAGTCTTTTTAGATGCCTTGCATGGTTTTAGGTCCAGATAATTCGGGGCAAATCAGTTTGAAAATTGAACCTCTTTTAATTTGTCTGCCAGACTGGAACTGAATAAGGGAACATTTTGGATACTTTTTATTCCTTGCTGAATTTTTGCCAACTCTGTATATGGTATTTCCATAAAAATCTTGTTTTTCTCCCTTTTCTTTGAAGAATGAAACTTCTTTTCCCTTTTTTTTTTGAGAGGCGGGAAGAGACTGTCCCCAGATGCCATCCCTCCTGTGGCTGCTTGGCTTTTCTCGGGCTGGATTCCCTTCCTACTCTCAGTGTGTATGTTCTGGGGACTGGCAGTCCAGTAGGGACCCAGACGTGGAGAGGGTGGGCCTTCTTGATGTCATTCAAAGATTACTGCACTTCAATCACTGGAGCTCAACTGAAAACTTAAAAAAGTTCTCTTGGGCTGGGTGCGGTGGCTCACGCCTGTAATCCCAGAACTTTGGGAGGCCAAGGTGGGTGGATCACGAGGTCAGGAGTTCGAGACCAGCCTGGCCAACATGGCGAAATCCCATATCTACTAAAAATATAAAAATTAGCCAGGCGTAGTGGTGCACGCCTGTAATTCCAGCTACTCAGGAGGCTGAGGCAGGAGAATCACTTGAACCCAAGATGCAGACGTTGCAGTGAGCCGAGATCACGCCACTGCACTCTAGTCTGGGTGACAGAGCAAGACTCCATCTCAAAAAAGAAAAAAAAAGTTCTCTTTACAGTCATTGAATTTTAAATCATTATCCTAAAAAGACTGAGAAAAAAATGATTCCAAATTAGACAGAATTTTATTTTATTTTATTTTATTTTTACATTTCCTTGCCAGAAACATTGTTCTTATTTTCAGTTGAATGGCCTGGGTATTAATTAAGGCTTTGAGCTCAGCCGCTATCTCCTTTTCTACATTCTTGCTGCTAATCGTCATATATGTGACACATGACTTCTGTTTAAATGTTCAAGTTTATTAGAGTAGAAAAAAAATCTCAGTTATACAGGAAAGGAAAAGAGATTAGGAATCAAGTCCAACCATTTGCTTATTCATCTGCATATGGTTAAAGATTTAAAAGAATCCATTGGTTTCTTTTTCACTGCTGCATGCAGGCCAAGGAGAAAGGAGAAAAAAAATCCTTTTCCTATCCATGGTGTAGAAATACATCTTCTGCCTTTTGCCTGGGGGTCAAGAAATTTCTTCCTCTTTTAATATTAAGCTAAAGTACCCAAGCTTTGGAGAAACTGGCTCCTTCTGAAAGGTTATTTTTCTAATTACCTGTTTCTTTGTGACAAATTGCTCCAAAACTTCGTGGTGGAAAACCACTACCATTTAATCATGCCTATGAACTCTGTGGATCAGCAAACCATGGGGCACAGAAGGAGAGCTTTTCTTTCTTCCACGATGTCTGAGCCTCAGCTGGGAAGACCAGAAAGGCTGGAGTGACTCAAGTGGCAAGGCTGGAATAATCTGAAGACTTCTCCTCTTGCATGTCTAGTGCCTCGAGTGAGATGACTCAAAGTCTATACTAAGATATGATCGTCAACTGGAATGTCTACAGATACCATAAAATTCACCCAGTATACTATTCAGTGGCTTTTAGTATATTCACAGAGATGTACAACCATCACCACTGTCGAATTCCAGAACATTTTCATCACCTCCAAAAGAAGCCTCATACCCATTAGGGGTTGCCCTCCATTTCCCCTTCCCACTGCCCCTGGAAACCACTAAGCTACTTTCTGTCTGTGGATTTGCCTCCTCTGGACATTTCGTATGAACAGAATCATGCATTTGTTGTCTCTGGTGGCTGGCTTCGTTAACTTAGCATACTGTTTACAAGGTTCATCCACACTGTAGCATGTATGAGTACTTCTTCATTCCTTTGTGTGACCGAGTAATATTCCACTGTATGGATACACCACATTTTGGTGAGCTTTTGGGTTATTATGAATAACGCTGCTGAGAACATATAAGTTTGGTGTAAACATATGTTTTTAATTCTCCAGGGTATATACCTATGGGAAGAATTGCTGGGTCATATGATAACTTTATGTTTGATTTTTGTGAAACAGTTCAGTTTTCCATAGCCGCTGCACCTACATTCCTACCAGTAATGTAGGAGGGCTCCAATTTCTCCAAATCCTTGGCAGCATGTATTTTCTGGGTTTTCGTGGACTATAGCCATCCTAGGGGGTTGCTGTGCTTAGTTTAAGAAGAGCCTCCGTAACACACCAAGGCAGCTACCACTGATAGAGACAAATGTGACAAATGTGACTGAGGGCTTACTATTTAGCAGGCTCTGTGCTAAACACAGTACATGCATCATCTAGTTTAGTGCTCACTACAACTCTAACGTAGGTACATGATGCTTATTTTACACAAAGGTCAAGTAACTTGCTAGAAAAGGGATAGAGTTTGGGAGATGTGGATTTCCCATATTAAAAAAAAATTAGAGAACTTGGATACTAAGTTAGGAGTTTGGTGGCCCAAGTGAAAGGTTATTATTATTATTATTTTTCAAAACAAAAAACATCCGGCTGACTGTGGCTGTCAGAAGTCTCAGATGGCCCCCAGACCGGGCATGGTGACTCAAGCCTGTAATTCCAGCACTTTGGGAAGCTGAGGTGGGCGGATCACTTGAGCCCAGGAATTGAAGACCAGCCTGGCCAACATGGTGAAATCCCAGCTCTGCTAAAAATACAAAAGTTAGCCGGGCTGGTGGCGCACTCCTGTAATCCCAGCTACTCAGGAGGCTGAGGCATGAGAATCGCTTCAACCAGGGAGGCGGAGGTTGCAGTGAGCTGAGATTGCACCACAGCACTCCAGCCTGGGTGACAGAGTGAGACTCCGTCTTAAAAAAAAAAAAAAAAAAAAGATGTCTCCTAATATTCCAGCCCCTGATTTCATGCCCTGGATAATCTACTATCTGTAAGTACGGGTGGGATCTGTGAATATCATGACATGTCATTCCTCTGATTACATCACATTAACATGGCACAAGGGACGTAATTATGGTCCTAATCAGTTGACCTTGCATTAATCAAAAGGGAGATTATACTGACCCAGTCATGTAAGTCCTTGAAAGACAGGAAACAGGTCACCACAAATCCTACAACTGCAAGGAACTGAATTCTGCCATTCTGCCAACAACCATCTGAACGTATCTGAAAGAGGATTCAGAGTTGCAGATCAGAACTCAGCCCTGGCCATCATCTTGATTTCAGCCTTTTGAGATCTTGAGTAGAGAACCTTCTTTGCCTGGATTTCTAACCTACAGAACTATGAGATAATGTATTGTTTTAAGCAAACATATGTGTGACAATTTTTTACACAGCAATAAAACTAATACACAGATCACTGACTGACTAAAAGGGGATAGGCCGGGCGCAGTGCCGTATGCCTGTGATTCCAGCACTTTGGAAGACCAAGACAGGAGGATTCCTTGAGACCAGTCTGGACAACATAGTGAAACCCTGTCTCTATTTAAAAAAAAAAAAGAGGAGATGAATTCATTAATGTGACATTATGTAAAGCAGCAGTTCTGAAAATGTGGTCCAAGGTCCCGGGAAGTCTTCAAGATGTTTTTAGGGGTTTATGAGGTCAAAACTATTTTCATAGTAATATTAAGATGTCATTTGCCTTTTCCTTGTCATTCTCATGATGGTATAGTTTTCCAGATGCTAAAAGATGTGCGATGATATTGTTCTGACAGCCAATGGAATACGTCCTTTTATATTCCTGTGTTTAAAATTTTTCTCTAATTTCTACAATGGTAAATATTGACAAATATCGCTCACACAAACAAAAGCTCATTGGGATTTTTTTTTTTTTTTTTTTGGAGACAGGGTCTCACTCTGTCACCCAGGCTGGAGTGCAGGGCCATGATCTGCAACCTCCGCCTCCCAGGTTCAAGTGATCCTATCACCTCAACCTTCCAAGTAGCTGGAACTATAGGTGTGCACCACGATGTCTGGTTAATTTTTGTATTTTTTTGTAGAGATGGGGTTTTACCGTGTTGCTCAGGTTGATCTCAAACTCCTGGGCTCAAGTAATCCATCTGCCTCGGCCTCCCAAAGTGCTGGGACTACAAGTGTGAAACACTGTGCTCAGCTGGTTTTCAGTAATTTTTTAGTATAAGGGGGTCCTGAGACCAAAAAGTTTCTGAAGCACTGGTCTAGAAAAAAATATAACTGAAGTGAGCCTAGACAAGTCTGAAGCTATAATAATAATAGTAATAATTATTATTATTTTTTAGATGGAGTCTCGCTGTTGCCCAGGCTGGAGTGCATTGGTGCCATCTCAGTTCACTGCAACCTCCGCCTCCCTGGTTCAAGCAATTCTCTGCCTCAGCCTCCCAAGCAGCTGGAATTACAGGCGCCCACCACCACGCCGGCAAATTTTTTGTATTTTTAGTAGAGATGGGGTTTTACCATCTTGGCTAGGCTGGTCTTGAACTCCTGATACCATGATACAACTGCCTTGGCTTCCCAAAGTGCTGGGATTACAGGTGTAAGCCACCGCACCTGGCCAAATAATTTATGTATTTAATTAATACCTACATTTGTACAGAGCTGTGGTGTAAATACAATCGAAAGTGGGACAAGGATACAAAACTAGCATGAGGTCCAGTCCCTGAAGACAAACATAAATAATAAGCAATATCATTCATTGTTCCTTCCACAGGTGCTTCTAAGTACAAGGACTGCAATTCGATGGTATGTAACTCAGTACTAACCTTTGGTATGGGTGGCTATGTCACAGAGTTATTTAGATAATTTGCTCAAACTAGGCTGAAGACAAAGACTTTGTGGGTGAGGCAAAATCTAAGTTGGAAGTGAAGTAGAAGGAGGATAAATATTTAAGGCATTATCCTTTGGAACTCAGCTAAAATACCACTTTCTTAAAGGCCTTTCCTGATTTCCCTATCTAGAACACCAACTACCTTCTACTCCATCATAGTGCCCTGTTACCCTATTTATTTCCTGGAACTTTTTCTTTTTAAACAAAAAAATAAAAACAAAACCAAAACAAAAAACAAAAAAACACCTAACATAGCTATGAAGGTAAGCCTGGCTGGAGCTAGAATGCCCTGGTTCAAATTCCAGCTTTGCCACTTTCCAGTTCTATAATCTTTAATAAATTACTTAACCTCTCTGTGGTGTAAATATTATAAAAAGTGGAACAAGGGCCGGGTGTGGTGGCTTACACCTGTAATCCCAGCACTCTGGGAGGCCAAGGTGGGTGGATCACTTGAGGTTGGGAGTTCAAGACCAGCCTGGCCAACATGGTAAAATCCCGTCTCTACTAAAAATACAAAAATTAGCCAGGTGTGGTGGCAGACGCCTGTAATCCCAGCTACTCGGGAGGCTGAGGCAAGAGAATCACTTGAAGCCAGGAGGCAAGAGAATCACTTGAAGCCAGGAGGCAGAGGTTGCAGTGAGCCAGTGAGATGAGATCACACCACTGCACTACAGCCTAGATGATGGAGAAAGACTCTGTCTCAAAAAAAAAAAAAAAAAAAGAAAAAGAAAAAGAAAAAAGAAAAAGGTGGAACAAGGATACAAAACTAGTATGAGGTGCAGTCTCTGAAGACAAACATAAATAATTAACAAAATCATTCATTTGTTCCTTCCACAGGTGTTTCCTCAGTTCCTCAATAAAATGTGCTCATCAAGCAAGAAATTTTTTGTTGAAGAACTGGCTTAGGTTGTAACCATGGGACTGAAAAGGAAAGGGTACATATGAACTAAGTCAAAGGCAGAATCAATAGGTGATGACAAAGGAGAGGAACAGTAAAAGTAATTTCAAGGAGAGAAGAGGAAAACGAGAGAAAATTCTGGGGATAATGAAATAAGAAAGGCAACCTATTATATGTGGGCAAGGAAACAGTGAAAAAGCAAAAATGATTCCAAAGTTTGTTGCTTGAGGGACATGATATAAGCCAGTGGGCTAGCATTAGTTAACTATTCCGGTGGGAAAAGGAGGAGCTATGTCAAATTCATGTTTCAAATGAGTTGGCAGCAAGAACACAGTTGTAGATGATTTGTTTTTAGAGTGCTAGAGTGATGGGCCCTAACAAAAGAATGTTCAGGGCGGACAAGATTTGGGTGTCTGCTCATTGTGCATCAGGGCTGAAATCATGGGAAGAAACCCCATGAGGCTCAAACGCTGACCTGTATGGAGAAGGACAATTTTCTTTAACACTTACGATGATGTTCTTATCATTGGTAAAAGGTGCTTAATCGATTTTGGGGGATGGGGCTTTGCAGAAAAAAATAAAGCACTCATTCCACCCAAGGAACTGCATAGGAAAGGGGTATGTTTCTCAATTTTAACTTACCGTGTATCTTTGAAAGGTAAAATAATGTGTTCCAAGTTGCTTTTATGAGGGGAAGTTTGGGTCATCTCCTTCCTAGCAAGGACGTCTTGCTATTCAACTCACAATTGCACACCACTCCTCTTGTTGACACGGTTTCATAGCACTCTTCGTTCCAGGCTAAAGTTTCCTGTCATGATTTTTGGGCATCGTTTTTGAAACAGTTAGACCTTCTGACCTGGCAAGCTGCTGAGACCTTTTAGGATAGCTGAACTGCAGACAGAAATCTTCCAGGGAAGTAGGTGTGGGCAGGATGTGTGGTTTCCCTGCTTCTCATTTGAAGACTGATTCAATTAATTTCTCATGCACAGTCTCCTACAGTAAAGTTGCATTCAGAGTGTTCTAAGAGAAATTGGAAGGGACAAGCTAGCTACTCATCTTCTTCAGTTTGAGTTGAGGCTAGAGCACTATCTTTCTGAATGTCACAGAAATGCACAGCAGAGAAATTGTGCCACCAGCCCCCTCTGCTAATGGGACCTTGAGGGCTCAAATTAGCCATAACAGCAGAGCATGCACTTGTTTACCAAGTAATCTGAATGATCAGGAAGATGCAATAACACATGCCTCAGCTTGGCTCTGAATGAGTACACGGCAGCCTGAACCTATGAAAGATATAAGATTTCTAAACTTTTGGTGATATAACACGTACACATTCTTTCTCTGACATTCCAGGCTAACCACTGTCTTAAGTTAAGGCTCTGCAAAACATCTGGACATACGTTTCTGGAAAAAATTACAGCATCTTTTCTACAACTCTCTCTGGTCTGATCTTTGTAAGTTCTGACCTGATGGAAGCCTCTGCAGCAGGATGACCTGCGGGGGCCCGGGGAAGCTGCCCCACAGCACAGAGAGGCATTCACTAAATGCAGTTCACTTTTCCTTACCATTCATTTACCTAGTGCCACTTAGGAACAAAGTACAGAGCAGAGAAAGACTTAAACAGGAATGAAATGCAGATGCTGTTGTCCCTGAAAAAATCACTTTCTCTCTAGAAAAGTCAAGGCTTATTTCACCTCAGCCCCTGGTTGAACGATACTAATATGCTCTCTGACACTCCAGGTCTACAGGTCAGCGGAAGCAACCAGTGCCTGAGATTTGAGGATTAAAATCAAAGCAGAATGAACTATCATTTGGCTGCCCCAGGCCCACTAAATCCAGACGGCAAAGTGTTCTCACCATTCTGAGACATCTTCAGCCACACATTTCTCCAGCCAAAAACCTAGGAAGATGTCCGGCTGACAGATGCGCCTGTTACATGATTCAGAGAAGGAGGTTTTTTGTTTTTTTTGGTTTTTTTGTTTTTTTTAAAAAAAGAAGAAAAAAGGCTAGATCAGCCTCAGGATTTTAATTTTACATGATTGTGGATAATCATGTCTCTTTTCACTAAAATTCAATCACTTCATTAATCACTATTTCTTTATTAGATTTATATCATACTTATAAAGCAAAAGATTTAAGAGGAAAAAAACCTATATATAAACTGAAATACTACAGGAGAGGATCTTCTCTTTTCTGTTTCTTCTTCTTTTTGTTTTGTTTTTTTGGTTGCTTTGTTAAAGAAGCAGAGCTTAGAGGGAAGGAAATGGAATTCCTGTTTTTGAGAAGCTCCCTGGGCCAGGCACTGCACTAACTTGTACTTCTATTGTAGTAGACATGGCACCATTAGAAACACAATCTCAAGCAGGAACAGCGACAGAATTTAGAGGGTCTAAAATATAAGTTCCTTGTTTAAAAAATTATTCAGAAGTTCAAGACAGTGACAGCAGAACATGAAACCAAGTGTGGGGCCCTGTTAAGTGCAGAACTCTATGTGACTGCACAGGCTACACATACGTGAAACTGGCCCCACTATGAAGTCAGGCTTACCTGAACTTGAATTGTGGCTTTGCTACTTAATAGTCACGTGATCTTGGACAAGTCATCTGTAAAATGGGAATAATAACAATCCCTACATCATTGAGTTTTGTTTGTTTGTTTGTTTTGTTTTGTTTTGAGACAACGTTTCGCTCTGGTCACCCAGGCTGGAGTGCAATGGTGCAATCTCGGCTCACTGCAGCCTCCGCCTCCCAGGTTCAAGCGATTCTCCTGCCTCAGCCTCCCAAGTAGCTGAAATTACAGGCATGTGCCAACACACCTGACTAATTTTTGCATTTTTAGTAGAGACAAGGTTTCACCATGTTGGTCAGGTTGGTGTCAAACTCCTGGCCTCCAGTGATCTGGCTGCCTCGGCCTCCCAGGGTGCTGGGATTACAGGTGTGAGCCATTGTGCCCGGCCTAAACAAGAGATTTTAAAAGATACTCTGTATTAAGGCCAACTACTCAAAAAGCAAGACTGAAGTACAAAAAATAATACTGGTTTATGCTCAAGGTTCTGGAGGCTTGTGGAGTGCAAATTGTCATGAAGCCAATTTAATATAACTGCTTCCTTTATGCTGAAAGGATTCACTGGGGACATCACTGTTTCCACACAGGAAATAAAGCCTTTTGTATCTGAACAAAAACTCAGAAATACCTTTTTTTTTCTCTTCTTTTACAATGCAGAATACTTTACAAAAAAAAAAAAGCTGTAGGACAGGAAATGTTACTAATCATACAAACTCTATATTTAGTTCTGTAAAAAAAATACTACTAAAACAGCCAGAAGAAAATTTGCAGGTAGTGATACATATTTTTATCTAGAAAAGAGATTTGGTTTACAGAGGCATAAATATTTAGTAGTTACTGTTTATCAGTGTTTGTTTCATAAGAGAAGTCTCAGTTTCTTCCCTGAGTCATCTGTACATTTTTTATTCCTTACCATCAATAATTCTCAGGACTGTCAGACGCCTTTACAATAAAATGTAGGGTTTTTTCCCCCCAATTTGAGTACATACTATTGTTAACTGCAAAATTCTAAAGAAGTCAGTTGCCATTTGTCAAACAATTCGCCCGAGGTACACAGATTTGGGATACTTTTCTTTCAGAGCTGGCCACTGAACAATGAAGTAATCTGAGAGATGAAACAGAATCTTTCCGGACAGGGATAAGGTTTCTACACGGCAGATGCTTTCAACGTAGACAATGATCACTTTCTTTATTCCTAGTATCCCAAGGAGAAGGGCAGATACACAGATAGGAACACATGTTCCTGGTCCGTTACACAACACCTGAAAGAAAAAGTTGAAGTTCAAATGAAAACACAGAATAATCATCTAAGGGAGGCATTTTGCATTAACAGTCTGATCTCAGAGGGGATTTGCTTATTATTCTAATAAGTCCTTCTCTGTCAAGAACCAGGATGCAGCAAACAGTGCCTGTTCAAGCCCATGCACTTGGAAGCCAGGCAGAGCTGTGTTGTCTTGGTTCTCTTGCTTACCAACTGTGTGACTCAGGGCAAATCACTTAACTTCTAACTTCTAGCATGGTGCCTGGTGCTCAGTCAGCCCTCATCAGATAGGCATGTGTTGCTCTTCTCTGACTGCTCTGTGGACCTTGAATGTCACCAAAAATATAGAAAACAAAATCAACTGAGATTCACTGTTTTCTTTTATGTACCAACTTATTCTTGATTTGGGAGAAAATGTCTTTAATTGACTATAAATTTTTTTTTTTTTTTTGAGACAGAGTCTCGCTCTGTGGTCCAGGCTGGAGTGCAGTGGCGTGATTTCGGCCTGGGTTCAAGCGATTCTTCTGCCTCTGCCTCCTGAGTAGCTGGGACTCCAGGCGCCCACCACCAGGCCCGGTGAATTTTTTTTTTTT
>NW_012104220.1:2071297-2123381 GCF_000951045.1 Mandrillus leucophaeus | reverse complement strand
GTAGCTGGGACTCCAGGCGCCCACCACCAGGCCCGGTGAATTTTTTTTTTTTGTATTTTTAGTAGAGATGGTGTTTCACCATGTTAGCTAGGATGGTCTTGATCTCCTGACCTCGTGATCTGCCCACCTCGACCTCCCAAAGTGCTGGGATTACAGGCATGAGCCACGGCGCCTGGCCGAATTTTTATAAGCCATTTAAGAAAATAAGAGAAAATCTATTTCAGAGAATTGTTGGTAAGATATTCCTGTTTTCAGAGGAAAAAGCATTTTACACAACATCTTAATCATATGCTCATGTTGACTGAACTAGTAAAATCTAATAAAGCATTTTATTCCACAAACCATAAAACAAGAGGTTTGTGATTGTCTATGCATATCTACTGGGCATGCTCTATGTCACATGATCTTACCAGCCTAAGGTCCACAAAACTTAGCACCAGAGAATCTCAGAGTTGGAAAGGTTCCCATATGTACTGTCTATATTGTTTATACCACCCCAGCATTTCAAGGACTCTCCCCGACAGAAAGAGGGCCATCTTGCCTCCATGTGAACATAGTCAAGGCTGGAGGGTTTGAAAAAGGTCACCTGGTCTAGGCTCCACCAGGAGGCGTGACCACCTGGAACACCATCCACAGAGCTTTGGGAAAAGAGTCTGTTTTAGATGAGACCAATCTTCCTTATGTCTTCCTCGAAGCTCTCTACCTACCATCTACAAACCCCCTTTCTGTCTTTTATGGAGAATTTGTGTTCACTTTCCCTTGAATTACCAGCTACTAAGCTGCTGTCCAGACTGGTCTTTAATCTCCATTAAGTTGCCCTTATAACCTTTCTTCATAGTCCCTCAAGGCAATGTAATAGAAAATGGAACTGAGAGTCAGAAGAACAGGGTGAAACAAATTGCAAACTGGCTCTGTGACTCTGGGCAACAGCATAAATAACAATCACTACCTCGCCCCTCAACACTGCTATTTATTAACAACACACTACGGCCAAGTACTGTAGTAAACGTTTTACGTGTATTACGTTTTAAGTAGTTGTCACAGCAATCATAATTTGAGACAAGTTCTTTTTTTTTTTAATAACTCTGTATCGTTCCAATTTTAGTATATGTGCTGCCAAAGTGAGCATAAGCAAGTTGTATCATCCCTTTTTGCAGAGGAGAAAAGGGAGGTACGCAGAAGTTGGGCAAGTTGCTTGATCACATGTTTAGGAGGTGAAGGAGTTATGTTGCTTCGGTCACTTTTTTCTTATGTGACTCAGTTACCTTACTAGAAAATGGGTAGACTGGACTAAATGTCTTTTCCTCTCAGCTCCAGGGTTCTATAACTCTGTAATTTTCCTCTATCTTTGTCTTAAACCTAAATTACAAACTTGCTCTGAATCTTTTCAATGTTCAGAATTCCAAAAATCCAATTAATGCCAGGCACTATTAATATTTTGGACTGGATATTTTAGTTATGGGGGCCTGTCTTGTGCATCTGACTTGGCAAGCTTCGCAGCATCCCTGGCCTCTACCCACAAGATTCCAATAATCAAGACAACCAAGAATGACTCCCATCACTGCTAAATGTCTCCAGTTGACAGCCACTATATTAATGTACTCCCTAATCCTCGGATTATTTGTGCTGCTTTTCTTAGTCTTTGTTTCAATAATACAGAACAAAACAAAAACTACAGCTAAAAAATAATGTAAAGATTGCTGGATCTTGAACGTCACGGAAATAATTTCACATTTGTTCCTCTTTTAAAAAAGGTACAACTCCACATGTGTTCATTTCAACTTCTAGTCAACTCTCTATATACAAACTATGTATACACAGATAGAGATATCTGTATATGGGAAGAGAAATGACTGGCATTGGTGGGAGATGCATTAACAACCTGCCACAGCTCAGAAGAAGAGACTGTTAAGGTAAAAGTATAAATTAAAGGTATTTTGTTTATCTCTCTTGCATCTGTATATTTGGAAGCACCTTACTACAAAAGTCCCTGGTACAGTAAAACCACAAACCCATAAATCAAGGACTGAAAAAAAAAAAGCAAACTAATCTCAAAGGAAAGCTACTTTTAATTACACAAAGGTTTTACCTCTTTCTGAGGCAGCCTAGGCAGAAAAATAAAAGTGGATTATGGAGTCTTCATTATTCAAAGAAGCATACCAGACAGCCTTATTCCAAGCATCGAACAAAGCAGAACTCACTGAGATAGTCTAAGATGTTAAATGATATAATGATTGAAGTTGTGTTTTTAATTCAAAAAAACACAGAAGTACTCTTCAGACTTCCATTTCTCAAAATATAAATTATCAGTGAATGTGTCTCACACCATCACCCTGGCCATCTCTCTTCCTCACTACTCTGTAAGCTCCTTATGGGCAGAGTCCACTTCTAGGACAGCGTATACTCTGCACCTAGAACAAAGTAGCCATTCACTACATTTTTGCTGAAAGGAAGAAAGAAAGGAAGAAGCAAGGGAGTATAGAAGGAGTGGGTCTTTGCTTACCCTGTATTGATTCAAATGGTCCCTTTGCCAAACTTGACCATGTGTAATTCTAACCATATACTTATGTGGTTGACTGACAGCTTTTTTTTTTTCTGTTTTTGAGACAGAGTCCTGCTCTGTCGCCAGGCTGTAGTGCAGTGGCGCAATCTTGCTCACTGCAACCTCTGACTCCCTGGTTCAAGCGATTCTCCTGCCTCAGCCTCCTAAGTAGCTGGGATTTCAGGCACACGCCACCACACCCAGCTAATTTTGTGTTTTTAGTAGAGACAGGGTTTCACCATGTTGGCCAGGATGGTCTTGATCTCTTGACCTCGTGATCCTCCTGCCTTGGCCTCCCAAAGTGCTGGGATTACAGGCCTGAGTCACTGTACCTGTCATTTTTTTTTGTTTTTTTTTAACCATTCCACATCCATCACCTTTTCCTCAGGGGAACGAACCACTGTATCCCTCGCTCTCAATTTAAGTGCTTGTGTAGACCTGACTCCACACCCAGAGATAAGGAGAGGATGTATGACTCCAGTCTGAACAATCAGAGCATCGAATTCCCCTGGTAAAAGTCACTGGTTCAGGGAAGAGCACAGTCCAATTAGAAACCACAAGACTTAGCAGAACACTTGCTGGGGCTGAGAAAGCCGCACGTTTTCTGCTGTTCTGGAACTGAGGAGGATGTGGCCTTGGTGCTACTGACATCCATTTTGCCACCATGTAGAGAGCTTGAGAATGAAGGCATCACAAAGCAGAGTAGAGCCGAGAGATGAAGACAGGCCAGGTCCGACAGGCAGCATTATGATCCATGAATCCAGTTGTGCCTGAAGGAAACCAGATCTGACCGTAGACTTGCCAGGTAGGTGAGGGAATACATTCTATTTCTGCTTAAATAATTTGAATCAAGATTTCTGTCACTGGCAATAAGAAGCATACTACCTGACACAGCCCTTTGTTTTGTCCAACTCCCTGACTGGCCTCTGACCATCTGCAGCACCAACCAGTAGGGGTTCAATACGTGTCTGCTGGATGATTAACAAATCAATAAACAAACTTCTCTAAGAGCAGGAAGTCTAAGAGATATACTAAAAATAATACGCTATGGGTCTAGAAAACGGAAAGAGGACAGGACAACTATAAATACAAGGTCATGAGCGTAGATGAGCCAGATCAAGGATCAAGAGCAGTTTCAACAGGATTGTTGTTCTGTAGATTTGGGTCACCACAGGTCAAGTCCCATTGGCTGAAACATAACATTCTGCATGTATGAAAACACACATTTTCAGGAAACTCATGGATCAGAAAAATAAATAAATAAATAGAAAAGACATACTTAACTTGAATAGTCCGAATTTAACTCCTGACCCAGTAAAACACCCCCACCAAATATGGGCTAAGAACTTTGGCATCCTGGGTTGGTTTGTAGGTCAGAGATCATGGAGTTGAGGGTGACCCGAGAGAGCATGTGAAGGTGAGACTGAAAGGCAGTTGAAGAGTCCAATTAAGGCTTCAATTTTAAGAGACTGGACAGAGAAGCAGAGTCCAACTCTAAGGCACTGGCCCAAACCCAGACCTTCTGATAGCCTCTTGCTGCCTGAGGCGAAGGCTGGAGGGAGGTCATGAACTTGTAGGAACACAGCTGCAGGGAAAGCTTTATTGAGCTCCTGGGGCCATGGATGAAGGTAGAGAACTGGAGCCCACGGTCAAAGCTGGGCTGGCTTGGGTAGGTAGCCTATACGGAGGTCAAGGGTTCTGTCAAAATCAATGCTTCTGTTTATAGGGTATTGGCTCCATTATGTAGACAGGTAAATGGGAAAATGAGGAAGGGAGAAAACACTGACATGTAGGAATAGTCAATAGACAAAGAGAAGAAGCTTGGTTGTAAAGCTGAACAGGAAGCAAAGTCAGGAAAACGCTTTAAGAATGGTTACACAAATAAGAAGAAAACCACAAGGTCCCTTGCCTATCCCCAAAAGTGTATCAAAGATGATGAAATGATCAGTACCATTTCTTTCAGGTAGCAGAGCTACGAAGATAGAGACAGAGAAAAGATCTTCAGATCTGGTCAAGAGTAATAGAAACCTCAGAGATGGCTATTTCAGTGAGTCATTGGACCAAAATACAGGGCAGGGGAAAAGTAAGCATGCTGTGGGAGAGGGGAGCTCAGGTGTCAGCTGGATGGGCCAAGCAGGGCTGGGGAAAGGGTTTACAGAATGGAATGAATGATCTACATGTGAACATAAAGATCAGTGAGAACAAACTGATAGTGAAGGAGGAAATGATCATATAGAAAAGGGTGAGTTCTTTCAATACCAGGAGAAGAGTAAGTATTCAGAGTATCTGGTTCATGAGGTTGATTTGGGAAAAGTTGTACTTTCTGAGAATACGATAAAAGATAAAAATAGTGGCAAGGAAAGTTTGCCCTCTTTTAAATATTAATTTTTCATCTTAGTGTGAAAAATACAGATAAACACAAAAAGGAACACAATCCTTTTAATCTCACCAATCTTGACATTTTGGTGTATTCTCTTCTAACTTCTGTGTTTGTATATATTTATATTCTAATATAAAATATGTTCACATATGCACATTTGCAATTGTGAGAGCTTATACATAATATTAGTAAAGTTACTTTTAGTTATATTCATTTTTAAAATACTTTTTAAAAACCCATGGTTTTTAATGACTGCATATATTTAATCCTATGGATATCTCATAACTCATTTAACCATTCTCTTGTTAATGGAAATGGTTATTGTTGGAAATTTAGGTTGACTCCTTTTTTCATATTCTAAGTTATACGGTTATGAACATCTTTGTGTATAAATCTGTGATCCCTAGAGTTTTAGTTTTGCATTAAACTATATTCCAGAGTTCTTGCTGAGTGAGAGGTTAGAAGAAGCAGCTTTCAGGATTTAAGGAAGTTGTAGAAAGTTTAATACAACAATTATTATGGATCAGGAATGGACCATGTGGTTTTTTTGTTTGTTTGTTTTGTTCCTGTCTAGAATTTGTTTAAGCAATTTCCCAGTGTATGAGCTGTGGTTGCAGGCAGAGCCCCTTTCTCACAGCAGAAGTGAGATACTCCTTTCTAGGCCTCCTTACAGCTAACAGATGGGCCAGTGACTTGCCCAGCTATTTCTGCCTAGATCTGACCAGGAGCTACTGGTACAGAGGGGCAGGGCTGGAGGAGACTCTGTCCTGGTAGCAAAGGTGCTACTGGCAGGGGTTCAGCATCCAGTGCCACTGGTGCCAGCTGCAGTGCCCACTGTCCAGCAATAGTAGCAGCAGCATCTCCTGAAACCAGCTCTCTGGCCATAGAATTTCAGTCATGGTTCTGGCTGCTCAGCTCCCACTTTGTCCCTGCATATTTTCTAAGCCTGCTTAATTGACATTCCTGGTAATTCCAAGAGGTCTCAATAGCCTTCACTAAATCCTTTTTCTGTTTCAATCAGCCAGAGTAGACGTCTATAGTTTGCTATCAAGAATCCTAACTAGATGGGAGGAACAAAGATTTGAGAGCAGCAAGTGTAGAGACAGAGAGGGGCCGGATCACATCAGAGCAGTCACAGGATTTCCTCAGGCAGGGCTAAAGGCGCTGGACCATAGCCATTAGGAGTCAGACAGGGCAAAACATGGATGATGACTACACAGCAAAAAGAAGCTGGGAGAGTGCTCCAGGGTCTGGAAAGGATAAGCAAAAGGCCTTATCTAAGATACAAGGGCAAAAGCAGTGGGACAAAAGCCTCAGGCAACTAGACAGAGAAGAATCTGAGAGTAATCAAGGGAGTAAAGAAGAAAATGCAGTTGGAGTCAGGTGGTGTATAACATGCAGAGGTTACAGTCAGGGGACAGGAAGGCTGGGCTGAAGCCTGGGAAAGGCTGTGCTGAACATCAGCGATCAGTGGAGGTGGACAGCAGGAAGGAAAAGGCTGTGCAGCAGATGGGGATGACGTATTTGCTTGGCTCACATGATGGTACACAGTATTTCTTTTTTATGTTTATTTAATCATCTGAGGAGTAACAGTTAAACAGAAACATCTAAATATCAAGACTAACATTAAATCACCAAATAAATTCTAAACCCTCGAATCACTGACTATTTATGAACCTCAGGTCTCTTACAATTCTATTGGTGACAGAATTTTCAGAGATGTCATCATTGTGTATACAGCATTTTGGGGTCTACTTTTCCACGTATACAGCTACATCCATTCCGTGTTTCTCTACTGCGTGAACGTACCGCAGTCATCTAGCCACTTGCTGATTTCTCTTTATCCAGCATAGCTTTCATCTTCTTTTAAGCCATACCAAAAAGGTAAGCAAGTTATAAATTGTTTTCATTTAGGCAAATGCACCAATGTTTTAAGGATACTGAATTTATTGGCTCATCCTCAAATATTAGTTACTTGCATTTTGCTTGGTGAGAACTCAAAAAAACTTCCCAATTTAATCAAATAAATAACTGGGAAGAACAGTAAACGTTGGTTCTGTAGGCTCTTGCCCAATTGATAAGTTCCCTCTAACGCGCTCTATCGTTATTTGGTCTGGTCAGAATATTCCTGCTCGTTGTGCAGTCACATAATCCATCAAGAGGCTGAATAACATGGTGCTTATGCACCAAGGCTTTGCAATCATGCAGACCATGGTTGGCTGCTTAACAGCAATGTGACCTGGGACAGTTTACATACTCATGCTATGTCTCAGTTTCCCCTGTCATGAATTCATTCATTCAACAAATATTTTATTGAGCAAAGATAATATGACAGGTACTGTTCTGAGCATTAGGGATTTATTAGTGAACAAAAGTCCTAGCCCTTGTAAGGTTTACATTACCGTGGGTAGAAAGAAAATAATAGATATATAGTCATGTGTTGCTTAACAATGGGGATACTTTCTGCGAAATGCATTATTAGGTGATTTCGCTGTGTGTGCACATCACAGGGTGTACTTACAAAAATCTGGATGTTACACCTACGCTAAATTGTATAGCCTACTACTTCTCCTAGATCACAAACCTGCATAGCATGCTACTATACTGAATACTGTAGGCAACTGTAACACATGGTTAAATATTTGTATATCTAAACACTTCTAAACATAGAGAAAGTACAGTAAAAATACTGTATGAAAGACAGAAAATGGCACACCTGTATAGGGGACTTACCATGAATGGAGATTGTAGGCATGGAAGTTGCTCTAGGTGAGTCAGTGAGTGGTAAGTGTGAAGGCCCAGGACATTCCTGTACACTACTGTAGAACTTATGAACACTGTACACTTAGGCTATACTAAGTTTATTAAAAAATATTTGTTCTTTCTTCAATAATAAATTAACTTTAGCTTACTATAACTTTTTTTTACTTTATAGACTTTTAAATTTTTGAAAAAACTTTGACTTTTGTAGAAATATTTAGTTTAAAACACACATTGTACAGTTGAACAAAAAGATTTTTTATATCTTTTTTTTTTTTAAGTTTTAAGCCTTTTTCTTAAAAACTAAGACATAGACACACACATTACCCTAGGCCTACATAGCATCAGATCATCAACATCACTGTCATCCACCTCCACATCCACTGAAAGGTCTTCAGGGCCACTAACACGCATAGAGCTGTCATCTCCTATGAGAACAATGCCTTCTTCTGGAATACCTCCTGAAGGACCTGCCTGAAGCTGTTTTACAGTTAATGTATTTTTTTTTTTTTTACTAAGTAGAAAGAGTACACTCTGAAATAATGATAAAAAGCATAGTATAGTAAATAAACCAGTAACATAGTAATTTATTATCAAGTATTATACACTGTACGTAATTATATGTGCTATACTTTTACATGACTGGCAGTGTAGTAGGCTTGTTTACCAGTGCTACATTAGGACAACTATGATGTCACCAGGTGATCGGAATTTTTCAGCTCCATTATAATCTTACAGGACCACTATTGTTTGTCTGTTGTTGACTGAAAAGCAGGATAAGGGAATGGGGTGATATAGAAGACAAAGACTTTCCTGAGGAGGTGACTTACTCATAAGCAAGTATCTGATGAAGTAGTAGGGTATTCTGGGCAGAATCAGATACTGATTAGAGCAAGAGGCAGTAAAGAGGATGATGAATGAAGATTTTGTGGACTGACTCTAAGTTACTGAAGGCCAATGGAAGGGTTTTGGGGCTGAAGAGGAGGGGGAGCTTGAGACAGATTATAGCTAAATAGAAATATTATGCCAGGGTGAAACTGTATCTCAGGGTTCTGAACTTCTTGTAGTGAATAACCCAAACAGAGATGCAGGGCAAGACAGAATTGGCCCTGCCAGTTCTTAGTGGGAGGTGGAGAGTCAGTTCTAACATATTCTCTTCTTGGGAATTGGTAGTGGTAAAGTGGAGAATGTTAGGGATGGGGAATGCTAACCAAACCAGAAGCAAATGTAGCACAGGGGAAACGGTATCTGCTGGGGAGATTAAATAAGATAACACATGTAAAGCATTTAACACAGTGCTTGCTCCATGGTAATGCGTCAATAAATGGTAGCTATTATTATCCATCAAAGAGCAAAGTAATATACTTGTGGCATTTTTCAAACTTTAAGAGTACTGTGTGGAAGAAAGGCCTGAGCCTTATGAAACACATAGATGATGTGGGCTGTGCTAATCTTGTCCTCAAGTCCTGTTACTCTGTCACAGGCATAGCATTCACCTGGCATGACTCAGCCTACCCTTCAGGGGATACTGGATAATAGTAACCCAGCCATCCAATTTGGTCTCTTTGTCTTCCAGTCATATATATCACTTGGAGTAGATTGGGCAGGGCAAAAATTGAGGAAGGGTCCCAGAAAATACTGCTCTTGGTAATCAGGCTTCTTCTTTTTATATAAATATATATATTTAAATATTTATATATATATCAGGCTCCTTCTATCTTTACATAAATATATAAATATCTTTTAAATATATTTATATATATAAAGATATGTAAATATATAAAGATATTAAATATAAATATGTATAGATATTTCTATATCTTTATATATTTATATACATTTATATATGTTTATTTATAATTTATATATATTTATACATGTGTAAAGATAGAAGAAGCCTGATTACCAAGGGCAGTATTTTCTGGACTTCCACCAACAGTGGATGCCTAAAGGATTCCTGAGCTTCCCCTACTCGGGATCTGCAGTGACCTTGTAGTACAGTTCTTAGCCCGTGGCCAAATGGCCTTGAAGGTCTGTAGCCGTAACATAGTGAACAAGTCTGATGACATGATAAATAAGGCTGAGCTTGTCCATTTCAAAACAAGAGTTGTCAATTTTGCCCTTGTATGGGAAACTAGACTTCCCAGCCTACTTGTGATCATCCTGATTTTTGGGGTTTGGTCTGAGCTATAAGTAGTGCAGACATTCAGGCATCAGGCTCCAACATCCCCTCTACAACTTAGGGATGCCCAGCTTTGGTTTCAGTGCATATCAGTAGCATCCTACAGACTCAAGGGGCTATACAGTCTGCATGCTCCATGCATGTTGATGACTGCTTGCCTGACTGTAACTGCAGGGAAGGCAAAAGAGCTCAGAGGTTGTCAATGCCACACTGGGTTGGTATTTCATTTCCTTGCCCTGATGTTCCATCACGAAAAACAAATACATAAATAAAGACCTAAACATTTTTTTGGTTGGAATGGTCAGGCCATGCCTGCTTAGCATCATCACTACAGATCGTTATCAGGTTAACCAAACATTGTTTTCCCAACCTTCCTGGCGACTCCTACTTTCAGTTGAGGAAACCGAATCTTTTAGTTTTCCTGTTCTCTGGACCAAGGTGATGATTTCCTGGCTTCTTGATCTTTTTTTGTTTTCATTGTATTTTCAACTCTCTGAAATGTTTTCACAGAGGGCTTTAAACTCTACCAACCCAGTATTTTTTCCTTTTGTTTTCTCCACACACTGAAGTAAGTGGCTTCTCAAAAGCACAGACAGCTAGAGCTAGATGAAACCTCAGGGAATAATTTAGGTCAATCCCTTTCCTTCGGCTTGAGGAGTAAGGGAAACACATTGACAATACCACTTGCTAGGCATAGAGTCTACATGTGGCATTTTGCAAAATTACCTAATTTAAACCTTAGAATAGCTCTGAGAGGTAGATGTTCTATCCTCCTGTTTTAGACAAGGAAGCTATGGTACAGAGAAATTAACTGGTCTATGTGAGATCACACAGTTAGCTAGTGACATAGCTGAGACTCAAACCCACGCTTTTTGAAGATTAGGCCAGGGTTTTCCTCTCAACCATACTGGCCTAGCTGAGGCCTGCCAACTAGGTCTAGCTTTTGCTGGAAGTGGACTTAAGGCAAGAGGGCTCTAAGAAAGGTTCTGACACAGGGAATTTAATTAAAGGTTAAATTCTGGCAATTGTTATTAACATTTTATGTAGCTTTAACAGAGATATCAGTAGCAGACTATAACATGCTATTGTTACAGTAAGATGGATTAGGAAAGGTTTTCAGCAGAGAAAATGGTGAAATGGTTAATGTTTTCACAAGAAAATGGAGTGTCCGTCCTAAACAGGAAGAACTGGCTTGAATTCAAAATGATTATATAATTTCTGACTTCAGTCATGGCACTCTCTTAAGTAGGTAAGTGATATTTTTCCTGTGATACTTCCTCAATTTTTGTACACATACCTACGTATTAAATTTCTATCTTGCTGAACTGAAAACTGGTCAATAGTGTTCCTTATTTTATGTGCATACTATTTTTGCAGTATAAAAACAAGCTTAAGAATCTTTATAGAAGATGATCTGATTCATTAATTCTGAGTCAAAGGATATGTAAGAACACTTCTCTATGAGATTCTGAGCATGTGTGTGTGTTTATGTGTGTGAGAGAAAGATACAGATATACAGAAAGAGACACATTCATATATTCAAAGACAATGAAACAGAGGCAAGGAGGTAGAATATGACAAGTTGAGATCCTCAAGTTTCTGTACTCTTAGTGTGCTTAAAGAACGTGGTATTTTGGGCCAGGTGCTCATGCTTGTAATCCCAGCACTTTGGGAGGCCAAGGCAGGCAGATCACTTGAGGTCAGGGATTCGAGAATAGCCTGGCCAACATGGTGAAACCCCGTCTCTACTAAAAATACAAAAATTAGCTGAGCACAGTGGCACGTGCCTGTAATCCCAGCTACTCAGGAGGCTGAGGCAGGACAACTGCTTGAACCCGGAGGGGCAGAGGATGCAGTGAGCTGAGATTGCGCCATTGCACTCCAGCCTGGGCGACAGAATGAGACTCTGTCTCAAAAAATGTATATATTTTGGAGCCAAGTTTGGATTCCACACATTGAATAAGCAGTCAAGGTCCTCCAACGAAAATGTCCTTCGCTGTCAGTGCTTTCAGGCTTTCAAAGATTGTTTCCTTTACTTGTCCATCACATATTTCCCAAAATCATAGCAGTGATGCACCTCACCCATCAGTAACTTACAGAAGCAGAATGACACTGCTTTGTTGAAATCAGGAGGTTTTTGGAAGGTTTTAAAAACTGACTTCAAGTTCAGCTGAGTTACATTAAGACTGCTTGGCTGCACTAATGACTGTTTCCTATCGCACATGCAAAAGACAAGAATATTGTAGGACTTCAGGAAAGCAGTGCGTTTCTCCCAGCTCTATTCAGAGAGGATCCCACTGAAAGCAAGTAGAGGAGTGACTCTATGCTAGTGTTTCTCAGACTTTCACATCACATTCATCCAGGGGTACTTAACAGAAATGGAGATTCTTTCTAAATCAGAATCCCTGGGTCTAGGCACCAGGAATACACATTTCAAACAAGCTTCCAGGTGATTCTGGTGCACACTGGAGATTGGAGACCTCTGCTCTACACTATAGGAACAGGGTTGGCTATGTTCAGGCATGGTATCCCTACCTTCATGCAACCTGGTAGACGGGGTGTGTGTGTGTTAAAGAGGAAAAGCAGTGGGAAGAAGGAGATGTGGGCACTGGTGATCCATCAAAGGTCGTTCTCTCTCATCCTGCTCAACACCACTTTACGGGCAAGCAGCCCTGCTGAACCCATCTGGGAGGGGCTTTTCAGTGAGCCTGAGGTTTCCAACAGCAGAGAGAACTGCCAGATATTGGAGAACTCAGCCAGAATGCCCCTCCATGTGTTGGTTAGGCTTCTGGAGTCATCTCTTAGAAGGCAGGTATCCCTGAGTGGGGTTCAATCGAAAGGACTAGAAGTTAGTTCCCTAATTATCTGTTAACACTTTATTTTTATTTTTTTGAGATGGAGTTTTTTACTCGTCACCCAGGCTGGAATGCAGTGGCACAATCTTGGCTCACCGCAACCTCCACCTCCCGCATTCAAGTGATTCTCCTGCCTCAGCCTCCCAAGTAGCTGGGATTATAGGCGCCCACTACCATGCCCAGTTCATTTTTGTGTTTTTAGTAGAGACAGGGTTTTACCATATTGGCCAGGCTGGTCTCAAACTCCTGACCTCAGGTGATCCACCCGCCTCGGCCTCCCAAAGTGCTGGGATTACAGGTGTGCGCCACCGCGTCCAGCTGTTAACATTTTAAAAAAGCGTAGTTTAGAGTATCCAGAGAATATGCACAGGATATAAGGAAGACACCCAAAAGTGGAAAGACAAAGACATTAATATTAATAGGGAGGTGGCAGGTGGCAAGGCACCATATCCCCTGCCACTTAAAGTCATCTTGCCTGCCAAGGTGTCCCATTCCATCCCTGCTAAAGTGCATGTGAGAAATGGCTTGCTGCAGGTGCTTCACATTACAACCTGGGCCTTTGGGGAGGTGAGGGTACAATAAGTAGGGCCTCATTGGTGGGGTTCAGTCTGTCAGTAGCACCAGAGTGGACCCTCTCCCACAGTAGTCTTAAGGGCAGGGGCAGCAAGTTTTAATCCAGCAGTTGATCTGGAGACATTTTGCCTGACTAAAAGCCGAGTCTTGTTAAGGAAGAGATTCTCAAACACCATGGTGAGAATATTAAACCTCTGAGTTTTCTAAATCAAATATGAAGCCCCCTGTTGATTGAAACAGTTTCTGCCTAATTGCAAACAAGATGGCGTATTTGAGGCATTGACGGTCCAGGGAAGGGATAGCTGTGAAAGCATGGGCTCCGGAGCCTGACTGCCTGGGATTGCATCCTGGCTCTACCATTTCCTGCCTGTGTTATCCTGGGGGAATCATTTCACTTCTCTGTACTTCAGTTGCCTCATCTGTAAAACGGGGATTTGAGTAGTGCTTCTCTTATGGGGTTATAGGGAGGATTAAGTGAAGTAAGATCGGCAAAGCAATTAGATCATAGCACGTCTTACATTTGCTGCTTAGTTTTATTTTTAGTTTCTCTGTACAGGACTGCCTCACAATAAATACCAAAAGATGTGTCTTGGAACTGAAGCAGGGAGGAGAATCTTTATGGCATCTGTATGGTTGATGTTCTTTCAAGATCGACAGTGGCTCTTTTGACTGAATTACAGTCTCCTCTCCTCCCCCAAATCCCACTGAGGGCATGGCTGGGCCACAGTCCAGGCATCTTCTGTTGGGGCAGCAGGTTCTCAGGTTCTCTTTGAAGAGTCTTTTAAGGGGAAAAGAGGTGGCGGTGGCAGAATAAACTCCTATTTTGTGCAGTTCAGCTAACAGGGAAAATAATGCACACCAAGTTATTTACTGGTAGGGCTTCTCAGGGTAAGATTTAAAATAAAATTCTGTTGGAGAATATAGACAGTCCATTCTAGGGTATAAAATGGAATTATCTTAACCAGGATTAAACCACATTTCCTGAGTCTGACGGAGCGTTTCCAGGGAGAGTAAGCGCCATGCAGCCTTCTATGCCAGTTGTCCATTGTTGTTCCTGACTCCCACCTCCACTGGCTGTCTAACCCCATTCAGTTTTCCCTGCCAGCCCACCATGGTGTAAGTCTTTGAAACAGAGAGCTGGGTCTGAAAACAAAACCAGGCTCCCTTTGATTGGGGGAAGTGCTGGCAATGGGAAGGTATGAAAGAAAACTGGATGGAGGGACACTAACTTTAAATGTGCTGTTAATTATAAGCAAGTATGCTAAAATCCATGTTAAAATTCTAATAACTACCACCAGCTTATCACTCTGTGTTGTCTCATCTATATGACTTTATTAAAAAATATATTTATGAATTAAATAGTCATGACCTGAGCAGAAGGGCAGCATAGTATAACAATAAAGTATAGATGCTGTAGTCTCAGGCTATCTGGGTTTGAATCCTGTCTGCCACTTGGCCTTCAGACTTTGGGTAAGCCAATTTTCTTTCTAATGCCTCAGTTTTCTTATTCACAAAATGAGGATAGACATGGCAGGTAACTAACTGATAGGGTTACTGTGAGGATTAAATACATATAAGGTATTATAGTGGTACTGGCATTTTACCTGGCTTGGGGCTTGGGAAGATGAGTAAGCCATCAGAGAGCTTACAATTAAGAAATGGTATTGTATTCAGCCCCTATCACATGCTCTGCACAAAGCAGGTACACACAAAAAAATCTCATGGGAAGACTGAAGAAATTACTCATACATTGTTAGCTGTCTAGAGGTGCTGGCCAGTTTAACATCACAAAATATCTCAGAACAAACATAGGTTTTATGCAATACCTGTACAAATATGAACAAAAACTTTTGAAACATGTCATTAGTTAAAAACTCCATGCTCCAGTCCTGAGTCTTTAAAAGCTATGAAACATCCTTATAAAAAGCAGACTACAAAGAGAGAGCCTGTCCCAGGGGTCAAATTCCCTCCATTCAGGCAATTTAAGGCAAAAGAAAAATGTAATTTAAATCCCCCCACTCCCACCAAAAAAGACATAGTCCACAACGTTAAAAAACAAAACAAAACAAACAAAAACAAACCCTAGCTAAGTATCCAATTATAAACTTTCATTAGACCAATTTTTTTGGAAAACTGAAACGAGGCTTCAAGTGCTTATCTGAATGATTAGACATAATTATGAGGCAGGAGTATCTATAACATCCTGGCATTCTTGAAAGCATGCAGCCCTCAAATGTCCCCAACACACCAACTTTACTCCTTTTCCACTCTTCCTTTCCCCTCCTCTCTCTCTCTCTCTTCAGTCAGTGAAAGGCAAATCTCTGTGTTATCCCATTCCCTGCAGTTTTAACCTGCCAGGGGATTCCCTCTCCAGCTCCCTCCTGAGGGACTGGTCCAGCTTCTCTTACTGGCCAAGTTCATCTCTCCTTTGGCTCCAGCTGTCTTTCCCACACTAGATTCCTCATGGAAACCCTCTCATCCTGCTGGGAAAGGACCTCTGGCAGCACTGCCATTTATAATCTTATTAACTTTAGGAAACAGCTCTCCTACTATGATACACTTCTCTCTTTTCCTTCTCTTGCCCAAATCCTGTTAATTTTACTCAGAAAGCCTCTCAAATCTGGGCCTTGCTCTTGATCTTCACCATCCCTGACTGGTGCAGGCCATCTCTCCTCCCACGTGGTTCCCCCAACCCTCCCACCCACATTCCCAGCCCTATCCCCTCCTGCTCCATTTCACTCTTTACAGTGCTGCTACATGACTTTTTCCTAAAATGCAAATCTAGTCATGTCATCACTTACCTTCAATGGCTTCTTCCTGCCTTCAAAATAAAGTCTAAATATCCTGGATTAAAAGTTCCTTCCTAAAACTCACTGCCTATACTTTTATTCTTCATTATTGCGGTTTGAAGGCTCATCTGAATTATTTTCTATGGTAATAGAGAAGCTGCATAAGTATTGTTCCAGTTACTAAAACAACAATAAATGTGAGGAATCAAGAAATATATTTCTGGCCAGGCCTGGTGGCTCATGCTTGTAATCCCGGCACTTTGGGAGGCCAAGGTGGGAAGATCACTTGAGCCCAGGAGTTCAAGATCAGCCTGGGCAACAGGGTGAGACCCTGTCTCGCTAAAAAAAAAAAAAAATCAGCTGGATGGCATGCACCTGTGGTCTCAGCTACACTCAGGAGGCTGAGGCAGGAGGGTTACTTGGGCCTGAGGGGCAGAAGTTGCAGTGAGCTGTGTTTATGGCACTATACTCCAGGCTGGGTAAGAGGAAGATCCTGTCCTAAAAAAAAAAAGAAATATATTTCCTGTTGGTAGCCATGTATTTGGTGATCATTTAGGTACAACCAGTTGTGCAATTCTAAAGCAGACTTGATTGTTCCAAATGCTTTCTTTGTTCAAATTAATGAGTTCTGTAATACATAAACCAGGATTAGCAAAGATTTGGCCAGTGTGAGTTAATTCAACCTATACTTACTGGAAATCAAAAGCTTTAAGACCAACATGCCACATTAAAAAAAAAAAGAAAGAAAGAAAAACAGGAATGAGGAGGGAGAAAAATCACTAAATTGAAGGTTCAGAAAGAGAAGAAGAGAAGGCAACAAAGACATATCCTACCTACCAAATGACCAATTCTGCCCCAGGCTGCGCCTGATCAAAAAATGGCAGTTAACACACACTCAAATTCTTTGTAAATAATTTGTAATTTCATTTTAGTCTCCACAGCCACAATAGGTGGTAGCTATGATTATCCATATTTTAAGGTGAGAAAATAGGCTTGCAATATTTATTTTGCTTACCATGGTAATCACTGGTTAAATACAATGCTTAAAGTTAGGGGGTAATACTCAACCCTCCTGTTTCCCTAGAGGGAAGGGAATTTCCAAGTCCCAGGTGGGAAGAGTAGAGTCTCTTCTTTTCAGTCTTCTCACTCTATCCTTCCCTAAGGAGAAAGAGCAGCTTGCCTGATCAGTGAGTTTAGGTGGACAGACTGAGGATGCTCAGCCAGCCCCCATGGGCTTTTTCACTTTTTAAATTCTTTTCAGCTTGTCTATTGTCAACATGTGACCATGCTCTACACCCAGACGGGTGTGCTGGATAGGGAAAAACAGAGGCAGGCCTGCTGTCTAATTTAGGAGAAAAGTATTAGTACACCTAGGGTGGCTGCATATATAAGCAGCATCTTTCAACATGGCTTTTATTGTTGATAAAGTGAATAATTTGATTTCTATGCCTTCTTTTTTTTAATTTTTAATTTTAAAGACAGAGTCTCACTCTGTAGCCCAGGCTGGAGTGCAGTGGTTCCATCTCCGCTCACTGCAACCTCTGCCTCCCAGGCTCAAGCAATGCTCGTGTCTCAGCCTCCCGAGTAGCTGGGATTTCAGGTGTGCACCACCATGTCTGGCTAATTTTTGTATTTTTAGTAGAGATGGGGTTTCACCATGTTGGCCTGGCTGGTCTTGAACTCAAACACCTCAAGTGATCCACCCACCTTGGCCTCCCAAAGTGCTGGGATTATAGGTGTGAGCCACCAAACCCAGCCATTTCTATGTCTTATTTCTCAGCTGGTTATGAATGTTTAAGTGGAGAAGACGGAGGGCTATCAACTGGCTTCCTAAAAGCCAAATACAAGGAATAAATATAGGCATTCAATTAAATGAATGAATGAATTTGTCCAAGGCCACATAGCTAATAAGCTATAGAGTACTTAGATCTGCGTCTGACAGAAAGGCATGATTTTCTAAACTTCCACTTTGATGCTTCTCATACAATGTACTATTTCCAGGAGTAAATTCATGCTTCAAGATGGCTGCCAGGAAACTGGAAACACTGGTTGTTGCAGGCACAAAGTACCTTAAAGACACAGGTATGCCTAAGCATGTTGCTGATAATCTATTTTTCTACAACAGTGATGAGGGATGAGTTCAGTAATGATTGCTTGTTGTCAGTTATCTCATGGGCCAATATCGATTAAGCCCTGTAGGTACTGAGGGGGAACCTGCAAGGTGGGGAGAAGTAGCATAAGCAGCCCCAGCAGCAGCATGGAACAGATCGGGAAGGAGAAAGGCAGGCAGCCTAGCCTGAAGTTGGATGAGCACAAGAGGGGCGGGGCAAGGGACTGAGGACCAGGGGAAGGAGGCTGAGTGGGTTGGGGATGAGGGGAAGGCAGGGGAAAGAGGATGAACATAAAAACGCCAGGAGAGCAAAAGACTGAAGAGAAAAATATGTCCAAACAAAAAATATAAAGGGGAGACAGATAAAAGAACAAGAGTAAATCACATGCTATGAAAATAGCCACAAACGGATTTTCCATTTCATGTCAAAATGATGAAAAGTGAGAGCTGGCCTGTGTGCCAGTAGCCTTCAGAAACTCAGAAATAAAATATCCCATTTGAAAATAGTTTGGGGAGCCAGTAGATGACAAGATTCCTCCTGCAGGCAAAAGTGAATTAAAGCAACGATAGTTATCTACTGCTCCTTCCCCACTCCCACTGTTTGGCTGGCAAGCACATATGAGCTCAGCAGGACTCTATAATTGCTTTTTAAGAGTATCTGGTAGAACTCAAGATTGTGTGTTCACAAACACCATATAAAAACAGGGTCATCTTTGCCTTCCACGAAGTGTTTTTCACTCTGTTTCAAGGCCCAGCTTAGTCTTTTTTCCCCTTACTAAAGCGGCAAACAAAGAATTCTCTGACACACTGCACCCACTGCAGATGAAAGCGCTTAAGTGTGAGTGAAAGCAACAATGTTTAGAGTGACATTTACTAGCTGAAAACAGTGAAATCAGAGCGTTCCAGTTCACGGAGATTAAATGTCAGGCTTTAAACATTTAGTAGAGTATTAACTATGGAAGTTTTAAAATTTAGGATTCAGTTTTATACTGCAAACAGCACTTAAAACTTTTTAAAGCAAGGAAACAAGTGGTCCATAGGCTGAATAAACATATTTATTTTCAACTGAAAGTGAATGAACTGCAGGGCAGTTACTGAGCTTAGCGCAACAATACCAGAGGTGCTCACTGTCCTTCACCATCCCAGATTAATAAGAGAAGGGTGACATTCTTCACACTTCATGTTTTGGAAGACACAAGTCAAAGTCCAAAACACAGGAGTTTGTGGGCACATAATTTTCCACAGTGGTTGTGGACTTTAAAAATTCAAGAGTTTTTATATTATTGTTCTAGAATGAATGCCCTCGGTCTTTTTTTTTTTTTTTTTTAGACAGGGTCTTGCTTTATTGCCCAGGCTGGAGTACAGTGGCACCATAATGACTCACTGCAGCTTTGACCTCCTGGGGTCAAGTGAGCCTCCTGCCTCCACCTCCTGAGTAGCTGGGACTACAGTGTGTGTCATGCCTGGCTAACTTTTAAAAATTTTTAAATATTTTGTAGAGATGGGGTCTTACTATGTTGCCCAGGGTGGTCTTGAACTCTTGGCCTCAAACAATCCTCCTGCCTTGGCCTCCCAAAGTGTTGGGATTATAGGAATGAGCCACCATGCCCAACCTGAATGCCTTTTAATGGACCAAAAAAGTAAGAGGGGAAAATATAGCATTTTTGTTTTAAGATTATTTTCCATAGAAAAATTTATTTATGACAAAATTAGCTATAATTTCTAAATATAACATCCATTTTTGATTCAATCACAAAACCTCAGAATTTGATATCAGTAGTTCTTTCATTCAAAGTCAGCTAGTTAAGTATCTTCTCTATTGTGCTTACTATGAGGTGTTGGATAGATACAAAGCCAGTGATAATGGATATTTCAAACTTTGTTTTAAACATCTTGTATGCATTGTATTCAATTCCCAATATCTTTATGAGGTGGCCACAATTATCCTCATTTTACAGATAAGAAACCTGGGGCTTTGAAAGATTAAGGACTTTGCCCAAGACCAGAGGACTACTAAATTATGTAGAACCCAAACTCCAGCGCTGACTCCAAAGCCTGGGTAATTAACTTCCCTTTTTTTTTTTTGAGACAGCATGTCGCTCTGTCCCCCGAGATGGAGTGCAGTGGCATGTTCTTGGCTCACTGCAACCTCTGCCTCCTGGCTTCAAGCAATTCTTATGACTCAGCCTCCCCAGTAGCTGGGATTACAGGTGCCTGCCACTGTGCCTGGCTAATTTTTGTATTTTTAGCAGAGACAAAGTTTTGCCATGTTGGCCAGGATGGTCTCGAACTCCTGACCTCAGGTGATCTGCCTGCCTTGGTCTTCTAAAATGCTGGGATTACAGGTGTGAGCCACAGTGCCTGGCCCTGGGTAATTAACTTTTTTTTTTTTTTTGAGACAGTCTCGCTGTTGCCCAGGCTGGAGTGAAGTGGTGCAATCTCGGCTCACTGAAAGCTCTGGGTTCACATCATTCTCCTGCCTCAGCCTCCTGACTAGCTGGGACTACCGGCGCCCGCCACCACATCTGGTTAATTTTTTTTTGTATTTTTAGTAGAGACAGGGTTTCACCACATTAGCCAGAATGGTCTCGATCTCCTGACCTCGTGATCCACCAGCCTCGGCCTCCCAAAGTGCTAGGATTACAGGAGTGAGCCACTTTGCCCACCTCCCCCACCTTTTTTTCTTGAGACACAGTCTCGCTCTGTTGCCCAGGCTGGAGTGCAGTGGCATGATCTCGACTCACTGCAACCTTCGCCTCCCGCATTCAAGCAATTCTCCTGCCTCAGCCTCATGAGTAGCTGGGATTACAGGTGTGTGCCACCATGCCTGGCTAACTTTTGTATTTTTAGTGGAGATGGGGTTTCACCATGTTGGCAGGAACTCTCCATCTAGCAGTGACCACAGAGATGTGAACAAATACAGTTTAACTCAAGCAATGCCACAACAAGAATACGAAGAGAGAGATACACAGAGTAATTCCGATCTTGGAAGACCTCACAGAGGAAAAGACATTGAAGCCAGGTCTTGATGCATGAGGATAAGTCTTTCAGACGAAAAAGGCAATGATTACTCTAGAAATAAGGAAATGCATGTACCAAAATTTAGAGGGCTTGACACGTCCATGGAATGTTCAGAGTGCAGTGTGTATTTGAAGGTGGGGTGCCTGGAAGCAGAGACACAAGGCAGTTACAACAGCCAGGTGAATGTGAAAGGGAGGCAGAAGCAAGGTAATGGAGGAGGCCAGAGTCAGGACATGTTTCTAAGCCAGAAACAAAATGGTCTATGACCTACTGGTCACAGGCAGTGAGAGAGAAGAATCCATAGTTGCTGGATTTGTATACTGTTACATCATTTAGGTCTCAAAATTAAGGAGGTAAGACAGATTAAGAGTGGGGACAGGGATCAGAAAGATGGTATCTTAGTTCAATTTGGAAAAACTGAGTTTGAAATACTTGAGAAGCAGTTAAGCATCCTCTTTACTGCATTCTTCACTTGAATAAACACTGAGTTTCTCTTGTATCAAGTAAAAAGAAAATTAAAAGAGGAATGAAACTGGATCCCATCCTCCTAGAGTTCACTGTATAGTCTGGTTCTTCATGGAGCAGTAGATAAGGGGAACTTATAGGGGGATTTCTGTTTGTTATGGTGACTAAGGGGTGCTATTTGCACTTATTGGACAGGTGCCAGGGATATAGACATTCTGCAGTACTTGGGATTGTCTTACATCCCTCTTGACTTTCAATGTCCCATTGGACATCTACATAGTGAAAAATCTGTTTAGTGCTATTTGAACCTAAAACCTAATTCTGTTTTACATAGAAAGACAAATTTTTTTTTTTTTTACAGGTTTTATACTGAATTGTCCTAAATAGAACCTCCGTGGAAACTGAGGGAAGACTACACTTGGTTTGTTTGGAACTTTACAAAAGCTGTTCACTATTTTAAAAAATTACATCATGGGCAGCAAAGCTGCTCACAGGTTTTGAGTTATCAATACAATGAACCCGGATCGGTCTGAATTGTAGCTGTTCTACTCATGGTAATTCTATATTCAGAATCTATGCACTTGATTATGCCTGCTGGTTGGTCATGCCTGGGTATGTACATATTACAAAACATGTAATTTGACTACAAATTCCTTTCATTTTTCCTTTTTATTAAAATTAGAGTATTTTATTGCACTTTTGGAATTATATATAGGTAGGTTCCATTAACTATGACTTTCATTTCAGGATAGGAAAGGACATGATATAAAAAGGATTACAATAGGTTTGAGAATGACTAGTGAGAGATGGACATATATAAATTGAATTGAATACAAAGGAATCCATGAAAGCACTTCAGAGAGGTAAAAAGTAAAGGGGAGAACCAGGAAGAGAGATTATTGGCCATGAGAGATCTGGGAAGGCTCATGGAGGAGAGATTATTGACCATGGGAGATCTGGGAAGACTCACGGAGGAAGAATGAAATGAGCGGGTGCTGATTGATATCCTTCGTTAGAATAACTCCAGAAATGTGGGGCCTAGTACCCACCTTAGAACCTGTTTCCAGTGAGGCCCAGTCATTCTGGCATGGCTTTGTTATCAATTTCTTTTCCATGCTCTTCCTGTATCTTCCCGACAAAGGCCTTTGTTCTGGGAGGCTCCAATGGGCAGAGTATGATGAATCCCTAACCTCTGTGGTGTCTCTTCTGGAATCTGAAAACTGTGGTCTCTGTAATACTTTCTGGTTTATCTTCTCTTCTTTAGGCTAAACCTCTCTACTTCCTTCAACTGTTTCTCATATAATTCGGTTTCATATTTCCTCACCATCTGGATCATTTTCCTCTGAACATGCTGCAATTTGTCAATGGCCCTTTAAAAGCGTGATGCCTAGAACCCAATGTGGCTTCCAGAGTTGAAATATGTAACTGTATTTCCTAATATTTCCAAAAGGCAAAAATGTTATCCCTTTGCACAGGCAGTGAGATCAGGACAGAGGAGGGAGGTGGGGATGGTCTGTCTTAATAATCCCTGTATTGCCAGTATTGAAAAATTTCCTTTTTTGTTTGAGCAAGTTCTATATGATTTTTTAATACTTGCAAGTAGACTTCTGATCTCAAAGAGGGTTTTTCCCCCTTTGTTCATTTTTGTTGTGAGGATTAAATGAAAAAATGTAGGTCTGCCTAACAAATACTAACAATTACTTTTATTTGCTGATAGCATCCATCTTCTAGCATCCTATGGTCATTTCCCATCTGAAGACATTTTTCTCTTAACAGACTGTGCCCTGCCTATGTCCCAAGTGATCTAACCAAGACTGGCGGGAACACCACCCTTTCCAGGGGCTTGGTCTATAAAATGGAATTAGTATTTCTGCCTTAAGCTTGAATCTGGTATGTATCTGGAAAACCTCTGCATTCCTGCGTGTCTAGTAAACCTCAGCTTTAGCCCCAAAATGCAAAATTCCATCAAGGCTCCTGATTTTTCATCCCATTTTGGTCTGAGACCGAAATCCTGCAGCAACTTGACTGGCTATTGTGAACATGTTGTCTACACAGGCTAAAACAGTACCAGTTTATCTCATTCTAGATGCTAGGGGCCCCAAAAACCACAGCAATACCATCCACTGGTTTGAACTTAATGGAAACTATAGCAGACCTCTGCATAAGGAAGTCACTCTGACATGAATACTAGCTTGCTATCCTCCTTGAATGCAATGACTTCAAGAAGTGGGAGACAGGTTAGCCATGGAAGTCTAAGTACTTTATGTTATACTTGCCAGCTGCCCAAGTTTCAACGTGCCTTTACAGCTGAACAGACCAGTTCCAAGGTAAACTAAATGACAGCAGGCATATTTGTCTGTTTTGTTAGCTGATGTATCCCTCACCCTTAGAATAGCGCCAAACACGTAAGAGGTGCTCAACAAACATTAGTGGAATTAACTAATAAAATGATCTGGTATGCTAGACATCTATTTTTGGTTTTCTCAGTATTCCTTTCGTCTGAGAATTGCTTCTTTCCCATTCCATGTTATTCTGGTGGAGCTGTCAGTCATGAAACAGAACAAGCTAACAAATGGTGCCATGAGTCTAGGGGCTCAGGGAGATACAAGTCTCTAATTCCTAGATTCCCTACAGTAAGCATGTATCTGTAGTGCTTCCTACTTCTAGAGAATTTGAGGCATACAATCAGGAGCATTGATGAATGTGGGTGGTACATGCTGCAGGTAGATTTATTCAGAGGCTAAACTTTATGTGAACATTTATCACAAAATCCAAGCCAAGAGGATAAAATATACCTCTAGTGAGAATAAGCTTATGTTTCTATTACTGACTTTCATAACTAATCAAATACAAGTATCAGAAATTAAATTATTCAAATAAATGTAAGATGAAACTTTTTCAAATTTCTATTAGGTGAAATACAAGTTTTATAAGGTTAGCTTTAGTATGATAATACTATTTAGAAAAATAGGTTTTTCAGAAAAAATTTAATCTGTAGAATAAAAAAACCCTATATATTGGATTTAAATGATCCAGTAAGTGGGTGACAGGAGAGCTATGGTTGTATAAGGATTTTTAAAAAATTGTGGTAAAGTATATATAAAATTTACCCTCTTTAACCACTTTCTACATGTACGATTCAGTGATGGTAAGCACATTTACAAGGTTGTGTAAATATCACCACTATCCATTTCCAGAACATTTTTATGATTACAAACAGATACCATGTATCCCTTAACCAATAATTTCCCATTTTCCCCCTTCTTCAGCCCCTAGTAATGTCTATTCTGCTTTCTATCTCTGTGAATTTGTCTATTCTGGCTACCTCAAATAAGTGGATTCAGACAATATTTGTCCTTTTGTGCTGGCTTATTTCATTTACCATGACATTTTCAGGGTTCATCCATGTTGTGGCATGTATCAGAATTGCATTTTTTATGGCTAATATTCCATTGTGTATATATAGTGCATTTTGTTTCTCCACGTCTGTTGATGGACACTTGTTTCTACCTTTTGACTGTTGTGAATAATGCTGCTATAAATACTGGTGTACAAGTATCTGTTTGAGTCTCTGCTTTCAGTTCTTTTGAGTATATGCCTAGGAGCAAAACTGCTGGGTCATATGGTAATTTTTTTATTTTTATATTTATAAAATATTATATATTTTATGTATAATCATGATTTAAAATGACTTATAAGACAAAAATTTATTAATTTAGGAACTATACATTGTGAAAATTTTTACTCTCCACTCTATTTCACTTATCATTATTAAAGATGGAGCGATTACTATAGTAAGTAGAGCAGAGAATATATCATTTCCTTGTAGTGAAGGAAGGAGGAATTTCCAAGCAACACAAAGAAGTCACAATAATTGTGCTGTGCTGAAATGGATTTTGACCAGTTACCAGGGTTTTGACAAACACAAAATACAGTCTTTAGAAAACTCAAAGTTCCATTCAGAAATACAGTAAGAATAAATCCCATTATTTGATCATACAGTTGTAGTCTCTGTATGCAAAATAATTGATTAGTATTCATCAAAAGTGTAACAGTCATGAAAGATAAGGCAAGACTGAGGAATTGTCACAAGTTGGAGGAGACTAAGGAGATCTGACAACTAAATATAATGTGGATTCTGGATTGCATGTGCAACAGAAAATGAACAATGGTGGAAAGACTGGTAAAACCTGAATAAAGCCTGTAATTTAGTTAATAGTATTATACCAGCATTAATATCTTGGCTTTGATAACTGTACCTATGATTGTATAATATGTTAACATTAGTGGGAGCTGAGTAAAAAGCACACAAGAATTCTCTACTATTTTTGCAACTTTTGTGTAAGTTTAACATGATTTCAAAATAAAAAGCTAAAAGGAATTATAGTTTCTAGACTTTAATAGGCTTTTGAAATTTTTAACCCAAATAATTAGAGATAGCAATGATAAATTTGGGGTTTTAAGTATGATCCATGAATGAGCCTCCAACATTCACAGAGGAAAAAATATTAGACTTTTCATAGTTAGTGCCTCTAATAAACAATTCTCTCATGTCCCCTCATTGTCATACTGGTCCTGTGTTTCTTCCTCCTAGATTCATCCTCCCAAACCTTTCAACTTTATCTTATGGAACAAACTTTACATAAGAAAGCTCCTCCTAACATTTATAGCTTCTCAAATAATTTTCCTCTTCAACTATTGCCAAATCAATGTTTATAGCCCAGATTGCTCTCTGAGTTCTGACAGTACATTTAGTGGACATCCCAACTTCCAAACGCAGCTGAAGTTTGACTCATTTGCCCAAGTCAGAAGCATAGGACTCAGCCTAGACTTGTCCTCAACCACCTCCATTCTCTGCTCCCAAGTATCTTAGTCTGTATTGTAGTAAAAAATCCAGTATATTCCACTCACTAAAGTATAAAGCTGAAATTCAGCCATCTTTATCATTGATATAGACACAATGAAGTTGTCTATCAATGATAAAGATAAAACCTCACTTTGGCCTAAATGGCAAAAGAGATTGTAGAAATTGATTATAGGTGAATTCAGGAAATTTTTGAGGGTGGTGAAAATGCCCTTTATATTTTATATTAAAAGAGAAAGAAGCTATAAGCTATTGTATACTGATATTTCTATCAGCCATGTGCCTACTCATTTGTGTATTCTGGATTTAGAAAACACCACAAAAATGAATTAGTTCCTTTTGCCATTCCTAAATTCTACAAAGAAAAGATAGTTCCTGACTGGAAGAGGAAAAAAAAAGCCAGAATGTCATTCCATATTTAGTAAAAGGTTCTAAAGATTTGGAAGATAAAATTCCAATTCTAACAGATCATAGCAGAAATAAGAACAAGCAAAGTTCTTCATTATATAAATAAAGATATTGAATAAAGTCAGAAGAAACCATCCTGACCATATATTGAGCATACTGTGTGCTGACCTGGCCTTGCTATAATCAGAAAATCAACTCAAAAAAAGAACGATGAATAGGAAGGCATCTAGATTAGCCTAGAAACCTGAAGATCCCAGTTACTTCCTGCTATGGACTGAATGTCTGTGACCTCCCAAAATTCATACTTGAAATCCTAACCTCCAAGGTGATACTAGGAGATGGGCTTTTGGGAGATGATTAGGTCATAAGGGTGAGACCCTCATGGAACAGGATTAGTGTCTTATAAAAGAGACCCTAGAATGTTCCCTCATCCCTTCTATCATGTAAGAGTACAGTGAGAAGACCACTGTCTATGAACCAGAGAATGGACTCTCACCAGACACCAAATGGGGTAACTCCTTAACCTTGGACTTCCCAGCCTCCAGGACTGTGAGAAATAAATTTCTATTGTTAGTAAGCACTCAGTTTATGGTACTGTGTTATAGCAGCCTACAGAGACTTCCATATAGAACAGGATTAAGATTCATTATTCTTTATTACTGGAATCTAAAAACTATATGTGACTAAGTGTTTTAATCTATATTTTTAATGACTTACAGTGATGAAAAGTTGATATGGTGTGGCTGTCTCCCCACCCAAATCTCATCTTGGAATTGTAGCTCCCATAATTCCCATGTGTTGTGGGAGGGACCCAGTGGGAGATAATTGAATCAAGGGGGTGGTTTCCCCCATACTGTTCTTGTGATTAAGTCTCATGAGATCTGATGATTTTATAAGGTGTTTCCCTTTGACTTGACTCTCATTCTCTCTTGTCTGCTGCCATGTAAAACGTGCCTTTTGCCTTCTACCATGATTGAGAGACCTCCCCAGCTGCATGCAACTGTGAGTTCATTAAACCTCTTTTTTTTCATAAATTATCCAGTCTCAGGTATGTCTGTATTGGCAGTGTGAAAACGGACTAATACAAAAGTAAAACTCAAAACATTTAACCAAATTTAGTTTAATTCTCATTTCATTAAACCTCTTTTTTTTCATAAATTATCCAGTCTCAGGTATGTCTGTATTGGCAGTGTGAAAACGGACTAATACAAAAGTAAAACTCAAAACATTTAACCAAATTTAGTTTAATTCTCATTTTGTCATATGAACTTCTACTAAATATGATTTGGATCTTTTGGTGGATGTCACAGTTAACCTGAAATCCCTAGGTTAGGGAAATAATACTATCCAACTAGGTCAGAAGTAGACTCAGAACTAAACTCACACAAACTATTTTACAGTTGTTTTGTCTTATTAGAGTGAGCTACTGTGCTACTGTAGTGGAGTCCAATAAGATTTTGCTGCTCATTAAGTAATAACTCATTCTCTACATCTGCTACTGAGAAACACAAATGCCAGATTTGGTAGTCACGAAAGCTGTGTATCTCAAATCAGGCAGTTTAGTCATATACCCTATCACCATATGTGGGTTTCTTCTTGAGAACATCTTTGCTCCATGGTCAATGGGGCCTGTTCCAGGAGCCCTGCTTTGATAGAATTTCCTAGTATGTCATGTTAGAATCAGTGAATCAGAGACTCTTGAAGCTAGAAAGAAAGTGTAAGTTCAAAACTGATATCACAGGAAAAGTATAATCTGATGAGATACTATTCAAGTCTTTCTTGTATTTGTCCTGTTTGAAACAATGAAAATCAGGCTAGGCATGGTGGCTCATGCCTGTAATCCCAGCACTTTGGGAGGCCGACAAGGGTGAATCACCTGAGGTTGGGAGTTCGGGACCAGCCTAGCCAACATGGTGAAACCCCTTTTCTATTAATAATACAAAAAAACTTAGCTGGGTATGGTGGCAGGCACCTATAATCCCAGCTACTCAGGAGGCTGAGGCAAGAGAATTGCTTGAATCTGTGAGGTGGAGGTTGCAGTGAGCCGAGATTGTGCCACAGTGAGACTGTCTCAATTAAAAAGAAAGAAAGAAAGAAAGAAACAATAAAAAACAATCCAGAAGAATCTTTCCCTCTCATCACAAATATTAAGAGTTGCTATATATAATTAAATATAGAATTGTCTCATTTTTCTAGTGCAGGGTAACAAGCTGTATTTGAAATTAACCATAAGCTATTGTTTATTCACATATCCTAGCCCTCCATCTCTTTTGATGGAAATAAGTTTCCTGCTCTTGTTTTTGTTTTTATTTTTTATTTTTTGAGACAGAGTCTTGCTCTGTCTCCCAGGCTAGAGTGCAGTGGTGCAATCTCGGCTCACTGCAACCTCTGCCTCCTGGGTTCAAGCAATTCTCCTGCCTTAGCCTCCCGAGTAGCTAGGACTACAGGCGCCCACCACCAGGCTAATATTTTTTGTATTTTTAGTAGAGATGGGGTTTCACCATATTGGCCAGGCTGGTCTCAAACCCCTGACCTTGCGATCCGTCTCCCTCGGCCTCCCGAAGTGTTGGGATTACAGGCATGAGCCAACGTGCCTGGCTAGTTTCCTGCTCTTTATAATAAATATACAGCAACCAGGATATGGATATCTACAATGTTTTGACAACAACTAAAACAAAAAGCACCCCAAACCTGTACTGACTCTGCAGACAAAAGAGGTCAAACAATTACTTCAGAGTCTCAAAATTAATTTATAGGCCTAGTGAGAAAACTAGACTAGTCTAGTAGACTAGACTCCAGCTTGGATATTTTACTGTTCTCAGGTCGCAGTGAGAGCAAATGCTTCAGCATATATTTTTAGTCATGGGTTATTTTTATTTTATTAGCATTGCCTTTAAATCACTTTTTTCTTAAAAAAAAAAAAAAACAAAAAAACCCCTTCTAGCATGTCCAAATTTATGATTCCCCACTTGAATTATGCAATTCCATTATGAAGCAATGGTCTATACTTTACCCTTTACCCAACTTTTATCATTTTGTATTTAGAATCATCCTCAGAAGTACAAATTAGCTGATTACTGAACAAGTTCTAATTACTCCCCAGAGACTGTGGGAACTTAGGGTTTCAGTACAGCATTGTTCACTGTTCGGCTGTGAAACAGACTTCCTCCTCTGGTGACTGATCTGTTATTGATTTAAGAACTGACCTAAAGGGCTATTTGTTCTGGGCCCTTTGAAGAGCGTTTGCTTCCCCTGACTTCCAGAATGATTCTGTCAGACATCCTGAAGCCTCATGCCATATTCTTTACTATGTAGTTTGTGCAGCCTGGAATAATGGGATAGTGGCTAATTAACCTGTTCTTACCTCCAAAAGAGGGTCTGTGATTTAAAACACCTCTGAAAAATCACACTGATGCTTCAGTCTGGAACCCTGAGGCAGGTCAATTCTGTTCCCAGTCCAGATCATCCTTCCTTCTTAGCGTCAGACTTGGGGCCATGGCTGGATTCTAGATTACAAACTCTTCTGAGCACAAACAGACCTCTCCATTTCCCATGGTGCCTACCTCTAGTCTCAGCTCACAGCAGTTTCTCAATGCAAAATAAAAACAAATTTGTCAATAATATTTTTAGAATTATCTTCAAAAAATTAAATTATGTGTAAACTTATAATTACAATTATTCACAAATTGATTTATAAATAATTTTTATTTGTCAATAAAAAGCTTATAAAATAACAAAATTATGGCTAAATAACTTCAAAGGATAGCTTTGACATGTAGGTTTTATGATCCCAGAGCAATGACGTCAGAAAGGCATTCTATATTAATAGTTTCTGGCTATCTTAAAAAATAAAAAATTTAAAAAATTTAAAACATTCAATGAATAGCATTTTCTTTAAGAATTAAGTGCGCATGTTGATGGAATGGCAGCAGAAAAAGACCCAAGTTCCTAAGCCTTCGTTATGATTCCCAGTCCTTTGCAATCTGAAGAGAGCTCCATACAGTTTTAAACTTGCCACAGCACTCAGAAGAGGGGAGGCCTAAGTCCCCAGTCTTTGATAACAAAGAGGGCAGAACACACCTGATAGTAGGCTGGGAGCAAGTCAGGGTAATAAAGGTGAGCCAGGAAGCAGTTCAAGGGGCTTGTGAACGCCATTCACCTCTCAGTGGGATCCAGGAGGGATCAGAGGGTGTTAGCTGAGGAGGAGATATTTAACCGAGAGAGATGGAGATCTGGAGGGAGCTGGGACTGGGTGCTGCTAATTTCCATCTGGTAGACCTGGTGTGTTCCAGTTCCTTACTATTCACTTATTAATCAAAGACCTCTCCAAGCACCTGACACACTGCTAAGCTCCACAGGGATAATAATAAACCCAGAAAGCTTGGTTTTTGGCTCTTAAAGTACTCACGATCTAATCTGGGGAGGGAGAAAATTCAGCAGAAGTTAAATGACTAGAGAACAATTAAATGCTAAACTCTAAGTTCAAGAAGAGTTCACAGGAGGGCAAGATCTGGATGGAGTAATGGTGCAAGACAAAAAGCCTCAGAAGAAGCCTCAAGAAAATGAAGAACCAAACTGGGGAACTAAGGTTGTTTGTGAATCAGGTGCATGTGGATGAGCCCTTCTTGAGAGGGGCAGGTTTGGAAGGATGTCCTTGAATGGTGGTCCAGCAGGATGGAGCTGAAATTCATTAGTAAATCCTCACACACCGTTTTTGGAAGCGATGGAGTCTGTGATGAAAACATAAGAGGTCCAGAAAACAAAGAAGAGAGAAGCAAATAATCTTTGGTTGTTTTCATGTCTGAAGAGGCTCACTGTGGCATGAAAACCAACATGAAAACAGTCAGAATACCATAGCATCCAAACTGGGCATTGTGTAGACATTCCGTGGTCTAAGTTTTAAAACATTTATTAACTCCTTATTAGCCTCTTGATTTCTGGAAGATAATATTTAACTTAATGACAAAAGAGGAGAAGGATCCAGGAACTTACCATGGGGGCGTCTTATGCATGAATGTTCACACAAGACTATGAAGTAGATATCGTGGTCCCTGTTCTACAGATGAGGAAAAGGAAGTTTATGGAGGATAAACAGCTCACCTAAATTTATCCAAATAGTAGAATGGCAGACCTAGATTTTAAACCCTGGTATGCATGGTGCTCAAGCCCATTTTCTCTATTCCATGTAGGCATATTCCACCTAATACCTTTCAAGAGGAGAAAAGTCTATGATGTCTCATTTGTGGTGTGGTCAGAGAGCTGAACCTGGAGCTGGGAGTGAAAGAACTGGTTTTTTATCCACACTTTGCTATTAGTTCTAAGACTTTGGACAAGGCACTCCCTTCTTTTGGTTCTATTACCTAAACTTTAAAAAGTGGGTATAGAATTAAATTGTTGGTGAGGTATCATCTGTATAAGTTTGTAATGCTAAGTGTACAAAAGGCTTCTCCATCAGAGAATGTCCATTGAATAATATGACTGCTCTAATAAAAAGAGGAAGGGGAATATGCGGACACATGCTGATTTTTATATTTGGAAACCCACCAAGATATAAATATAAATTCAGAAATCTGCCAAGATCTAAATCTGATAAATATGAACTATTCTGCCACAACAGCAATGGAAGCTCCAGGACTTTAAAGAAGAAGGTTCAGTGACAGCAGGTTTATCTCACAACTGTGCGCAGTAAGCCCACTGCCTTCATTTACATGGCATGCATTTAGTCCCCAAGAACACCTATTGGTCCTCCAAGCCACCTCTCAGCACTGCTACTGCCCACTCAGATCCTCAGAAGAAGGCTTGAAGGATGGACACAAAGACAGTCCAGTCAGGGAACCTACAAAAAATGAAACCACCAGAGGTAAGAGACCACAGAGAGGATAGCCCAGGCAGGTAGTCACTACTTAGGGCTGCTTAATGTCCATCCTGCAGTCACCAGCCCTTGCAATTTTGCAAAAGGTTGTGTGTGTGTGTGCGTGTGTGGTGTGAAATACCTTGACCAAATATGTGGTCCAAATACTGACCAACTACATGAATCGGACAAGATGTGTGTGTCTGCTATGACCCAAGGATGATCAGTTTGCTTCAGAACTGGCTGATAAAAAAAGAGAAGGCAGGAGGCCCTGAAGAGTGCTGGTCTTAGAAACAAAAAGGAGCTAACTGAAGCAGACAAAAGGCATTGAGAAAGACCTTGTCCAATTCACATCTGAATAAAGTCCATCAGTAACCCCTTAGTTCCTACACATCTAACTCCTGCAATGCTTAACTGTTTTTAACACCTATCTGCTTCCTACAGTCAACTGCAGGAAAAGCCCTTAAAATGAAGAGTCACTGTGCTAGGAAAAAAAAAATACCAAAACTGGTGAAAATTGAAGTTCATTTCCCAGTAGACCTAAGGGAGACCTAGGGGAAGAATTCCTGCAGTATAATCTGATTGGGGCAGTCAGAAAGGAGTGCAGGTAAACAGGCCAACCTCTAGGGTCTTTGTGACAAAAACAGGTGGGAGAGAATGTCAAGGATAAGATGAAACAGGGGCTTCAACACGATCCCAATGGAGGGTAGATGTGTAGGTGAGAGGAAGAAAGAGAAAGAACAGTTAAAGCAAGGAAGGAGGCAGAAGAGAGAGGAGAGCCACGAGCATGTATCAGGCAGGGCTATAGAAGGGCAACCACCTTCTCGAAGCCCCTTGGGATGTGTATGGGTGATAGGTGCTCCTGAAGGAAACCCTGGGGGACCCCAGAATGACTCTAACAGCCACATCAACATCATAATTCAAGTAAATATATATATTTTTGAGATCTACGATATCTAAAATCCAATGAGGCACAGGAGCTCCAAGGATCATATGTCCTGGCAGGAGGTGAGCAGCAGTAAGTGGTTTTGAATCTCAGCGCATCACTTTCCCAGCAGAGGGAGTGGCTTGGTTAAAAGCAAGTGGATCTGCCAGCTGTGATTCTTCTATTGGAGCTTCTCATTATTCCTATTTGATAGGAAGGAGAAGCTAACTCAGAGAAGCTAACTAATTAGCTTTGAGTCGCCACACCTAACTACTGACAAAGCTGAGAGTAAAGTCAAAACCTCCTGATTCGTAGGATGGTATTTTTTCTTGTGTATCACAACTGAGGTAAAATGGATGCAAACCAGAGAAAAAAGTAGCTTGGAAATTATAGGAAATCAAATGTGAAGCAAATATTCAGGATGAATTCTCAATCAAACCAATAAAGAAAATATGAAGTGGCCAGGCATGGTAGCTCAGGCCTGTAATCCCAGCACTTTGGGAGGCTGAGGCGGGCAGACCACTTGAGGTCAGGAGTTTGAGACCAGCTTGGCCAACATGGTGAAACCCCACCTCTACTGAAAATAAAAAAATTAGCCGAGTGTAATCCCAGCTACTCGGGAGGCTGAGGCAGGAGAGAATAGCTTGAACCTGGGAGACGGAAGTTGCAGTAAGCCAAGCTCATGCCAATGCACTCCAGCCTGGGTGACAGAGCAAGATTCTGTCTCAATTAGTAGAAAAAAAGAAAAAAGGGAAAGAAGGAAAGGAGGGAGGGAGGGAGGGAGGAAGGGGAGGTCAATATGCGGAATTCTTTTATGACCTTAAGAATGAAAGTTTGCCTTACATAAGCTGCACCTGGTTTCCACAGACAGCAGGAAATTCACCCCCACCTTCTCCCAACCTCCAGCCCCTCCCAATTCTGTTTTTTCATAGAAGTGACCAGTGGGGAATTTTTCTCTCCTTGTGTGACTTCAGAGATGAATCATGTCTCCTTGAAAAACTGAAACAGGCAAATTGGCTTAGGAATAATTAAACAGCAACAGACCAAGTTCCCTGAATCCAGGCACTGCCTCCACTAACAAGGCTTATCTACAAAATACTGTACTGTGTAAGCAAATTATGTGAAAAATAACATCTGGAGCTTTAAGATGTGGACACAACTGATTTAAGCATGTGACACCTATCTTTAGAGAAAAGTGATTATTTAGCCCACAAAAGCAAACCTGTTTTCACAAACTGTCAGCCATAAACATATTTTTAAAATTGCTTATGTGAAAGATTTGTATAAGTGGCTTAAATGTGAATTCAGAAAGACCAAGAATGTAAAATGGTATTTTGCTAACAAATGGAATTTGCTGCCCTTTGCAATTCGACAGCTGATTCCACTGCTGGATTTCATTTTTATGGCAGAATATGGAAGTTCTGACACTGTAAACATGTGAAACTTATAAATCTGGTATTCACATTTCTTTAAAAAATTATCAGTCGCAATATATTTTTTCCATAATTTGAAGGTCTTATCAGCAGGGACCTTCTTGTTATTTTTAAGCATGTATAATACCAGTTCAAGCTCTCTAACCTGTTTCTGACTGGATCTTTTACATTCCTCACCCAATAATGGCTAACATAGCTTTTGCAGTAAGCCGTAATCGTATTTGAAATGTGTAAGGTGTTTACTCATTCTACTTATCCTCATTCTTGATTGTAAGGTCCTTTTGAAGAACATTTTAATAATTAATTGCCCATGTATCTTAGGGAAAATCAGTTAACCCTTTTGACTATGTGGAAAAGGCCCCACTGAAGGTGAGAAGCAGATTGGCTTACATCTGCTTTAAAATGCTGTCCTGGTAGGAGTGGAATTTCAAATTGCAGGCTAACAGGTAAAAAAGTGATAACCTGGACAGGCGTGGTGGCTCACGCCTGTAATCCCAACACTTTGGGAAGCCGAGGCAGGTGGATCACCTGATGTTAGGAGTTCAAGACCAGCCTGACCAACATGGAGAAACCCTGTCTCTACTAAAAATACAAAATTAGCTGGGCATAGTGGTACATGCCTGTAATCCCAGCAATAAGCTTTCTACAGCTGATTTAACTTCGTATATGTTTTACAGTGGAAAAAGAAATCCATGATCCACGGCCGGGTGCGGTGGTTCATGCCCGTAATCCCAGCACTTTGGGAGACTGAGGCGGGTAGATCACCTGAGGTCAGGAGTTCAAGACCAGCCTGGCCAAAATGGTGAAACCCCGTCTATACCAAAAATACAAAAATTAGCTGGGTGTGGTGGTGGGTGCCTATAGTCCTAGCTACTCAGGGGGCTGAGGCAGGAGAATCACTTGAACCCAGGAAGTGGAGGTTGCAGTGAGCCGAGATTGAGATTGCGCCACTGCACTCCAGCCTGGGCAACAGAACAAGACACTATCTTGGAAGGAAAAAAAATAAAGAAAGGAAAGAAAGAAAGGAAGAAGAAATCCATTGCCAGCAGGCTTCAATGTATTCATGCTTTAAAAGATAAAAAATTGGCTGGGTGTGATGGCTCATGCCTGTAATCCCAGCACTTTGGGAGGCTGAGGCGGGCAGATGACGAGGTCAGGAGTTCAAGACCAGTCTGGCCAACATGGTGAAACCCCATCTCTACTAAAAATACAAAAGTTAGCTGGGCATAGTGTCACACCTCTGTAATCCCAGCTACTCGGGAGGCTGAGGCAGGAGAATCGCTTGAACTTGGGAGGCGGAGGTTGCAGTGAGCCGAGATCACACCACTGCACTCCAGCCTGGGTGACAGAGCGAGACTCAGTTACAAAAAAAGAAAAAAGAAAAGAAAAAAATTATACAAGGAGAAAAAGAAGTCACCAAATTGCAAAGTATCAAAGAAGAAATGCTAACTGAAAAGACACATTTACTCAATGACTTCTGGGCAGGGTAAACAAGGAATTATAAAGAAAGACCATGAAGGAGACGGCCTTTGATCTTTAGAGGCTATTAGAAGACACTGTCTGGGTTTTAATCTTTTTGTTTGTTTTTTCTCCCCCAAATGAAGTAAAAAACCCTAAGTGGTGGCCGGGCGCAGTGACTCACTCCTGTAATCCCAGCACTTCTCTATGAGCAACATGGAGAAACCCCGTCTCTACTAAAAATACAAAATTAGCTGGGCGTGGTGGTGCGTACCTATAATCCCAGCTACTGGAGAGGCTGAGGCAGGAGAATTGCTTGAACCCAGGATGCAGAGGTCGCGGTGAGCCAAGATCGCACCATTGCGCTCCAGCCCGGGCAACAAGTGCGAAACTTCGTCTCAAGAAAAAAAAACAAAAAACAAAAAACCCACAAAACTCTAAGCGGTTCTACCACACCAAGAAATTAAAGTAAAGCAACTGCTGACGAAAATGTTTTGGAACTCGATGCCGTATAGGTATGTGGTGGTTTCACAGCATGGTGAATGTACTAAATGCCACCGAGTTGTACATTGTAAAATGGCTAATTTCATGTTACGCGAATTTCACTTCAATTAAAGAAATAAAGCAAGTGTACTCTGGTTAAGGTGAATGAGAAACTTTCGCCGTTTTCTTATGGTGCTTTGATAAAGAGAATATTTAACACTTCAGAAACATGTTATCAAAAAAAAAATCCTTCGACAAATTCAGCGGTTAATTCAGAGGGAGCAAAAGTTAACCAAGGGGCAGTTATGCAATGTTTTTTCCTATTCTGTTTTTTCCAGCCCACCTAAAAGCTGTAAATGGTCATCGTCAGGTTTTAATAGCTTCTCTGACTTCTCCTTTCCTAATCTCTCTCCTACCCAGATTTACTCTTTCAAAATTTATTGAACTCCTACATGCCCCATGCTCTAGAATAGGTGCTAGCACTGCCAAGATGAGTAATATACCTCACCGTTCCTCAAGGAGTTCACAGTCTGTATTCAAATTTTTAAAACTTCCTATGACGCTTCCCTACTGACTCTAGTGACACAAACTCTAAAACTTTAATGATCCCACTTAACTTGGAGGGCAGCAGCCCTTCCGAGGCTCTCCCATTACATATTCAATTATCGGTGTTGTCTGTGCCCCCTTCTTTTATTTTTTCTGCAGGTCAAAGAGAAATTTTAAAGATTCTAAACAGAAACATCACTTTCTTGATTTTCAAGTGCTATACGAATAGAGCTCCTGCTTCACATGATCCTTTAAAATAAGCACTGGAAGTCTGTGAAGCTGGGACTGGTTCTAGGAATTACTCATGCATCTAAGGTCATTTCAAAGGCTTCCCTTCTCTTCACCCCACCCTCTGTTCTCACCTCGCCACCAGCACCTCCCATTACCCTCGTCTATAAGGCCATGTTTCTGGAGCTCACTGCCCATGACCACATTAGTCCCTTCTTCAAGAACAGTTTTGTTTTCCTTCTTCTTATCCTCTCACAGCTGAATTCCTTTCCATTCAACTTTCATTTTTGTTTTAACTCTGACCTCACAGCTACCCTTGGGAAAACACATTGGCTTTCACCTTGAATGGAAGAGTCCCCACCAGCCTCAGATTCAAAATGAGCCTGTGATGGGCTGGAACAGTGACAGCTCACGAGTGATGCAGGCAAAGCAAAACAAGGGAGCAAAAATCGCAGGCAAAGCCACGCTGGCTTCTGCAGACAGGAAAAACCTAATGTTTGCCAAGTGGAAAAATCATCAACATAGAAAGAAAAATCATTTTCAAGCTGCTGAGAGTCCCCCAAAATGGAGACGAATAAAAACAACTCAAAGCAATCTAACTGCTAATATGCAGCCTAATTTTGACACAGATGTTGTTCTGAACTTACTCAATGTGAAACAGAAGCTGTAACATTTAAACTAAATACCTCATTTATGGATGGAAGCAGCTACAGGTTGTCACTCAGCCAATGTGTCAGTGGCACAGCTGGTAATTTCACCATGCAGCTGGGAAAAGCAGTTTGTCAGTCACAAGAAACCAGATATTTGGGAGGATTTTCACATCAAACCACTTCTCGCAGTGGACTCTGACCATCATCAGACTTGCTAAATGCACGTACAGTGCAGGGCCAGTCCTTCTGTAACTTTAAGGAGGCTGCCAAATTTACAGTGCGTATATGGAGAGGAGACACACAGTGGGAAGGAGTGACACTGGCATTATTTTAACGCATTATAGAGGGACTGGGCACCAGAGGAGCAGGAACTGAGGAAACCTAAACAAATGGTTCCCAGTTATGATTTCATTAATCTTGGAAAACATGAAGCAGTAGACAAGTGTGGTCTAATTGTTTCTCATTTGACTTGGCTTGGAAAACCTTCCTCTCACTTAATTCCATTGATAGATAAGCATCTTGGGACAGCTGACCTTTTCTTTGTCTAGCCAAGTTTCTTTTGAACATGTTATGAAGTTTTTTGATCACCACCAAATATAATACCAGATGAAGGTCATTATACAAAGAGAATCAAATTAACAACAGTTAAGGAGAAAAAGTTCCCGTAAGGGTTCTGGCATGTCAACAAGAAGTTAATTGCCTCTTCTTAATATTTCAAACACATGTTAATTAGTAGGCCAATAAAAATTTTATATACTATACAAACAGTGATAATCTTGGTGCCACCTAGTTTGTGGCTCACCACAGAAAACACCTAATTTAAAAAAAACAATCACAGTATCCTACTTATGGATAATAACCCACCATCCGTGTCATCAACTTTTTTTTTTTTGAGATGGAGTCTTACACTATCCCCCAAGCTGAGGTACAGTGATCTCAGCTCACTATAACCTCTACCTCCCGGGTTCAAGTGGTTCTCCTGCCTCAGCCTCCTGAGTAGCTGGGATTACAGGTGCCCACCATCAAGCTCGGCTAATTTTTGTATTTTTAGTAGCGACAGGGTTTCACCCATGTTGGCCAGCCTGGTCTCGAACTCCTGACTTCAAGTGATCTGCCCGCTTTGGCCTCCCAAAGTGCTGGAATTACAGGCATGAGCCTCCGCACCCAGCCATCAACTTTCTACTGCTATGAACTTAGACATTTCACAGCTCAAACTGGGTATGGAACATGGAAAAAAATGACTAAATAAAATAATGGCCTTCTTTCATACAACGCGTGAGTGAGTGTAGATGTAATAAGTACATCTAAATTTGTCATGGTGAATTAAACCAGCTTCAGGCAAAGAGGCAGAGTATTAGGCTGAAATGGTCCATTTCCTTTCAATTTGTTAATACAGAGAATCTGAAATTTATTTTTTACTTGATTAAAAATTAAATTAGGTTTCATTTTTGTATGCAGAGCTCTTTCCTTGAGTATTTCATCTAGTAATGGCCAGGGTGGAATGAAGCCAGTAATCAAACACTGCAGACTTTGGAAACCCTCCTGGTTTTTCAGACTCTTAATAAAGCCTGAGAAGAGCACCAGTGTAGGGAGTGGGTGTCTTTGTTTTTGTGATGACTCATTTTATCCAGTATTCATTCATTTATTTTTAAGTCATTCCTCAAATATGTGGAAGCTTTTCTAGAAAGGACCATGGAAAATGCAAAAATACTTGGCCTTTACCCTCAAGAACTTTATAGATTTTTTTCCCCCAACATAAGCAGTCCTCTTACTTTAATAATCAGCAATCTCACAAATTAACTTTTCTCTTCTTCTCATTGAAACAAACTAATTCCTCTTTAGGAGTATATTTTCAAGAGGATATGAGATTAGCCTAGTCATTGAAGATTCACACAGAGACTTCTACTTTTAGGAAAAAATGAAAGACACAATAGTGAAAAAATCTTTAGGCTTCAAGATACAAAAGAGTATCCATCTTGTACATGGAATATTTAAAATTCATTTTAATGTGGGATCAGTGTGTACTTTAGCAGAGGAACACAGAAGAGATTATGAAGGGTTGAGATCAATAGTACGATTTAAACATGGTTTTAGAAGGGTTAACAAAGTGTCCCGTCACTCTTTTAGCAATCAACAACAGAACTATTAGAAAATCAGCAGAGATACAGAAGAACTCAACGGCATCATCAATCAACAGAATCTCATAGACAATTATATACACATTCTTTTCAAATGCCCATGGAATATTCACCAAGACAAACCACATCCAGGATCAAAAAACCTCAATATATTTTAAAATAGAGTATGTTCTCTGACCATAGGGAAATTGAACTAGAAATCAATAACAGAAAGATAATAGGAAAAATTTCCCAACACTTGCAAATTAAACAAAACACTGTAAATAATCCATGGGTCAAAGATTAAGACTTGAAGGACATAAAAAATACTTAGAAGTGAAAGAAAATACAACATATCAACATTTGTAGGATGAAACTACAGCAGTTGTGAGAGGAAAATGTATAGCATTAAATGCTTGTATTAGAAAAGAAGAAATATCTTAATCAATAACCTAAGTTGCTATCTTAAGAAACTAGTTGGGCACGGTGGCTCACACCTGTAATCCCAGCATTTTGGGAGGCTGAGGCTGGGGGATGGTTTGAGCCCAGGAGTTTGAGACCAGCCTGGGCAATGTGGAGAGACCCCATCTTTAAATTTTTTTTTAATAAAATAAAGAAAATCCTGAATACTAGAACAAGCTAAAAGTACTTTAATGTAGGCTGCAGAAAGGAAGAACTATTTCTGATTTAAATAGGGTCTCTATTTTCAACTGAATTAATCTGTATTTCGAGTCTACCTGTTGTTTCTTTACTCCATTTTCCCTGAAGCTAAAGTATAAGCTTCCTGAGGAGCTGTTTTATTCATCCCTTTTAGTACCTGCTGCATCAAACATATTTTTTAAAATACTAGATAACTTTTTAATTGAGCAAGTTAGCTAATATTGGCAGAATCTAATACATGTCTAAAGAAAATTGGAGTTACAGAACATCTTGGTTACTTAGGTCTCTCTGGCATGGGCAATTTTGTGGATGTTCTTAAAGTGAACATGAAGAGTTGAACTTCTTGATCTGCATGACTTTTCTGGAATTTTCCTAGGTCAAGTGAATAGCAAGCCATTTTCACAGATCACCTTAGGCCACTTATGGATAGAGCTGTGTTTACTCTTATACCTCGAGTGCACGGTATAAATCCAGTCACAGAGCAGGGTCCTAGTCAGGTTTCATCATTAGGTTTTAGGAATTCAGTCACATCTTCAGGCTCTACTTCTAATTCTAGCTCTGTTGCTACTTCCATCACCTCTGCAATTACTTCTTCCACTTGAGTCTTGAACCTCTCAAAGCCATGCAGGAGGGCTGGAATATACTTCTCCCAAACTCCTGTTTATGGACATCTTCCCATAAATCAAGAATGTTCTTAATGGCATCTAGAATGGTGAATCTTTTCCAGAAGGTTTTCAATTGACTTTGTCCAGATCCATCAGAGGAATAACTATCTATGGCAGCTATGGCCTTACAAATGTTTTCTTAAATAATAAAACTTGCAAGTTAAAATTATGCCTTGATTTCTGGGCTGCAGAATAGATGCTGTGTTAGCAGGCATAAAGATATTAATCTCCTTGTATATCTCCATCAGAGCTCTTGGGTAATTAGGCACATTGTCAATGAGCAGCATATTTTGTATTTTTTTAAAATAAAAACATCCAGCCCAATATATCAAGAGCAGTAATATTTTGGAAGGAAGTTTTGTCTCTTGAGTAGCAGGTCTCAACAGTGCGTTTAAAATATTCAGCAAACCATGCTGTAAACAGATGTGCTGTCACCTAGGCTTTGTTGTTGCACTTACAGAGCACAGGCAGAATAGATTTAGCATAATTCTTAAGGGCCTGAGAATTTTCAGAATGGTAAATGAGCACTGGCTTCAACTTAAAGTCAACAGCTACATGAGTCCCTAACAAGAGAGTCAGCTTGTCCCTTGAAGCTTTGAAGCCAGGTATTGACTTCTCCTCTCTAGCCATGAGAGTCCTGAATGACATTGTCGAATATAAGGCGGTTCTGTCTATATGGAAAATATGTTGATTAGTGTACTCACCTTAATCAGTTATCTTAACTAGATCTTCTGTATAAATTGCTGCAGCTTCTACATCAGTACCTGCTGCTTCACCTTGCACTTTCACGCTATGGAGATGGCTTCTCTCCTTAAGCCTCAACCAACCTTTGCTACCTTCAAACTTTTCTTCTGCAGCTTCCTCACCTCTCTCAGTCTTTACAGAATTAAAGAAAATTAGGACTTTCTCCTGAATTAGGTTTTGGCTTAAGGGAATATGGCTGGTTTGATATTCTATCCAGAGTGCTCAAACTTTCTCCATATCAGCAATGAGGCTATGTCATGTACTTATCATAAAACCAGTGTGTTCAGTGCCATAGCACTTTTTTTTTTTTTTTTTTGGAGATGGAGTCTCACTCTATCGTCCAGGCTGGAGTGCAGTGGCGCCATCTCCGCTCACTGCAAGTGCTGCCTCCTGGGTTCATGCCATTCTCCTGCCTCAGGCTCCCGAGTAGCTGGGACTACAGGTGCCCACCACAACGCCCAGCTAATTTTTTGTATTTTTAGTAGAGACAGGGTTTCACCATGTTAGCCAGGATGGTCTCGATCTCCCGACCTCGTGATCCCTCTGCCTCGGCCTCACAAAGTGCTGGGATTACAGGCATGCACCTGGTCTGGAGTAGCACTTTTAATTTCCTTCAAGAACTTTTCCTTTGCATTCACAACTTGGCTAAGTGCCTGTTGCAAATGCCTTCCTCACTAAGCTTAATCATTTCTAGCTTGTGATTTCAAATGTAAAACATGAGAAATACTACCTTTCACTTGAACACTGAGAGGCCATTGCAGGGTTATTAATTGGCCTAATTTCAATATTGTTGTGTCTCATAGACAGGGAAGCTCAAGGAATGCATGTGTGTGTGTGTGTGTGTGTGTGTGTGTGTGTGTGAGAGAGAGAGAGAGAGAGAGAGAGACAGAGAGAGAGAGAACAGCAGGCTGTTGGAGCAGTCAGAACACACACATTTATTAAGTTCACTGTCTTATGTAAGCACGATTCACAGTGTCCCCAAACAATTACAACAGTAACATCAAAGATTACTGGTCACAGGCCAGGCAGAGTGGCTCATGCCTGTAATCCCAGCACACTGGGAGGCCGACAGGGGCAGATTACTTGAGGTCAGGAGTTCAAGACCAGCCTGGAAAACATGGTGAAACCCCATCTCTCTTAAAAATACAAAAATTAGCAAGGCATGGTGGCACGCACTTGTAGTCCCAGCCACTCAGGAGGCTGAGGCAGGAGAAAGAGTGCTTTGTGATAAAAGTCACAAAAAATCCAAGGATGATATCTTACTCTATTTCAGGTGCTATAATGAGATACCATGAACTGGGTGGCTTATAAAGAACTGATATTTATTTCTTACAGTTCTGGAGCCTGGGAAGTCCAAGATCAAGGCACCAGCCAGTTCAGGGTCTTGTATACGACCTGGCACAGTGATAAATGGTAGCTGTTTAAGAAAACAGTATGTCCTGTTACTAATGAAAGATCTACAGGGAGTTACTTTCCCTCTCCTTAGTGATGGTCTTACTTACCAAATCTGGCTTCACCTGGTGAATGAGGGGAAAGGAGAGCCACATGGAGTGCAAGGTGGTGAAAACGGTGGAGGGCCAGGACTGCCGAACCTCCCGGCTTCTTGGAATTCGGTGAATGTAGTATTTGGTATACTAGAAGGAAACAGAAGGAATCCAAATCAACTGAGTCACTGATATCAAATTTAAACATGGTAACAGTTAACAGCTGTAGAAATAGGAATGCTTTCTTGTTTATTTTAAATTTTCATTCTAACCACTTTTAAATTAGAGTTGTAATGCCTATCTCATGCTTTATATAACACATCAGATGGGATCACATGTGACAAAAAAGTTCCTATGATTCAAAAACTGTTAAAATCAGTTTGAACAATAAGTTGGGGGAAGTTTGTATAAACTACATTTCAGGCAAAGAATTTAACCTGCTGATATACAAAGAGTTCTTACCAGTCAATATATAAGACAAGTAACCTAGTATCAAGACGGGTAAAGATGGACAGATAACTCGAAACAGAAGAAATACAAATAATGATAAACATGTAAAAAGATGGCCAACAAGCTGGGGACAACAGAAAACTAGTCATTTTCACCTACCTGATTGGCAATGACAGTGGATAACCAGTGTTGTTGAGAGTATAGGGAAATAGACATTTACATTCCCTGGTTAAATACCTGGGTACAACTTTTTGGGAGGGCAATCTGGAAATATCTATCAGAACTTGAAATGTGCCTCCCTTTGATCCAGCATTTCTGCTTCTGGAAATATATGCCACAGATTGCCCCACCGTATCATTGTTTGTATCTGTGGAAACTGAAACTAGACCAAATATTCTCCAGTAGGAAATGGAGAAGTGCATACAGTAAAATATATGGAGATATGTTAACAAATGACATACAACTATATGAACTCATATGGAAGATATCCCAAGACACATTAAGTGAATCATGCAAGTTGGAAGACAGCAGGTTTAATATAATCCAGCATCAATTAACAAAATACTCACGTGCATACATACACACATTAGTATTTGTTAGTTTGTTTTTCTTGAGACAAGGTCTCACTCTGTTGCTCAGGCTGGAGTGCTTGGTGCAATCACAGCTCACTGCAGCCTTGATCTCCCTGGGCTCAGGGTGATCCTCCCATCTCAGACTCCCAAGTAGCTATAACCACAGGCATATGCCACCACACCCAGATCTTCCCATCTCAGCCTCCAGTAGCTGTGACCACAGGTGTGGGCCACCATGTCCAGCTAATTTTTTTGTATAGACAGGTTCTCGCCATGTTGCCCAGTCTGGCCTTGAACTTCTGGGCTCAGGTAATCTACCCACCTCGGCCTCCCAAAGTGCTAGGATTACAGGGTTGACTCACCATACCCGGCCTATGCATTAGTATTTGCATTTAAAAAAAATCTGGAACTGGGCTGAGCACAGTGGCTCACACCTGTAATGCGAGCACTCTGGGAGACCCAGGCAGGTGGATCATCTGAGGTCAGGAGTTCGAGACCAGCCTGGCCAACATGGTGAAATCCATTTTCTACAAAAAATACAAAAATTAGTCGGGTGCCTGTAGTCTCAGCTATTTGGGAGGCTGAGGTAGGAGAATCGCTTGAACCTTGGAGGCGGAGTTTGCAATGAGCAGAGATCATGCCACTGCACCCCAGCCTGGGCAACAGAGCAATAGCCTGCCTCAAAAAAAAGAAGAAGGAAAAAAATCTGGAACAGGAACTACATGCCACAAATTACAGAGAGGATGATATTATAGGATATTTTCATTTTTCAGGTCAGAATATCTTTGAATATGTTTGAAATTTGCAACATGAAAGTGATATTTTCTTTTCTTTTTTTTTTTTTTTTTTGAGACGGAGTCTCGCTCTGTCACCCAGGCTGGAGCGCAGTGGCCGGATCTCAGCTCACTGCAAGCTCTGCCTCCCGGATTTACGCCATTCTCCTGCCTCAGCCTCCCGAGTAGCTGGGACTACAGGCGCCCGCCACCTCGCCCGGCCAGTTTTTCGTATTTTTTTTTAGTAGAGACGGGGTTTCACCGTGTTAGCCAGGATGGTCTCGACCTCCTGACCTCGTGATCCGCCCATCTCAGCCTCCCAAAGTGCTGGGATTACAGGCTTGAGCCACCGCGCCTGGCCGTGATATTTTCATAATTAAGAGAAACTAACATATTTTCCTTAAATCAAAGTTCCAGGTATATTGGTTACCTATTTCTGTGTAACAGATTACCTCCAAACTTAGCAGCTTAAAACAACAAGTATATTCTATTTCTCACAGTTTCTGTGGGTCAGGAACCCAAGAGTGGCTTAGTTGGGTTATTCTGGCTTGCAGTGACTCATGAACTTGAAATCAAGTGGGTGGCTGGGGTTGCAGTCATCTGAAGGCTTGACTGGGGCAGGAGAATCCACTTCCAAGGTGGCTCACTCATATGGCTGGCCATTTAGTGCTGATTGTTGGGTGGTGTCCTTAGTCCCTTGCCAAATGGATCTTTCCATAGGGCTCCTTAATTAAGTCTTCTCATTACACAACAGCTAGCCTCTTAAAAGTAAGTGCTCCAAGAGAAGGCAAGGCAGAAATTGTAATGTCTTTTATGACCTGACCTCAGAAGTCACATTTTGATATTTCTGATATTTCTGACATTTTGATATTAGTTATACAGGTCAACTCTATTTGATATGGAGGGGGCTATACTGGAATGTGAAAACCAGGAAGTGAGACTCATCAAGGGCTTTCTTGGAGCCTGGCTACCACACAGTTCAGTCAGAAAGTAAAGAACAGAATATTTAATACATTCTTCCTCTCCCTGTGACCTTGAGAAACAATATGTTCCTTGAGAAAAGAATAGAAAAGTCTTTTTCTAAACCAGTAAAAGCATATAACTACTTTCTTGCACTCAGAAAAAAGTGTGAAATTGTGTTTGGAGGCTTCTATTACGTTCCAAGAGAACACCAGTGCAGTTCTTATGGACTCAGCACAAAGTGAAAATGGAAATGTGTGACCACTCTGCTTCTTCATATGATGGCAAAGAATATTTTCTCATCTCTCCATGGTATACCAGTGTAGAATGGGAGATCTGGGCTCAATATGTATCCACTATTTTTATTTATTTATCAATCTTTTATCAAATCAATGTTTTGTTTTCCTTCCAAAAGCTAAGGTACTAAATATTGAACTAGAAACTAATACTGAGTAGTTCCCAAACTATAAACCACTCAGAAGCAATAGGAAATTAAGGTTTGTGCTCATCTAATTTGTGGAGATTATTAATTGAAAAACAAGTAATAGGCCAAGGCAGTATTGTAGAGTCAAAATCCCTTCTCAGATAACTTTTGGGTCAGAAGTGTTTGGATAGTTAATATGGTTTATATACCACACATTATAGAATAGCCTCTTTTGAAGTTTGGGAAAGAAAGAAAACATTAGTATTTCTGCAACAATACCTGAATATTCACACTAAATAGGATAAACAAAGACTATAAACTTCATGCTGATTCAAATCAGGTTTTGCCGTTAAATAAGCTTGTGAAAAACTGGATTTTTTTTCCCCCAGTTATCAGAGCTCTTTAGGATTTCAGACTAAGAGACTGTGGACCTATACTACAAACTACATTTGAATCCAGTAAGATGCCACGTCATTGTTATTATTGTGATAAAAATAATTCAGTAGAATTCCATCATAGAAGTTTTTTTTTGGCTGTTACTTCCACCAAATTGTGTGGCCTAATATCAATATCTATAATATTTTATTTAAAAAAGCATGGGTGCTTATCATGTTCCTTTAATTTGTTTAAGGCTATGAGCATACCACTTTACAAAGCAGCAGCAATGAACAGCATTTCTGGATTATATCCAGACAGTGTCACCGGGACCGGAAGGGTGATCAGTTTGATTCTGGCTCCCCTGATTACATCTTGGCTCCAAGGATGTAAACATCCAGGCCTGGTAGAGCCTCTGCAAGAGCGTCTGGGGCTGGAGATAGCTTTCCTAGACCTGGACACGAAAGAAAGTCTACATCTCATCCCTGGCAGCAGCCTGAAGCAACTAAGAAAATGGGTCTCAGTTCATTTTCAGAAGAATAGAAACTAGTACAAGCATGTTCTGGGATGGGAACTGAAGGACCTCCAAGATATAAAATAGAAAATCAGGCCTGAGGGTAAGGCAACAAGACCGATAACTAAAGTTTGATGACCTCTCTTTTGACTTGTAGACGTACCATACAAGGAACCAACCTCTTAGTCTCCAGACAGAAGTTTAGCTGGGAGGGGAGTCTTGGTTCCATTTGTGTGCTGGAGCTAGCTCAGCCAATGACCACATGCCTACAGTGACCAATCATCTAGATTGCAAAGGATTACACCTGTTATCTCAGCATAATTAGTGATAGTGCCCCATCTGCTCTCAGAAGTATCCATTTAAATGATAAAGCACATGGTTATCCACAGGGTAGGGCAATGAGGAGCCTCTTCCAAGTCAGAGAACACGATCCTTGTTCAGTACAGCCTGAAGAGTCAATATGATGGGAGAATCTGCATCAAAGTCAAGGATGAAAGTTGAAGTGGTAGTAGCTGGAAAGAAAGACAAGTTGGAAGTCTTAACCGTGACATTAACATGACTGGCACGGGACAGGAGAGTCCATCTGGTGCCACTCTCTGGCTTATAGCGTTAAACTAGAGAAGCCTCCACTTCCAAATCCCATCCAATCTTTCTCACATTATTTCTTGACAGCAAATCCAGGTAACTGAAAATCCTACTAAAAAGAGATTGCTCTCTAAATCCAAGTCTTCACCTACACATCCCCCAACCATTGTGGCATATCAGTTCTCCTCAGAAATATCTTTCCTGACTAGTCTTTCTAAAATATCCCCATCCTCCTCTCCCCATACCCCCATGTACACATATTCTTCCCTCCCCCATCATCAAGCTTTCTGTGTGCTTTAAAATAGCATCTACTATACTGGCATATTATATACTTATTTATTTATGTATTGCTGTCTCCTCGATTAGAACATAACTTACAAAAGGAGGCCAGGAACGTATTTTTTAGATGGAGTTTAGCTCTTGTCACCTACGCTGGAGTGCAGTGGCATGATCTCAGCTCACTGCAACCTCCACCTTCTGGGTTCAAGAGACTCTCCTGCCTCAGCCTCCCAAGTAGCTGGGACTACAGGTGTGCACCACCACATCTGGCTAATTTTTGTATTTTTAGTAGAGACGGGGTTTCACCATGTTGGTCAGGCTGGTCTTCAACTCTGGACTTCAGGTGATCTGCCAGCCTCGGCCTCCCAAAGTGCTGGGATTACAGGTGTGAGCCACTGCGCCTGGCCCTAGGCCAGGAACTTTAATCTCTGCAATCTCAGTGCTTGTAAGAGTAGTTGGTTATAGTTTGCAGTAAAAAAAAGAAAAGTATTCATTGAATAAATAATTCAATATATCATTACACAGTAATATAAATCAATTCCATCTTCCTATCACCTGGCTGAAATGTATTTAGAATACAGAAAGAACAAGAGGCGGGTAATTTGAGAGTGCATACTTAAAGCCTTATTTGCAAGGGCCACTCCTTAAATGGGTTGAACTGAATGGAATTCATGAAGCTAGAGGAGAAAGGCTGGGGTAGTGCAGGGAATTGGGGATTTATAAACAGCCAAAGCTAGGAGGCACCAAGCCCCAAGGGTTGGGGAAACAGGAAGGAGGGAGACAAAGGAACCAAAGACAAATGTCTCCCTTCCCTAACATGTTCTAGGTGAAAAGCCTCTGTGGGTCCTCTTTCCAGAAAATAGGACCATGAGAGAGGAGTGTGCTGAGGCTTTGAGGTACGCACACAAAGGGGAAAGGAGCCTGCCAATCAGAGCAGCAGGACAACCCCTTCTGCATCTAATACTGCTTCAAAAACTCTCTGCCCCACTGTTTTCCTATGATACCTGCTATGCTGCCATGCAGTCAAGTAGATGGGAATCTGGGCCATCCTGACAAGGACAGTGCCCTCAGATTACCTATGCTTGACACAGAAATTGGGTGCTGGTTACTTGATGTCCTGTGTCACTTAAAGGAGACACTGAGAGCCAGGCTGTGGCAAAACCTTAAGAGAGTTTTTATTATTTTACATAGTTTTAGAAAATAATCAACTATATAAGGAAGTCAATGAAAAATAATCAATACAAGGCTTATATTCTAGTCTTAAAAGTCCCTTTGAAGACGAGAATGAGACAGAGGTTCAGACAGCTACAATTCAGGCCTGCTATGACCTTTGGCCAGGAATTACCTAGGGGTTCTGGCATCTGGAGAAATCCAAATGAAGGCATCGTTATAGACGTTGTTTTTGTTAGTCTGTACCTTTGCCCTAAGGGAACTGTTCCTGACCCAGCTTCATGTCCTGTAATGGGATGCAAGACATAAAAGGTGGCTGCTCCATCATTTTACCACCCCTACCTCCTACTCCCAGAACTACCATTTGGTTCAGGAGTGGCCACATGACCCTAGCAGGGCCAGTCTTCTCCTGGATTCCTATAGACCAAGGGAAAGTAGTTCTTCCTTTGATGGACACTGTAGGCTACTAATCTGGATCTCAATCCATTCTACTGGGGCTGAGATATATATATATATTTGTATTCCTCTATCCACTAGGCCTTTCTACAGTGACTTAAAACTGAACTATCATATTTGCTACCACAACAGGCTACTCCTTCTGTATTCCCAAGGTAGAAATCAACAAATCAAAAGTGAAATCTATCGTAGATTTCCTTCTAGATATGAAGATCTATGAGGTTGGCAGGGACAGAAAGGAGAGAGGAGGCTGGCCCCATGTTTCCTTCTTCCAAAACTTCTACACACATTCCATAGCTACCCACTTGTTCCACATGTCCCCGGTACTCCCACGATTCAAGTCATTACCATCTCTCACCTTGACTACTGCAACAGCCTCTTAACTAGTCTCTTTGCTTCTCCTCTTGCTCCCCTACAATCTATTCTTTATAGAATTGCCAGACCCATCTGTTTATAATGTAAAGAAGATCCTTTCATTCTCTTGCTTAAAAACCCACAAAGGCTTTCCACTGCACCAAGTTCAAATGCCTTACAGTTGCTCCCAAGGTCCCATGTAATCCGGTGCTGGCTCACTTCTCTAATTCCTCCTTGTTCATTCATTTGAGCCACACTGGTCTTCTGTCTGTTTTTTTTTAATGTATCAGACTCACTCCTTCCTGAGGGCCTTGTCTGCTCATTCTAACCAGTTTGATTTGCCCCAGACTGTCTCACAACTAGCTCCTTCCTGCACATCAGGTCTCATCTAAACATTACCCACTCAGATAGGAGACAGTTCTTCCCCAAACATGTGGTCTCTCTCCACCACACTGTCTTGTTTTACCATCTGCATAGCAATCACCACTACCTCCAATTAACTTGTTCATTTATGTGTATATGTGATTGCATGTAGTCTGTCCCTCTTCCTGGGATGCAAGCTCCATGAGAGAAAAGGATTTTATCTTGCTCACTGCTATAATCCCACTGCCTGATGTTTTGCACATCATGGGTACTCAGTAAATAACTTGCTGAACAGACAAATGACTATCATTATAACTTCTAGAAGTCTAGTCCATGGGCTATGCTGGATGGTGATGGGGAACATGATGGCTCTTAACCTCATGACATCTCAGGGTTTTAAGAGACATACTATTCCAACTTTCTCACTTCACAGATGAGGAATCTGGACTTTCCCAAGGTGACAGCACCAGGACCTGAACCCATCTTCCACGTGTACTGAAGTATGTTGCTGACTCACCTCCTTCTCTAGACCTTGCTTGGATCTCTGTGCCTCACTGCTGAGGAGCTGCCTTCCCTAACATATAAGGAGCTGAACCACAAAGTTTACTTCCTGCCT
>NW_012104220.1:2045288-2069092 GCF_000951045.1 Mandrillus leucophaeus | reverse complement strand
GACACTGTAGGCTACTAATCTGGATCTCAATCCATTCTACTGGGGCTGAGATATATATATATATTTGTATTCCTCTATCCACTAGGCCTTTCTACAGTGACTTAAAACTGAACTATCATATTTGCTACCACAACAGGCTACTCCTTCTGTATTCCCAAGGTAGAGATCAACAAATCAAAAGTGAAATCTATCGTAGATTTCCTTCTAGATATGAAGATCTATGAGGTTGGCAGGGACAGAAAGGAGAGAGGAGGCTGGCCCCATGTTTCCTTCTTCCAAAACTTCTACACACATTCCATAGCTACCCACTTGTTCCACATGTCCCCGGTACTCCCACGATTCAAGTCATTACCATCTCTCACCTTGACTACTGCAACAGCCTCTTAACTAGTCTCTTTGCTTCTCCTCTTGCTCCCCTACAATCTATTCTTTATAGAATTGCCAGACCCATCTGTTTATAATGTAAAGAAGATCCTTTCATTCTCTTGCTTAAAAACCCACAAAGGCTTTCCACTGCACCAAGTTCAAATGCCTTACAGTTGCTCCCAAGGTCCCATGTAATCCGGTGCTGGCTCACTTCTCTAATTCCTCCTTGTTCATTCATTTGAGCCACACTGGTCTTCTGTCTGTTTTTTTTTAATGTATCAGACTCACTCCTTCCTGAGGGCCTTGTCTGCTCATTCTAACCAGTTTGATTTGCCCCAGACTGTCTCACAACTAGCTCCTTCCTGCACATCAGGTCTCATCTAAACATTACCCACTCAGATAGGAGACAGTTCTTCCCCAAACATGTGGTCTCTCTCCACCACACTGTCTTGTTTTACCATCTGCATAGCAATCACCACTACCTCCAATTAACTTGTTCATTTATGTGTATATGTGATTGCATGTAGTCTGTCCCTCTTCCTGGGATGCAAGATCCATGAGAGAAAAGGATTTTATCTTGCTCACTGCTATAATCCCACTGCCTGATGTTTTGCACATCATGGGTACTCAGTAAATAACTTGCTGAACAGACAAATGACTATCATTATAACTTCTAGAAGTCTAGTCCATGGGCTATGCTGGATGGTGATGGGGAACATGATGGCTCTTAACCTCATGACATCTCAGGGTTTTAAGAGACATACTATTCCAACGTTCTCACTTCACAGATGAGGAATCTGGACTTTCCCAAGGTGACAGCACCAGGACCTGAACCCATCTTCCACGTGTACTGAAGTATGTTGCTGACTCACCTCCTTCTCTAGACCTTGCTTGGATCTCTGTGCCTCACTGCTGAGGAGCTGCCTTCCCTAACATATAAGGAGCTGAACCACAAAGTTTACTTCCTGCCTTCTGATGCTCTTATGCGTAGCCAACTAACCATCCTGATCCATTTCCTTTTTCTTACTCGATTTTCAAATCACCCACTCTCAAACCCATAGAGTTTGTTGTCTCTTTCCCTGCCTTTATGGGAACTAAGCTCCCTGCCTCCTCCTCTCTCTTTGCCCTTTGTGCCCTGTTTTGCACTGTAGGCTTGGCTTACCAAACCCACCTATCACTGTTACCAATGACCACCCCCCAGCCCCTACACATTCCCTAAGCCTTTTAGGGGAAAAATCAGAATAAAAACACAACATAACCTCAGAAAATTTCAGACTTTTCTGTTGAACTTTGGGCCTCAAGGCCCTTATGGCAAGTTCTGCTGTCTTGCTATTGCTCCTACCTGGCAGTCAACTGGGTTATATGTTCCTAGAAAGGATGTTTTAGTTTTCTTTTCTTTTCTCTCTCTCTCTTTCTTCTCTCTCTGTCTCTTTCTCTCTACTTTCTTTGCAGTTCAATGTGTATATCCTGCAAAATTTACCTGTCTTCAACATAATCCGGTCTCTTTCACACAATTGGCCAAAGAAGTAAGACTCTTTCTTATTCTCGATCATATAGAAAAAGACATATTTTAGTGAAACAGTGAAACAACCTTTCCATCTCAGTTTCCTAATTCCTGTACAGCAGGGCCATGTCCCATAGTACTCTGTATGCCCACAGGGCCTCCCAACGCTCCCTGTATAAACTTGACTGATGTATAATCAAATGTATGGTGGCAAGACAGACAAAAATGTAGGATGCTGAAGAGTGAAAAAAGAGAGAAATGGATTTTGTTCAGGCTTCTAGTGTCTGATAGTATATGAAACACTGAGTTAAATACTAACAGTATATGACAACTTGTAACTTTCAAAGTATGTTCCAGAATTACATCACTGTTTAAAAACCACAAACATATCTGGCTTTAGATTTGTGAAAACTAAATAGGAGTTTATAGTGATTTAGATGGAAATAATACCACCAAAGAACCCAGATGGCATCATAAACCACAACAGAGGAGATCAAGTGGTTGATGAAGTCATTCTTTGCTGTTACCACACACTGAAACATACAATACATTTATTATTTAGTGAATGCCACACGACTGAAAAATCCTGGAAACAAGACAAAGCTAAAATGGTAAAATTTCATTCAACCAAAAATGTTTTCAGCTTTCTTTCATAACTATTTAAAAATAATGCAATGTATATTTTTAAATGTATTTTGGATGGTTCAACTAATCATTACGAAATCAAGATGACCATAATTTACCACAAAATTTTTTTTAAATGTCCTTCAAGTACTTGGTACTTACTTTACGGTGCTGATGAAGTACCATGAAGTGTTATATGAGTGACAGTGCTGTGGGCCGTGATAAAGTTTGGCTGTGTCCCCACCTAAGACTCATCTTGAATTGTAGTTCCCATAACCCCCATGTGTCGTGGGAGGGACCAGGTGGAGATAATTGAATCATGAGGGTGGTTCCCCTGTGATAGTGAGTTAGTTCTCATGAGTTCTGATGGTTTTAAAAGGAGTTTCCCCCTTTGCTGGGCACTCATTCTCTCTCCTGTCGCCCTGTGAAGAGGTGCCTTCTGCCATGATTGTAAGTTTCCTGAGGCCTCCCCAGCCATGCAGAACTGCGAGTCAAATTAAACCTCTTTTATTTTTTTTGTGATGGAGTCTCACTCTGTCACCCAGGTTGGAGTGCAGTGGCATGATCTTGGCTCACTGCAACCACCAGAACCCTGGTTCAGGGAATTCTCTGGTCTCAGCCTCTTGAGTAGTTGGGATTACAGGCATGTGCCACCACACCTGGCTAATTTTTGTATTTTTAGTAGAGATGGGGTTTTGCCATGTTTGACCTCCAAAAGTGCTGGGATTACAGGCATGAGCCACCATGCCCAGCCCAAACCTCTTTTCTCTATGAATTACCCAGTCTCAGGCAGTTCTTTATAGCAGCATGAGAACAGACTAATACAGTCCCAGGATGGGTCCTGCTGATAACCAGTCACTTTGCGTGAATCAAGCTCTCTGGACCTCAGTGTCCCACTGTGAAGCAACGAGGGCTGGCTGAGATCAGGGATCCTTAACTAGCCACCATGATCCCACACCTCGCTCAAGACTGGCTTGTCAAAGAGAAATGAGGCTGCCACTCCAGCTCCGCTCCAGGGCCTGAAACCACTCCTCACTGTACCTCCAGAAGCCTCTCCTTGCCTGGTGGTCTCAGACTTCAGGGAAAAACAAAAGTAGTTTGTTTTGAAATAATTATGAGATTCCAGCTCAGAAGATTTTTAAAGCCTTTATAAATGCACATTTGTTCTCTTCTCAGCTTTTATTGACTCCTTCTTTTGACAGTACTGCAATTTTCCTTTGGGTAACTCATTCCTCTCATATTCTCAGCCAGATGGTTTGGTGGTATTTGCCGCCTGTCTCCTTCACCCCTAACCCTACCTCTAAGAGTAGGCCTAGAATGGCTGAAGCAACATGGAAGAATCACTCCTGGTTACAACGATTAGCTGAAAGATGGGAGTATAACCCAACTGGAGTACCGTGAGGCAGGAGATGTTTGCTGGGGCTCTCTCTTCCACATGCTATAAGAGATCCTCTTCTTTCTCATGAAGAGGAAGAGACATGAAGCCAGGAAATGCTACAGGTTTTTGTTACCCTAAGGAGAGAGCTTGGAGCTGCTGGAGGCAGCACTGTGGGGAGCCCAGTGGAGCTGCCACTGCAGAAGACAGAGCAGAGAGACAACTCTTGCTAGTGGTATCCCTGGGCAGCTGGACCAAGTCTCGCCAGAAATAAGACTGAATTTTTCCTGTTTTGTAAGTTGACAAATTCCCTTTATTGTTCAAGCCAATTTTAAGTGTGGGTTTGTGTCACTTGAAGTTGAAGCACCCTTCCTCTGTCCTTAAAATGGTATGAAAACTGCATTCCTTTTCTTAAAATAAAATATATATATTAAAATAATGTATGAAACGATTGTTTACGACATTGAATTTCAGAGCTGTACTCTTTATTATAAGCATGGATTCATTCACTAGTTCATTCATTCAACTTTCAACAAGCACCTGCCAGGTGACAGGAACTGGGCTAGGGACACAAAGGTGAATAAGACATTCACAAGGAACTCACTACAGTCTATCAGGACAGCACAGGAAAACTGATAATTGCAATAAAAGAAATAAACACAATATAAAACAATTATCAAATATAATGTTAGCACTAAGTAAAAAGTGATTAAACTGGGCCGGGAGCAGTGGCTCATGCCTGTAACCCCAGCACTTTGGGAGGCTGAGGTGGGCGGATCACCTGAAGGTCAGGAGTTCGAAACCAGCTTGGCCAACATGGTGAAACCCCATCTCTACTAAAAATACAAAAAATTGGCTGGGCTTGGTGGTTCATGCCTGTAACGCCTGTAATCCCACACTTTGGGAGGCTGAGATGGGTGGATCACCTGAGGTAAGGAGTTTGAGACCATCCCGGCCAACATGGCAAAACCCCGTTTCTACTGAAAATAGAAAAATTAGCTAGGCATGGTGGCACGCACCTGTAGTCCCACCTACTTAGGAGGTTGAGGCGGAGAATCGCTTGAACCTGGGAGGTGGAGGTTGCGGTGAGCCAAGATCGTGCCACTGCACTCCAGCCTGGTGACAGAGCAAGACTCTGTCTCAAAAAAACAAAACAAAACACACACACACACAAATTAGCCAGGCGTGGTGGTGGGCACTTGTAATCCCAGCTACTCGGGAGGCTGAGGCAAGAGAATTGCTTGAACCCAGGAGGTGGAGGTTGCACTGAGCCAAGATCGCACCATTGTACTCTAGCTAGGCAACAAGAGCGCAACTTCGTCTCGAAAAAAAAAGTGATAAAGGTTTTTTGTTTGTTTGTTTTGTTTTTTTTGAGACAGGATCTCGCTCTCTTGCCAAGACTGGAGAGCAGTGGCATGACCATTACTCACTGCATCCTTGATTTCCTGGGCTCAAGCGATTCTCCCACCTTGGCCTTCTGGGTAGCCAGGACTACAGGCATGCCCCATCACATCTTGCTAATTTTTAAAAAACTTTTTCTAGAGACAGGGTCTTCCTATGTTGCCCGGGCTGGTCTGAAATTCCTAGGTTCAAATGATCTTTCCACCATGGCCTCCCAAATTGCTGGGATTACAGGTGTGAACCACCATGCTCAGCCAATACGCTATTCTTTGATAAGGTAAATTGGGCTTCATGAAGAGATACCTGATCTAACTTGTGCAGGATATGAAACTTTCTAAGTACAGTAGTGGGGGTATGGTCAGTGAAGGGTCTTCCAGCCAGATGAAGCAGCGTGTTCGGAGCTGAGAGGCATGAAATAGCATGCAATATTTGGGGAACTGTATTTTGGTACGTAAGATGCAACATAAAGAACAACAGAAAATGGGGTTGGAGAGGAATAATGGGACCTGAGATGCATTCAAGAAATACTGGTCTAGCAATTATGAAGAGAATGGACAGAAGGGGAGAGGGCATGACCAGAGAAGGGCAATAATTGGGGAGATCACTGAAATACATCAGGAGAATGGTGCTGAAGGCCTGACGGCCAGCGGCAGCACTAAAGTGGAGGAATGGAGAGGACAAGCACTGAGAAGGGGGATTTAGGAGGCTGGAGAGTTTGGGATAACTCTCAGGTTTTTAGCTGGGGTGAATGGTACTGTCATGACCTAGGGAGAGAATAGCAAGAGGGGAAACAGGCTGAGAGTACATCATGATTCACTGTGGTCTTGTTTGGAGCATAATTTTGAGTCAGTAAAATACTCTTTAAGTACAAAATATATCAATATTAGAAAACATACACAGGTATTTTAGGTTGAAATGGGACAGACAGGAGTTTGTACTATAACTGAAGCAATGGGTAGACCTAGCAGACAAGCGGATGGAGGAAGACAACTGGGAATCTAGAAAGATAATATTCAGGAATCTGGATGCTGGACTGATGCTGACAGGCCCTGGAGAAGCATGGCCTGCAGCAGAAGCCTCACTTGACTTTGACAAGTCAGACTTGAGAGCCAGGTGTGAGATCTCTGTCAGGTGCAGTGACTCACACCTGTAATCTCAGCACTTTGGGAGGCCGAGGCAGGCGGATCACTTGAGCTCAGGAGTTCAAGACCAGGCTGGGCAACATGGCAAAACCCTGCCTCTACAAAAAATACAAAATTAGCCAGGTGTGGTGGTTTGCGCCTGTGGTCCCAACTACTGAGGAGGATGAGGTGGGTGGATCGCTTAAGCCTGGGAGGCAGAGGTTGTAGTGAGCCGAGTTTGCACCACTGCACTCCAGCCTGGGTGACAGAGAGACCCCGTCTCAAAATAAATAAATAAATAAGATTCCTAATCTCAGCCAGGCCTCCTTATTTCACAGTGGAAGACTAAGGCCCAGAGGGGTTGATTCGCGCAAGGTGACAGAGAGCTGGTTATTAGCAGAACCCACAGCTCCCTCACTCGTATGCTGCTTCATGACACTTCATAAGCACCATAAAGTGAGCATCTACCAGGTACTTGAAGGACAAGGGAGCGTCCCTCGGCACCCACTCTTTCCCTTTTACTTGCTTGCCCTGCTCACCTGCTTGGTCAATCCTGACTAAAACCTTAAGTACATCTCTAGTCACAGCCTGGCCACAAGCAGAGCTTAGAATTATGCTGTCTGTGGTGTGACTGCAACTACCAGAGTCATCTCCTTGGGCCTAAAGGTTGCAACAGATCTAACAGCCTCCATTTGTGCAAAAGGAAGGACACAGGGAATTCCAAAACAGGCCACATCCTGATTTTATAACAGCACAAAAGAAATTGTATGTTTGTACTCAATAGTATAGATTTTTTAAAAAAATTGGGCTATTTATGTTTTCAAAAAAACATTGGTGATTAGAATGCCATAAATTTGCTTTGAAATGGAGAAACAACAGTACTATATTATAAAATGTCACTGTTCTCCATGTTGTAAGAATCCCATACAATACAAATTTAACTGGCATAGGGAAATTGGTTAAATTACCACAAGGTTGAAATAACTGCACTATGTCATTCACAGTTATTTTAATTTCATCCATTCAGAACATGATTTAAAGAAAGTTTAACCTGACTGGCCTTAGGTCTAGAGATAGAGGAAGGAATTATCGAGATTTGGGGAGGCATTTAAGAGATTAAGCTGCTTAAAATACTTTAAAAGCATGTATACATCTACCTGATATACTATTTCAAAAATAAGAATCTATTCACTGAAAATGGCCACATCAGAATCTCTATTTGCAGTAAATTACAAATATTTTCTTATTCAAATATTTCACTCATTTAGACTGGCCTTCTTTCAAATTAGAGATATTCTTTACCTTTACCTATAATTCAGTAAGTTAAGGTCCATATGAATGAGGAAAAGTGCACATACACATTATACACACTCAAAACTGTAACTATGTTAAACCAGGAGGTGTAATATACATTATGGTTTACAAACTGAAACAAAACCCCACAGTTGAAACTATACAGTTTACAAACATTTCTTTCAGAACTGATTGGGAGGCCAGGGCCGAAGGAGACTAGCATAGGCAACACAGCAACACCCCATCTTTACAAAAACAAAAATTAAAAAATTAACTGAGTGTGATGGGCCTTACTTGTAGTTCCAGGGCAGTTACTTGGGAGGATGAGGCAGAAGGACTGCTTGAGTCCAGGAATTTAAAGCTGCAGCGAGCTATGATTGCGCCACTGCACCCCAGCCTGGGCAGACAGTGAGACCCTGCCTCTTTAAAAAAAAAATAGAAAAAGAAAAAAAGAACGGAAAAAAAGAACTGCTTAGGAACTGCGGAAAGTAACAACAAATACAATCAATGTAGACATCTCAGCAAGCTGTACACAGTCTCAGTCCACTGTGTGAAGTTAGCACCCCACCTTGTGGAAAACAGTAGGTGGTGTTCAGGGGAAGAATGTCATGTTCATTTTAGAAGAGCTGGTTGATAAATCCTGCAGCCACCAAACTGCCGCTGATTCCAATATAAACCAAAAATGCAAAATCTAAAAAAGAATGCAAACCAAAAGAATCTCTATTTGTTAAACTAGCAGCAAAACTTTTGTACTTCCAAAATAAAAAGATATGAGCCTCAAAATATTGGTGCCTATGGTATGTGTTTGGATTATTTCTGTAGAAAATAAATATTTATTTAGATATTTATAAAAAATTAAATATTCCATATTAATAGGTTTTTATGCCCACTGGAGCTTGTATCTCTTCTTAGTTTTGTTTCTTAAAAAAAAGCTATTTTCTAATTGTAACTTTAGAAAATACAGAAAAATATTCAAAGACAAAACCAAAAATCAACCAATATCTCCCTACTCTTTTGAAGAAGCCCCCACCCCACCTAACACTCTAGCTCACAGAGATCCCTCCCACCTCTGCATTCAAAGCACTCGTTGTCCTCTGTTTATCTTTGATTTAAACACACACACACACACACACACACACATACACACACACGTATATGGTTTTAAAGTTCTTCTGGTCTTCTCAGTTTGGTCAAACTCTTTGGGTTACTTATCATTCCCATTACTTTCTTGGCACCATCTCTTCTGGAGTTCTCTGTCACTTTGCTCTGTTCCCAACTGGTTGCTCTCTAGGACCACCTATGAAGTCTTCACATTGTAACTCCCTTCACTGCTGTCCTGAAAATTCCCTTCGCTTCTCCCCTGGACTGAGGCCCAGATCCCTGGAACCGAGTCTCCCTTTTGGATGCACCTTGTTTTGGTGGGGCACACCCTCTGTAGGAGGGTACATGAGGAATCCATTTGAGACATTGCTCCACTGTACTTCTGAATACCATTTGGACCTCAAATGTGACTCCTTTTCTTGTTCTTTCTGGAAGTTTTTGGTATCTTCTCTTCATCGTTAGTTCTGAAACTGTAGATGACATATCTTGTGACTACAGTTTCATTGGACTCAGCATAGTCCTTTTATTTTAAAAGTCAGGTTCTTCTATTTTGGAAATTTCCCTGGGTCATAATTTTGTTGCATTTTGAACTTTTCCCATTTTCTTTTCTTTCTGGATAATGGACCTCCAACATCCAGTTTGGTTGTCTAATTTTCCTGCCTTTCTCTATTGTTTTTTATGTTTTCGTTATCCTTTTAATCTTTTTCTTGAGTTCTTCAATGTGATCTTCCAATTTTTCATTGAATTTCTATTGCTGCAGTCAAAATTTTGATAGCTAAGGGTTTTTTGTGTTCTTAGTTTTTTAAAAAATAGGTCTCATTCTTGTTTTAAGGAAATAATGCCCTCTCATTTCTTCAAACATAATTGTTTTCATTTAAACTCCCCACTGCCGCTGGTTCCTTTCACTGATGGTTAGTTTTCTCGTTTTAGAGGCTTTCCTCAAATGTCTGATAGTCTGTGGATGTTGATTCAACCACTGATTCTCAAGGGCGATGGGAGAGGAGGCCCCCCATACACACTTTACGAGGTGTGGAGACATTCTGGGTTGCCATAACTGGTGATGGGGGTTGGGGAAGCACTCTTGGCATCTGATGGATAAAGGCCAGGGCTACTGCTAACATCCTGTAACACACAGGACATTCCCCTACCATGAAGATTTATCTGTCCCAAAATGTCAATAGTGACGAGGATGAGAAGCCCTACTTCATATTAAAGAAAAAGGCATTAAAAGGCCGACTGCAGGCTCTGTTCAGCTCTCTATCGCCTCTACTGAGAACTAGTGCAGGTCAGCAGCTAAATGATCAGCAGTGCACTGCCACCTGGTGGCAGGATGAGGGGATGACATTGCAGAGGTAAGAAAATATAAGTTCTTCAACACTTGGAGGGGCCCCCCGGTCCATTTCTGAAGCTTCAAGGACCTTTTAGGGGAGGGAGAGGAAGGAGGAAGGTAGAGAGGAGGAGGAAGAGAAGTAGAAGGAAAGGAGAAGGAGCGAGGAGGGGAAGAGAGGGGAGAGAAAGAGAGGGTTGAAGAGAGGAGAGGAAGGAGAGAGAGAGAAGGAGAGAGAGAGAAGGAGGGGAGAGGGAGAGGGGAATGAGGGAGGAAGGGAAACAGGGAAGCAGGCAGAGAGAGTGCACAAGTGTGTAGAATTTAGGAAATGGTTTTGAATCTGTGCAAAGTGGTTCTGGGAAGTCCCTTTGAATCCCAGGGAGTTTCCAGGTTCCTCTAGGCAAGGGAGGCTGTTGGGTGGCATGAAACACTTTAAAGACCTTTGGATATCGGGATGCTCTGCTTTCAGACATCCCAGGGTTGGTGATGGCAATCCCATTCTTATAATTGCTCAGAACAGCTTTGAAGTCATACTTGATTCCTCTGTTTTCTGCCATGAAATTCTGTTAACTCCACTTTCAAAACCATCCAGAATCCAACTATTTTCCTTTACTCCTGGTCCTCCTGATGCAAGCCACATTATCTCTTGCTTGGATTTCTGCAACAACCTCCGAACTGGTTTCCTTGGTTTTGCTTTTGGTGTATTTGTAACACAGCCACACGAGTGACCTGTGTGAAACAGTACGATTGTGTCACTCCTCTAAGCAAAACTTGCCAACAGGTCTCTATTTTCCTCAGATCAAGACAGGAAGTTTTCACAAGGGCTTACAAGGCCCTATATCATCTGGTCTTTGCCCGCTCCTGCCATCTCCTCTTCAGTGTCTCTCCTTCCACTCACTCTCCTCCAGGTACCAGGATTACCTGCTGTTGCACCAGCATCCAGGAATGTTCCTCCCTATGGCTCTTACAGAGACTTTTCCCTCTGCTTGAAACACTCTTCTCTCAGGAGTCCCCGTCCTCTTCAAGGCCCTAAGATCAATCACAACTTTTCCACCCCATCAGAATTCCCAGTTCCCCATCCCTGTGCAATCTGCCCCCATAGCCCTGATCACCTTTGAAAAGGCTTTATGATTTTCTTCTTCACTATGTCTGGTATTACTGTCTTCTCATCCAGGTCAAGTGGAGTGAGCTCCATGAGGGCAGACTTTTTTGTGTGTTTTTTGTTCACTTGTGTATCCCAACTATTTATAATACTGCCTGGCAAATGGAAAGTAAATATTTATTATTGAATAAACAAAGTTTTTCTTTAAAAAAAGCATTAGGATTCTGACACTGTATTATAAATTTTGGAAAACTGAAAATCTTTAAGTTTTAAACATCAGGAACATGCTTCTGTATTTATTTTTGCCACATTTAATGTCTCAATAAGATTTCACTATTGGGCCCATATTGATCATTTCCTTTTATTAAAGCTCCTTTCCCAGTGTTTAATATTTTAGGTATCTCCCTTCATTATTTTTCTAATAGTTAAAGCTAGTATATAAGGAAGTAATTGAGTTTTGCGTATTTGGCTTGAATCTGATACTTTTCTGAACTTGTATTACTTGATAGTCTTTTGTTGATTTTGTTCCTAGATATAATTATGTATAGAATATATTACTTTATTTCTTCTTTTTCAATATTTATACCTCTTATTTCATCTGAGGTGGAGGGCCAAAACAAAACACAGTATGACTAATGGCAGATACTCTTTTTTGGTTCTGATTTTAGAGAGAAAGAATGTAATGGACATTGGCTTTTGGCTCCAAGTGCACTGTTTCATATTAAGGAAACCATTGACAATGTTAGAATAATGGGTTATTTATGCAAAGCAGTGCTTTAGAAAGCTAAATATGGACAGCCAGGGATATGAATGTGATTTAAAGAAGACTAGAGTCCAAGTCAGCAGCATGCGTAGAGTTTGCATATACATTGCAAATGTACTGCAACGTATACATTGTATTAGTATACTAATTATATAGTATTAGCATACTGTATTAGTATATTAATAGAATTAGTATAATAGAATTAGTATACTAATAGAATAGTATACTATTAGTATTATATTATTATACTAATTAGTATTATGTTATAATACTACTTCTATTAGTATATACTCAGTATACCCAGTATTACTGGCTTGAGTAAATTATTGAAAAATATGAATAGAGGGCATAGTGGCCACAACAAAAATAGTTTGGAATATCTATTACATTGGTTTCTACACCATATATGTACACTCCTAACTTCTAGGTGTACTTCAAAATAGGAATTCAATCAACAATCTAGCACAGGAGTCTCCAACCACCAGGCTGTGAACCAGTACTAGTTTGTGGCCTGTTAGGAACCGGGCTGCACGGCAGCAGGTGAGTGGCAGGTGAGCCAGCATTACCACCTGAGCTCTGCCTCCTATCAGATCAGCAGCATCAGATTCTCATACAAGTGCGAACCCTATTGTGAACTGCGCATGTGAGAGATCTAGGCTGTGCACTCCTTATGAGAATCTAACTAACGCCTGATGATCTGAGGTGAAGCAGTTTCATCCCAAAACCATCCTCCACCATCTGTAGAAAAACTGTCTTCCACGAATCCGGTCCCTGGTGCCAAAAAGGTTGAGGACTGCTGATGTAGCACAATGCTGCAGTGGGCAAGGGTTGACAAGCCCTTCAATGTCAGCAAGTTATTTAATTTGGGCTTATTGCCCATATTTATTGTAGTAAATTTGGAAAATTATAAAAATACTTGCAGAATGTGTATAAAATGTACTTTTTAAAATAACTTACAGAATAAAATAATACTATGGTATTTAGTGAAAAACTGAAAATGACAGGAAATGGTACATCAATACTACAGTTTACAATCATTTTTAAAGTAAAAAGTAGTCTAGGCGCAGTGGCTTACGCCTATAATCTCAGCACTTTGGGAGGCTGAGGTGGGTGGATAGCTTGAGCCCAGAAGTTTGAGACCAGCCTGGGTGACAGAGTGAGACCCTGTCTCAAAAAATAACACAACACAACACAACACAACGTAACATAACATAACATAACATAACATAACATAACATAACATAACATAACATAACACAACATACACAACATACCTGATAACATGGAAAGTTATCAAGGTACAGAATTAAATTTTTTTAAAAAGTTGCAGACAATATATAGGATGTGATTTACAAACTAGCCATACCCTGCTCCTTCCAAAAAACACCCAGCACTGTCTCTAGGGTTATATGTATGTGTGTATATATAATTCATAATACTTTGTTATATGTATACATATAACAGAAGGGGAAAAAAGCACTGGCAGGATATAACTCAAACTGGTACAGTGGTTACTTCTAGAGAGTAGAACTGGGATAGTGACAGGAAACTTTCACTTTTTACTTTGTATATATTTTTTTTCTTTTTTTAGATGGAGTTTCGCTCTTGTCACCCAGGTTGGAGTGCAGTGGCGTGATCTCAGCTAACTGCAACCTCTGCCTCCTGGTTCAAGTGATTCTCCTGGCCTCATTCTCCCAAGTAGCTGGGATTACAGGCGCCCACCACCAAGCCCAGCTAATTTTTGTATTTTTGGTAGAGACGGGGGTTTCACCATGTTGGCCAGGCTGATCTCGAACTCCGGACCTCAGGTGATCTGCCCGCCTTGGCCTCCCAAGGTGCTGGGATTACAGGTGTGAGCCACAGTGCCTGGCCTACTTTGCATATTTCTGTATTGTCCAAAATTTTAAAATTAAGAAAACAACAGGCCAGGCATGGTGATTCACGCCTATAATCCCAGAGCTTTGGGAAGCTCAGGTAGGAGAATTGCTTGAGACCAGGAGTTCAAGACCAGTCTGGGCAACATAGCAAGACCCCATCTCTACAAAAAATAGAAAAGTTAGCCAGGTGTGGTGGTGCATTACCATAGTCCTAGCTACTTGGGAGGCTGAGGCAGGAGAATCACTTGAGCCCAGGAGTTTGAGGTTGCAGTGAGCTATGATCGTACCACTATAAAACTGCCTGGGCAACAGAGCAAGATCCTGATGCTTTAAGAGAAAACATAAACAACAAATAAAATTTGGAATGTAGAAAAGAGCAAAGCAACAGAAAAATAACTACTCACAGTCCTCCCACAGTTAATTATGGGGCATATTCAATAAAGATTTGCTGAAATTTCCACTAAACACAGTGTCTTGTACAGAATCAGCACTCGTTTTGTATTTTTTGATTGAATTAGCAAATAAATAACGTTTATTGGGAAAACATAGCCTAATTACAGAGTAGTGGGAGATCTAATTAAGTGACCTGAAAGTGAGGCAAGTTGGCTCTGATTTTTAACCCTTCAAAATCAGTTTTCAGCAACTTCTATTGTTGTTTTATATATGAAAAACTCTATATTTTTTAAAACACAGGTTAAAAAATGTTTTATTCATATGTCACTGAGCTTTTTTCTTCAGTAATGTGAAAAGGGGCCAAGTCATGTTGTAACAGAAGTTACAAGGAATAGTAGTTGGTTGTCAAGGGAGGCAGTTAAGAAACAAGGCTCAGATTCAGAAGCAAATAAAAGAATGAACCAAAATCCATACTGCAATGCCCTGAGTCTCATTTCCTTCCACGCCTTGGAGGGGTGGATGTCTCTGCTGAAACATGGCCTAACAAGGAGACTATTGCTCTCTAGGAAGAACGTTCTGGTTTGAGTTTTCATTTACCTTCATAGGGCTCTGGTTATTGCCTCTATTTGGAAAGGTTACTCTCCAATTTTTCCTGGAAGATATTACTTTACTACTCTTTAGAACTAATCCCAGTGGAAATTACTTTTTCTTTAGTATGTTTTTCAAGGTTTTTTTTTTCATATAAGTAATTTCACAGTCAAATATCCTTTTTTTTTCCTTAGCTTTCCACTCTTTGCCTTTCTAATTTCAGTTGTTAGTCAAGGGAAGCCTGCTTCTCCTTAAAAAGCTACTTAAACTACCCAGAGAAACAGAGGCTGAAGAGTAGAGTTAAAAAGTTATTAAACCAGGATTATTATTTATCTTTACTCTTGTGTAATCATAAATAAGGTGAATTATGCACCTAAAATATTATATACCATTAAAAAATACACTGATTCAGAAGAATCAGAAGAAATTTGAATGAAGAATTTGTGCCAGAAATGTAGGCCACCTCTAACATTCAATTAATAAAATTATATTAATTTAAAATTTAGCTTAAAATCTGCTGTATATGAATATCTAGCATAAATAGGTAAATACCAACATTAATTTTTTTCTTGCATGAAGGCTGTGAAAGGTTATAATTACAAAAAAATAAATAAATGAACATTTAAAAAATATGAGGGCAACCACAGTGGCTCACACCTGTAATCCCAGCACGTTGAGAGGTAAAAATGGGCAGATTGCTTGAGTTCAGGAGTTCGCGACCAGTCTGGGCAACACGGCAAAACCCTGTCTCTACCAAAAATACAAGAAATTAGCCTGGTGTGGGTGGTGTGCACCTGTAGTCCCAGTTACTCAGGAAGTTGAGGTGGGAGGATTGCTTGAGCTTAGGAGGCAGAGGTTGCAGTGAGTCAAGATCACGCCACTGCACTCCAATCTGGGTGACAGAGTGAGATCCTGCCTCAAAAGAAAATTATTAAAAAATAAAAAATAAGGGCCAGGCACTGTGGCTCATGCCTGTAATCCCAGCACTTTTGGGAGGCTGAAGTGGGCAGATCACTTGAGCTCAAGAGTTCGAGACCAGCCTGGGCAACATAATGAGACCCTGTCACTACAAAATATCAAAAATTAGCCCAGTGTGGTGGTGCACATCTATAGTGCCAGCTACTTGGGGGGTTGAGGCAGGAGGATCACTTGAACCCAGGAGGTGGAGGCTGCAGTGAGCCATGATTGAGCCACTGTACTCCAGTCTGGGTGACAAAGAGAGACCCTGTTCCAAAAAATAGAATAAAATAAAAATAATTTTTTTTCTATAAATTAGCAAAAACATTTAGAAATTTATTGGGTAATTCCATATCAGAAAAAGTTATTAACCAAATGACAGAAATTTCCTGTTACTTATATAAGTGATTAATATTTCTAATTTGTGTCTTCTGATTTCTGGGAAGCTCTTTGCGTTTTTGGAAGAGCAAGCCTGTGTTGAAAATGTGGATTTTGGCTTCTAACCAGAACCAAGTGTGAATCGATGCCCTTTTATTCCTGAAGCGTTCCAAGCAATATGGATGAGACCTTCTGCCAAAGCACAAAGTGCAATTACTATTAATGCTTTAAAATGATCCAGATTTTCTGGTTCACTTAAGAAGGCTGAAAACAATTAAATTATAGAGAGATAGTTCAAGGCCTATAATCACAGGAGTGTTTTCTATAGCCAGGAAATTGCAACTGCCACAATTATAATACGTGATTTTAAAAGTGAGGAAAATTGGGGGGGGTGCTATTTACACAAATGGTGCAGAATAGGCATCCACACCAAGGGGACCTCAAAACTCTGACTTTCATTAGAAAATGAATTTGACTTTGGTTCTGAAATAGAATAGCAATATAAACTAGCTTTATAACCCTCCTTCTGTAACAGTTTTAAACGCTGTCAGAAATATAACAAAAATACGATTTTATCTGAACCAGAAAGAAGGAAACGGAAGTCCCTAATTGCCACAAACAAGAAGAAAATGAAAAGCGAGCAGACAGCCTGTGACATGAAGGTTTGACGAGGATGACATGATTATTCCAGACACCTAAGGGCTGGGATTTCAGGGCTTCTAAAGGATGGGGAGGAGAAAAGCCTACAAAGGAACAAATTGATAGCTGATATTTCCAAGACAATAACAGCTCCCCTGTACCTGAAATTTATTAATAGAAGGCCCTAAGGACCAGTTCTTAATCTTCTTATATTTTCTATCAATCCCTGGGTAATTTTTTTTTTTGGGGACGGGGTCTCGCTCTGTCACCCAGGCTGAAGTGCAGTGGCATGATCTCCGCTTCCTGCAACCTCCGCCTCCCAGGTTCAAGCAATTCTCCTGCCTCGGCCTCCTGAGTTGTTGGGAGTACAGGCATGAGCCACTGTGCCCTGCCTAATCCCTGGGTAATCTTACCTAGTTTCTTGTTTTACATACCATCACCTATACACAGAAGACTCCAAAATCTATATTATGGACCAGACTTGCCTTCTGAACCTCAGACTCATAGATCCCATTGTATTATCTACATCTTCTCTTGTATGTTTACAGATAACCCACAATTACCCCTGCTGATGACCCCTCTAACCTTCCCTGTGTAAGTGGCAACTCCATTCTTCCAGTGGCTCAGGCCAAAAACCCAGGTGGCATCTTCCACTCCTCCTCACTCTCTCACACCCTACATCTTATATGCCAGGAAATCCTATCAGCTCTGACTTCAAAATATATTGAGACTCTGACTTCTTTCTTCCATATCCCCTGTTGCCATTCCTGGTCTAAGCCATGCTGATCTCTCATTTGGAGTACTGCAGTAGCCTGTAAACCCCTCTCCCTGCTTTTGCCCTCCTCCCCTTCAGTTTACTCAGCACCCAAAGTGATCCTGTCAGATCATGTCCCTCCTCTACCTAAAGCCTCCCAATGGCTCCCCACTTCACTCACTGGGAAAAACCGTCCAAGCCAAAAAATGAACAACAAGGTCTTAAAAGACCCAAGCCTAACATCCTTGCCTTTACCTCTATGACCCCAGATCCTACTCCCGTGCTTCCTTTGCTTTGACTACACGGACCCTCTCACTATTTTACAAACATGCCGGGCGTGGCCTCACCTCAGGGCCTTCTTTGCAGTTACTGCTTCCTCTCCCAGAATTCTCTTTCCCCAGATGGCTTAACATCTCACCTCCGTTACGCCTTCGTCTAAACACCACCTTTTCTGGTCACCACCTAAAATTATAAACCCCCTTTAACCCTCTGAATCTTCCTATTCCCTTGCCTTGCTTTATTCTTCTTCTTAACAAGTTTTCACTAACACATTATAAATTTTACCTAATTATCTGGTTTATTATCCTGCCACTAGAATGTAGGTTCCACAAGGGCAGAGATTTTTCTGTTTTATTCACTACTGTATTCCTAACACTTAGTAGGTATTCAACAAATATTTATTAAATAAGTTTGTCAGTGCTAAACTTGGTCATGAAGGAAAACTAGGATTCTAATCAAAGGAAGGACAAAACCAAGACATACTTTCAGGTAAACAAACAAAAACACAAAAACTCATCACTTACAGAACTTCCATGAAGGAACTAATGAAATACACAGTTCTGAAAGAAAGAAGTCGAATCCAAAAAAACAAGTAAGACACAAGAAGCAAGGGTAAGAAAGAAAATGCTATATAAATACACATCTGAATAAGCATAATCGTATAAAGCAATAATAATGATAACTAATTTAGGTGGTATAAAAACAAATTAGAACCAAAATACTACACAATAATATGTAAGAGGAGAAGGAGTGCTCACAGTGAAAACATTCTAAAAGCCTTAAGATGACAGCAAGAATGAGAAAAAAATAAAAATAAAAGCTTTGTTTTTCAGGAGGAGGATGGAGATATTATATTTTTTCCTTTAGTTACCCACGTTAACAATTTAAGAATAATGTGTAAGGAGCCAGGCGCAGTGGCTCACACCTGTCATCCCAGCACTTTGGGAGGCCAAAGCAGGTGGATCATTTGAGGTCAGGAGTTCGAGACCAGCCTGGGCAACATGATGAGACCCTGTCTCTACTAAATATACAAAAATGACTCAGGTGTGGTGGCACGTGCCTGTAATCTCAGCTACTCAGAGGCTGAAGCAGGAGAATCAGTTGAACCCGGGAGACACAGGTTGTACAGAGCTAAGATTGCACCACTGCACTCCCGCTTGGGCACCAGAGCAAGACTGCATCTCAAAAAAAAAAAAAAAAAAAAAAGAATAATGTCTAAGAGAATAGAATAATTTCCATTTCCAAATGAAAGGAAAAGGGGGGAATAAAGACATCTTCATTCATACAAACAGAAGGCAGCCCAAGGAGGAAAAACAAAAAGATTCAAAGAAAAAGGTCTAAGTAAAAAGGACAAAATAAAATAGGAGAAAGAAATCTAATGCATTATGTATATGTACCAAACATGCTAGTTAGAAGACAATTCTCAGTTTTGAATTTTTAAAATTCTACTATCTGTCATTTATAAAAGACACATAAAAAATGCAATAACACACAAAAAAGTGAAAATAAAGAGGTGGGAAAATATATACCAGGCAAACTCTAACCAAAAGGAAGCTGGTATTTCTACATTAATGTTAGATAAAATAGATTTTTTTTTAAAAAAAGCATTATTAGGGATAAAATGGGTCACTTCATAATGATTAAAAATAATTCACTACGTAGAATCAAATTTGAACTAGAATGCAAAAATATGTACAGAAAGCTGAAAAATACAAAGAAAAAAGACCAATTCACAATCACATTTTTACATACCTGTCTCTTTCTGACTTTTGGGATTTTTGTTTTTGTTTGTTTGTTTTTAGAGATGGAGTCTCACTCTGTCACCCAGGCTTGAGTGCAGTGGCATGATCATAGCTCACTGTAACCTAGAACTTCTGGGTTCAAGCAATCCTCCTGCCTTGGCCTCCCACAGTGTTGGGATTACAGGTATGAGCCACAGCACCCAGCCCATGCCTCTCTCCTACTGAATAGATCAAGAAGTCAAAACAATTTATAAAGATATAGAAGATGACTTGAACAATGCAGTAAACATTATGGACATACACAGAACTCTGCAACAAACAATATGGAATATAATTTCTTTTTAAGCACACAAAATGTACTCAAACTCAAACATACTAGGCTACAAAGTAAGTCTTAACAAATACCAAGGAACTTCTTTTACAAGAACACATTCTGTGCCCACAATGTCAGATTAGAGTTTCACAAAAAGTCCAGCTACATGTTAGTTACAGACAACACATCCAAAAAATAAAAGCACATAGGCTGGACATGGCGGCTCACGCCTGTAATCCCAGCACTCTGGGAGACCGAGGCAGGCGGATCACGAGGTCAGGAGATCGAGACCATCCTGGCTAACACGGTGAAACCCTGTCTCTACTAAAAATACAAAAAAAATTAGCCAGGCATGGTGGCGGGTGCTTGTAGTCCCAGCTACTCCGGAGGCTGAGGCAGGAGAATGGCGCGAACCTGGGAGGCGGAGCTTGCAGTGAGCCGAGATAGTGCCACTGTACTCCATCCAGCCTGGGTGACAGAGCAAGACTCTGTCTCAAATAAATAAATAAAACAAAAGCACATAAAGGTACCAAGTATAAGAACAAGAAGTTAAGTTAGATACATTGACATCAGAAAAAATATATACTTTAAGAAAAAGCATTTTAAGGATAAAATAAGTCATTAAATACTGTAATAACAAAAAGTTCAATAGACCAGTAGCCTGTAACAATTTTAAACTTAAATGCATGTAATGAAATAGTCTCAAGATACACAAAACAAAATTGACACAACTACAAGAAGAAACTAAATCTACCATCACAGAGGGAAATTTCATCATATCTCTTTTAGTAACAGCTAAGTCAAACATACAAAAGTGTTGTCAAGATCACAGTAGATTTGAACAATACAATTAAAAAGCTTCATTGAATTGTCATATGTAACAGACCATTAGAGAATACACATTTTTTTCACTGATACATGTAACAACTGACCACGTGCAAGAACATTAAGTTTCAAGGCCATGAAAAAAATCTCAATAATTAAAAAAAACTGCGTCCTTTACAGGCCAATTTTCTTACTACACCAGAACAAAATAATAAATCAGTTTAAAAAATTATATTTAGAGTTTTTAAAAATTTGAAATAATTAAAAGGTCAAAGAAAAATTCATAATGAGAATGTTGTGGTACCAGAAATTAACAATAATAAAAGTGTTACATATCAAAATTTTGAGACGCTGTAAAATGTTACCTAATGACCAATTTATAGTCATACTTGTATTTGAATAAGCGCTGAAAATTAATGAGATAAAGATACAACCTAAAACATTGGAAAGAGAACAACAGTATAAACATAAAATCAGAAGCAATAACGTTATACAAATAGAAGGAGAAATTAAATAGAAAACAAGATACAACAGATAAATCAAAAAGCTAAACATAGAAAAGAATATTGAAATTCCAGCCTGGGCAATATGGTGAAACCCTATCTCTTCCAAAAACACAAAAGTTAACCAGGCATGGGGCATGTGCCTGTGGTCCCAGCTACTTGGGAGGCTGAGGTGGGAAGATCACTGGAGCTCCGGAAGTCAAGGCTGCAGTGAGCTGTGCCTGCACCATGGCACTCCAGCCTGGGTGACAGAGCGAGACCTTGTCTCGAACAACAAAAAAATGAATATTAAAATGGACAAATGTCTGGCTTCACACAAGCAAAATTAGGAATGGAAAAGGGCACAAACTACAGCCACAACGCGAATGACAAAAATAACAAGAGAATATTATCGATAGGGTTTAGATCTGCATCCCTACCAAATCTCATGTCCAATTGTAATCCTCAGCATCGAAGGAGGGGCCTGTTGCGAGGTGCCGGGATCATGGGGGTAGAGTTCTCATGAATGGCTGGTCATGATCCTCTTGGTACAGTATAGTGAGTGAGTTGTCACGGGATCTGTTTGTTTAAAAGTATGTAGCACTTCCCTCCACCCCTTCCTCCTGCTCTGCCCCTGTTAAGTGCTGGCTCTCCTTTTGCCTTCTGCCATGACTGTAAGCTTCCTGAGGCCTCCCCAGAGGCAAAAGCTGCTATGCTTCTTGTATAGCCTGCAGAACTGTGAGCCAATTAAATCTCTTTTCTTTTTAAATTATCCTGTCTTGGGTATTTCTTTATAGCAATGCAAGAATGACTAATACAATTATGAAAATATTTATGTCAATACATTTGCAAATTTACATAAAACGGACGCATTCCTAGAAAAATGTCTTCACAATACGGATTTAAAAAGAAACACAAAGCCTGAAGAGTCCTATAACCATTACAGAAAGAACACATCAGGCCCAGGTGGTTTTGTCTTAGACGAGTTCTGTAAAACTTAAAAATAATCAATTCCATGCTTACACAAATTCCTCCTGGGAATAAAAAGTTGCCTATACTCCACAGCTCACTTGATAAGAGTACTGTAACCCTGATACCAATACCAAAGAAAAGCACGAGAAAGGAAAAGCACAGGGCAATCTCACACATGAACATACATTTAAACATCCAAAACAATATGCTTGCAAACCAAATCTAGCAATGTATTAAAATATAACACACCATAAACAAACCGAGTTTACTCCAGGAATTCAAGAATAGTTCACACCACGTACTTGGCCATGTAAACAAATACAATCGGAACAACCATATTATCTCACATGCAGAAAAGACGTTTGATAAAAATCAACAAGCAAGTATGATTTAAGGTAAAACTCTTGGCACATTTTTAAAATCAGAAAGAATACAAGGATGTCCACTACATTATTCTCTATTTGTTACTGTTCTGGAAGTTCTAACAAAATAAAATGAGGAAAATAAAAGGTGTGAGGATTAGAAAGAATTAGAACTACCACTATTTGTAGATGATGAGACTATCTTCACAGATAACAAAGATTCATAACAAATCATCAGCTTTAATTAGAATATAGCAAGCAGTTCTTATGAGATTACTATACAAAAATCAAATACATCTCTACATACCACCAACACAGAAAATGTCACTAAAAGATATATTACTTCCAAAAGTAAAAAAACAATACAAGATACTCAGAAACAAACACACCAAAGATACGCAAGACTCTTACAAAGACAATTAGAAATGTTACTGAAAAGCATTAAGGAGATCTAAACATTGAAGAGAGAGAGAGATGAGGTTTCTGGATAGGAAGACATCATCACATAGATATAAGTTCTCCCCAAACTGATATATTCAATTTAATGCAAATAAAAATACCAACAAGGTTCTTTTGTGAACTTGTCAAAGCTAATTTAAAAACCTATGTAAGAAAGAAAGGAAAATGAAAACACTTCTGAAGGATAAAGCTAAGGGAGTTTGGTACTGGGTGAGGGACAGACAAACCAGTTAATAGAATAGGCAGCTAGGCTGAATAACTGTATAATAGAAGCAGAAAAAAAAAATAGAGAGCTAAGATACAGACCTATACATATACAAAAACTTGATATATCAGTGGTGGCACAGCAGAAATGGACTGTTGAATAAATGGTGCTGGGCTGGGCCCGTTTTGCCATATGGAAATTAGATCTCTTTCAAACATTATACAGAAAAAATCAATTCCAGATGAATTAAAGACAAATGTGAAAAGCAAAATGTGCCAGGCACAGTGGCTCATGTTTATAATCCTAGCACTTTGGGAGGCCAAGGTGGGCAGACTGCTTGAGTCCAGGAGTTCGAGACCAGCCTGGCAACATGGAGAAATTCTGTCTCTACAAAAAATACAAAAATTAGCTAGGTGTGGTGGTGCACTCCCATAGTCCCAGCGACTTGGAAGGCTGAGGTGGGAGGATTGCCTCAGTTGGGAAAATGAAGGCTGCAGTGAGCTGTGATCATGCCACCGCACTCCAGCCTGGGTGACAGAGTGAGACCTTGTCTCAAAAAAAGAAAAGAAAAATATTAGAACTTCTAGAAAATAACACTTGAG
>NW_012104220.1:2041258-2043172 GCF_000951045.1 Mandrillus leucophaeus | reverse complement strand
TAATTAAAAAGTGATACTTGAGCTAGGAGAAAGCTAATGAAAATCTATTCTAGAGTTTTTAAAATTTTCTTTCCTCTCATTCCTGACATTTCATGATTCTTTTCCCTCATATTTGCCTTATTGCCTGGAGAATTCCTTTAGCCTGACTTTCAATTCACGAATAAGGTTTTAGTCTATATTTAGCCCGATAATTACTGACTCAGAACTTTTAATTTTGATAAGCATTTTGTTTTAATTTCCAAGGAATCTTTCTTGTTTTAAGACTGCTTCCTTTATAAAACAGATTATTCTTGGCCGGGCGCACTGGCTCACGCCTGTAATCCTAGCACTTTGAAAGGCTGAGGCGGGCAGATCACAAGGTCAGGAGTTCGAGACCAGCCTGGCCAACATGGTGAAACCCCGCCTCTACTAAAAATACAAAAATTAACTGGGCATGGTGGCGGGCGCCTGTGATCCAAGCTACTAGGGGGGCTGAGGCAGGAGAATCATTTGAATCTGGGCAGCAGAGGTTGCAGTGAGCTGAGATCACACCATTGCACTCTAGTCTGGGAGACAGGGCAAGATTCTGTCTCAAAACAAAACAAAACAAACAAAAACCCAAACAGATTATTCTTGTTTATTTGGAATATCTCCTAGATTTTCAATGATAATATGAAATTTAAAAAGTTATTTTCTTTTTTTCTTCCCCTTTTTAAGTTTCTTGTGGTCACCCAGGAGCTAAAAAGTTATTTTGTTTCTATATTAACTTTTGGGAGGGGATTTTTGTTTTGAACTTGTTAATTATCTTCACAATATCTAATCATATTTCATTTTCAGTTTATTATAAAGGAAAGTCTAGATCAGTGTCATCTGATAGAACTTTCTGCAATGATAAAAATTTTCTATTCTATATGATCCATAAGGGTAGCCACTAGCCACATGTGGCTATTGAACATTAGAAATGAGGCTAGTGCAACCCAGGGACCAAATTGTAAATTTTACTTAGTTTTACCTAATTTAAATTGAAATATACGTAGCCACATATGGCTGGTGGCTACTATACTGGACACTGCAGGTCTAGATTGTTAAATATACTTGGCTAATATGGGCTCTTCCAGCAAATGTATTGATCACTATCGATTTCTTCAGCAAGACCCCACCTTTTCCTAGTCTGGTGAGCTCCATGCAAGGTACAAAAGATGGCTGAGCTGAAGTGTAGAAAAAGACCAGCAGGGAACCCCTGCTACCTTGGTAAGGCTTGGCAGGAAGGTGTCTACCTCTGCCTCTTTGTCTTGCTGTCCCTCACCACGTCCTGTCAACACCCTCCTACACACACACACGCGCGCGCACGGACAGACAGACAGACACACACACACACACACAATGTGGTACCCAGTGGCGGCCAGCAGAAATGTTCATGCTATCTCCATCAGCAGCTCATTTGCATCTCTGCAGAGCTCTTCCCAGCTTCAGATTCATGAATAGAGGCTCTTTTAGGAATGGAGCAGAATTTTCTCTCTGACAGTGGCTGCACTGCCCCAGTAGGAAAGTGTGAGTAAAAGGAAGTCGATCAGAGATGCTCAGTCCTACATCGCACTTTGAAAATACAAAATAATGGCACTATAAAAATCCAAAATCTGGCTTGGCATGGTGGCTCATGCCTGTAATCACAGCACTTTGGGAGGTTGAGGCGGGCAGATCATGAGGTCAGGAGATCGAGACCATCCTGGTCAACATGGTGAAATCCCGTCTCTACTAAAAAAAAAAAAAAAATTAGCCAGGCACAATGGCAGGTGCCTGTACCCCCAGCTACTCCGGAGGCTGAGGCAGGAGAATTACTTGAACCCGGAAGGCAGAGGCTGCAGTGAGCCGAGATCATACCACTGCACTCCACCCTGGGAGACAAAGCAAGATTCTGTTTCAAAAAAAAAAAAA
>NW_012104220.1:2037464-2038893 GCF_000951045.1 Mandrillus leucophaeus | reverse complement strand
TATAAATAAACAAATATAAATATAAATATATATACACACACACACATACACACGCACACAAGTCTGTTTATGGATATGGAAATATATTGTCCATGTAACCATCCTATAAATATATATATATGCACACGCACACACAGTTAGTCCTCCGGATCTACAGGTTCTGCATCCGTGGATTCAATCAACTATGGATAGAAAATATTTGGGAAAAAAATGGATAACTGTATCTGTACTGGACATGTACAGGCTTTTTTCCCCTTGTCATTATTTCCTAAATAATACAGTATAACAACTATTTACACAGTATTTACACTGTATTAGGTATTATAAATAATCTGGAGGTATTTGAGGTATATGGGAGGATGAGCAATGTGCAAATACTACATCATCTTATAAAAGGGACTTGAGCATCTGTGGAGTTTGGCATCCATGCAAGGTCATGAAAATACATGCACACACGCACACACACACAGATGGTCATTTCTCCTTAGATGACCATCTGTGTGTGTGTGTGTGTGTGTATGTAGATATATACATATGACCTATATGTAATATGAAAAAGGATTAGTTTACAGAATAGACAAGTAGAAAAAAGAGAAGAAAATCGTCCTAAATTGAAGAAAGATCATTAAAGTCCACTGAATTCGAGAAAGAATTAATAAGAAAACAGACATGTAGACATGGCCTGATTAAATTTCAGAATTCTAAGGAAAGAGAATCAAACTAGGATCAAACATCTTTTCTGGAACTCTGACTGCTGGAAGAGAATGGAAGAGTATTTACACACTCTGAGAGGAAAAAGTTGTGGCATTACAATTAGTATTGTACATCAAGCCAAACGACTATAGGGATATTGTCACAACAAAGGTATTTTCTGGCCGGGCACGGTGTGGGGTCACCCCTGCAATTCCAGCACTTTGGGGGGCCGAGGTGGGCGGATCATGAGGTCAGGAGATCGAGACGATCCTGACTAACATGGTGAAACCCCTTCTCTACTAAAAATGCAAAACTTAGCTGGGCGTGGTGGCGCATGCCTATAATCCCAGCTACTTGGGAGGCTGAGGCAGAAGAATCGGTTGAACCAGGGAGTCGGAGGTTGCTGTGAGCCAAGATCGCACCACTGCACTCCAGCCTGGCAACAGAGTGAGACTCTGTCTTATAAAAAAAGAAGATTTTTTTTCAGAGATGATAGCTGGGCGTAGTGGCTCACGCCTGTAATCCCAGCATTCTGGGAGACTGAGGCGGAAGGATCACTTGAGGTCAGGAGTTTGAGACCAGCCTGGCCAACACGGCAAAACCCCATCTCTACTAATAATACCAAAAAAATTAGCTGGGCGTCATGGCACACGCCTGTAATACCGACCACTCGGGAGGCTGAGTCAGGAGAATCACTTGAACCCAGGAAGTGGAGGTTGTGGTGAGCCGAGATAGC
>NW_012104220.1:2014522-2032104 GCF_000951045.1 Mandrillus leucophaeus | reverse complement strand
TCCAAATTAGATGCAACTTCAGAAGCAACTTGCACACTAGCAGTTGGGTCAAACCAAAGATACCTGGCTCCTTATGGTGAAAAACACAGTAACAATTTTGTGATTATTTTGCTCTTTGAACATTTTTAAGTGCTCTATACCACTGGTAAACTAGACTTTTCACATTATATGAAAAATCATCATCATTTTCTCCAAATTCTTACCATTTCTCAAGTACACCCTAACATAAGAGACTAAATCACATTTTTAATCTCTGACGCCTTAGATGAGAATTTCCAGGGTATTCTTCTCATACTAAGTCTTTCGAATTGGAAAATAATACACAAAAGCAGCAGGGTCGTTATGTAGGAGAAGCAAAGGCTTTGGAGGAAACATCTAGGTATGTGACACATATTTGGCAGGACTCTGGTTATTTACACCTTTGAGCCTCGATTTTTCTCATTTGTAAAATGAGGATACTATTATCTGTCTCACAATAATGAAAGGAACACTTACTAGTATACTCAATATTCTCTATTTTCTCCTTTTATACTCACAAAAAAATCACCTGCTATTTCTAGACTTTCACAATTTCTAAAAGGGCAAGGTTGTTGTTTTGCATTGTATGTCAAAGAGACTTTCCTGGCTGGATGCAGTGGCTCGCGCCTGGAATCTCAGCAGTTGGGAGGCCAAGGCAGGCAGATCACTTGAGGTCAGGATTTCCAGACCAGCTTGGCCAACATGGTGAAACCCCAACTCTACTAAAATACAAAAATTAGCCAGGTGTGGTGGCACATGCCTGTAGTCCCAGCTACTCTCGAGAGGGTGAGGCAGGAGAATCACTTGAACCTGGGAGGCGGAGGTTGCAGTGAGCCAAGAATGTGATGATGCACTCCAGGCTGGGTAAAAGAGCTAGACTCCATCTCAAAAAAAAAAAAAAAAAAAAAAAAGAGACTTTCCTAAAATAGTTCAATATAAATATTTACATTCAGTGAACTACTGTCCCCCTAAAATTCATGTCCACCTGGAATCTATGAATGTGACCTTATTTAGAAATAAGATCACTGCAGATATGATCAAGTTAAAATGAGGTCCTTCTGAATTAGAGTGGGCCTTAAATCCAACCGGTATCCTCATAAAAAAGGCATGTGAAGACAGAGATACAGAAAAGGTCATAGGATGGTGGAAGCCGAGATTAGAGTGATGTAGCTGCAAGCTAAGGAAGGCCAAGCATTACTGGCGACCACTAGAAGCCAGGAGGAAGCAAGGAGGATTCTTCTTCAGAACCTCCAGAGGGAGTATGGCCCCATGACACCTTGATTTCAGACTTCTACCCTTCAGAACTATGAGAAAATACATTTCTATTGTTTTAAGCCACCCAGTTTATGGTATTTTGTTACAGCAACCCTAAGAAACGAATACAGTATTGATTCCTAAACAAAAACAAAATCATTTTGGCTTATTTTCCACAGAGGAAAAAAGTACCAAACATTTTGCTATAGCTGAATGATAGCAAGCAGATTTATATCCTGATCTTGTTTGATATGGATTTTCTGAGAATATATTTTAGTAGTATATTAGTTGGGGATAATGTTTACAAGTGACCAAAAGTTAACTCAAACAGGCATAAGAGTGTGTGTGTGTGTGTGTGTGTGTGTGTGTTGCAAAGGTAGGAACAAAGAGAGTGGGGTAGGGTTCTAGGAGTTCAGGAGATCCTGACTTCCCAAGAAAAGAACCACCAACCCAAGACCAACACAGCTATAGCAGGGCCTCTTGAGCCACTGAATACAGCACCAGACACTGGCTTCTCCTCTCTTCCTGTTCATTATCTTCATTCTTCTATCTATAGACTACCTTTATCTTCTAAGTGAAAACATGACTGTCAGCAGCTTTCAAGCTTTATCATTTATAGAGCTTGCTTGAAGACAGACTGATTCCATTCTCTAGGTCTCCAAGCCCAAAAAGCTCAGAGAAAGACTTCAACTGGTCTGAGTGAGGCCAGCTGTCCACCCCTGAACTATCCAAAGCAGCCCTGCAGCTGGGCCATTCCCAGAGAGAGGGATGGATAAAGGCACTGACTCTACACAAGGAACAGCTCTAGTTTCCTTCCTTAATAAAGAAACCGTTTCACTTTAAAAAAAATCTCTAAACACTGACTAAAACGGTAAAATGAAGTGAGCAACCAGGAGAAAGAAGTATTAATAATTTCAAGGGCAGACACAAACATGATTTGGAGAAGAAACAGCAGTCATAGATAAATCAAATTATCCATAAATGTAACACACTGATAAGAGAGTTTTAATGAAGAGCCAATAAGCACATGAACTGGTTGCCTCATGTATGTAAGTATAAATAAAATAATTTTCACTATTGGAATTCAATGAAAAACCACTTTCTCTATTTAAAAGAATAAAAAATACGCAGAAAATTAAGCAACAATTTTTTCCCCTTCAACTTTTAAGTTCCAGGGTATGTGTGCAGGATGTGCAGGTTTGTTAAATAGGTAAACGTGTGCCATGGTGGTTTGCTGCACAAATTAATCCATCACCTAGGTATTAAGCCCAGCATCCGTTAGCTATTCTTCCTGATGCTCTACCTCCTCCAAGCCCTCCCTTCAACAGGCCCCAGTGTGTGTTGTTCCCCGATATGTATCCATGTATTCTCATAGTTCAGCTCCTACTTACAAGTGAAAATGTGTAGTATTTAGTTTTCTGTTCCCGCGTTAGTTTGCTGAGGATAACGGCTTCCGGCTCTATCCATGTCCCTGCAGAGGACATGATCCTGTTCCTTTTTATTGCTGCATAGTATTCCATAGTGTGTATGTACCACATTTTCTTTATCCATTCTATCATTGAGGGCATTTGGGTTGATTCCATGTCTTTGCTATTGTGAACAGTGCTGCAGTGAACATATGTGTGCATGTATCTTTAAAATAGAATGATTTATATTCATTTGGGTAAAAACTCAGTAATGGGATTGCTAGGTCAAGTGGTATTTCTGCCTCTAGATTTCTGAGGAATCGCCATACTATCTTCCACAACGGTTGAACTAATGTACATTGTCACCAATAGTGTAAAAGCATTCCTTTTTCTCCACAACCTCACCAACATCTCGTTTCTGGACTTTTTAATAATCGCCATTCTGAGTGGTGTGAGATGGTATCTCATTGTCGTTTTGATTTGCATTTCTCTAATGATCAGTGATGTTGAGCTTTCTTTCATATGTTTGTCAGCTGCATGAATGTCTTCTTTTGAGAAGTGTCTGTTCATGTCCTTTGCCCACTTCTTAATGAGACTGTTTTTTTCTTGTACATTTGTTTAAGTTCCTTGTAGACTCTGTATATTAGACCTTTGAGAGATGGACATATTGCAAAAATTTTCTCCAATCCTGTAGGTTGGCTGTTCACTCTGATGAGTTTCTTTTGCTATGTACTTTTGTTGCAATTGCTTTTGGCATTTTCGTCATAAAATCTTTGCCCATGCCTATGTCCTGAATACTACTGCTTAGATTTTCTTCTAGGGTTTTTTATAATTTTGGATTTTACACTTATGTCTTTAATCTACCTTAATTTTTGTATAAAGTGTAGGGAAGGAATCCAGTTTCAATTTTCTGCATATGGCTAGCCAGTTCAACTCCTTGCAAAACAGAAAATCCTTTCCCCATTGCTCGTTTTTGTCAGGTTTGTAGATCAGATGGTTGTAAGCGTGTGGTCTTATTTCTGAGTTCTCTACTCTATTCCATTGGCCTGTGTCTGTTTTTGTACAAGTATCATGGTGTTTTGGTTACTGCAGCCTTGTAGTATAGTTTGAAGTCAGGTAGTATGATGCCTCCAGCTTTGTTCTTTTTGCTTAGGACTCTCTTGGCTATTCGGACTCCTTTTTGGTTCCACATGAATTTTTAAATAGTTTCTTATAATTCTGTTAAGAACGTAAATGGTGGTTTAATGGGAATAGCATTGAATCTATAAATTACTTTTGGCAGTATAGCCATTTTCACGACGTTGATTGTTCCTAACCATAAGCATGGAATGTATTTCCATTTGTTTGTGTCCTCTCTGATTTCATTGAGCAGTTGTTTGTAGTTTTCCTTGAAGAGGTCCTTCACTTCCCTTGTTAGCTGTATTCCTAGGTATTTTATTCTTTTTGTAGTGACTGTGAATGGGAGTTCATTCATGATTTGGTTCTCAGCTTGCCTGTTGTTGGTGTATAGGAATGCTGCTAGTGATTTTGCACATTGATTTTGTATCCTGAGACTTGGCTAAAGTTGCCTATCAGTTTAAGAAGCTTTTGGGCTGAGACAATGGGATTTTCTAGATATAGGATCATGTCATCTGCAAACAAGGATAATTTTACTTCCTCTCTCCCTACCTGAATACACTTCATTTCTTTCTCTTTCCTGATTGCCCTGGCCAGAACTTCCAATACTATGTTGAATAGGAGTGGTGAGATTATTTCTAAAGATGATTAAACTCAATGTACAACTTGTAATTTTCTTAGAAATAGAAATTGTCACTTACCATGTTACTAGGGTCTCTATCAGCTCGATCTAGTTCAAAAGAATTTATTTTATTGGCACTCATTTCATCAGTGTCAGCAATGACATAATGTCTAGGTGAGTAGGCATTGGACAAGCTCCCAAGCAGCCTCAGGATCTCGGTGGTATGCCCACCTGGAAAAAATATCAGAAGTCCTAAGATTAATAAACCCACAACGGACATATCTATTTGACCATGTTATACCAATGTCATCGTTTCAGGTGGGGGGGGCACTGTAATTGTATATTTCTCAGAAGACACAAGAACATTTGAAAACAATAAATCTATGCACTTGTATAAATACAACTTTTACATCAAAAGCACTAGAAGTAGGTACTAAGGAAGGCACAGAACAGTATAAGACATAGCTCTTGCTATCAAGAAGACTGCTGAGAAAGGGGCAAGACCCATATGTGAAGACAAAGAAGATCCAAGACAGCAAGAAAAACTAAAATGTGGAGGGTAAGCAAATGGTTACGAAAAATCAATGCCTTAAGAATAAGGAAGATCCCTGTGATGGCGGGCGCCTGTAGTCCCAGCTACTCGGGAGGCTGAGGCAGGAGAATGGCATGAACCCGGAAGGCAGAGCTTGCAGTGAGCCGAGATCATGTCACTGCACTCCAGCCTGGGTAACAGAGCAAGACTCCATCTCAAAAAAAAAAAAAAAAAAAAAAAAGAATAAGGAAGATCCCTGAAAAAGGCTGAGATGACTTGAAAGGTGAAGATAATGGAGAGATAGGAGTAGGGAGGCCACTGGGTGGAGATGGGGATTGTTAGGGCATGAGGTGACAAGATCTGAAACATGTGTTCAAAGCGTGGTAGGAATACTGGGAAGAAGGGTACAGGTGAAATAAGGTCATGAAAGCAGGATGGGAAAAGGAAAGCCAGTCACTGAAGGTTCTATGTAGAGAAATAAGGTGAAGGGAGCATGAGCACTGACCAGCAGGGCTTGGGCCTTCCTAAGAAACATTTTTTGTCCACCACTGTAACCCCAGCTCCTATGAGAGGTCTCAGCACAATGCAGCTCCTCAAATATTTATCAGCTTCACCAGATGAGTAATGTTCAGTTTCTGAAGTCATATAATCTCCAAAATTTTAATACATTAATTACAAAAGCGTAAATTTAAAAATCAGCTATGTTCATTGAGGTTTCCTTCATGAAAACAATAGAATATCTACTTATCTATAAACTAAGCAAAACAGTCACACTCCTTATCAAGGAGCCCTATCATACCTATTTCAGTCTCATCTCACAAACTCTGTGCCTCAGTCAGGTGGATGTCTTTAACATTCTCTGCATTCATTTTATTTGTTACTCACTCCTTGCCTCTGGTCATGCTGCTCTCCATACCTAGAAGGCTTCCCCCACCCCATCTCCCTTATTGTTGTAAGAAAGAGTATATAGTGATACAAGAACACAAACAAAGATAAATTAAACATGAGTTTCCCCCCAGCACAAATTTGCGATCTTGGCTCACTGCAACCTCCACTTCCCAGGTTCAGGCGATTCTCCTGCCTCAGCCTGCCTCAGCCTCCCGAGTAGCTGCAATTACAGGCGTGCGCCACCACACCTGGCTAATTTTTGCATTTTTAGTAGAGACAGGGTTTCACCATGTTGGTCAGACTGGTCTTGAACTCCTGACCTCAGGTGATCCACCCACCCGCCTCCCAAAGTGCTGGGATTACGGGCGTGAGCCACCACGTCAGGCCCACATTTTTTTTTAATAGTAGAAAGGAAAGGATTTCATTCTCGATTCCAGGAGGAATTATATATAGAAACAAATTTGGCATAGATTTAGTGTGAATTTCAGGAATTAAAATCATACGTTAGCTTCATAACCTGTCACCCATCTTCTTGACTGGGGCATATAGTTTACACATCTGGTTTATACTCTTTTTAGTATTTTTGGTTTTAGCCTCGAAAAAAACAAAAAAGTCAGGCCAGACACAGTGGCTCATGCCTGTAATCTCAGCTACTCGGGAGGCTGAGGCAGGAGAATTGCTTGAGACCGCACTCCAGCCTGGGCAACAGTGCGAGACTCTGTCTCAAAAAAGAAAAAAAAAGGTGGTGGTACTCCAAGTAGGTACTTGTTTTCATAGCTGGAATAATTAAGGATAAAACCTAATATCCACAGCATCTTCCACTACAATTAAAACTTCATTATACCTGCTTTGTCTTTTTTTTTCTCTTTTTTGTTTTCTTTTTTAAGGAAACCCTCATTGAATACTGTGAAAGTTGTCAGGATAAAAATAGAGTCACTGTGACAAAATGGAGCTGGGAAAGGCCATGAAGGAAGGGTTCTTAATGCTCAGTCGCCTGAACACAAGAACTACCACAAAAGACTATGCCAAAACCACAACCTTGTACAAAGGCCACTGCAACCTTATGCAAAAAAATACTCCTGCAAGGACATCTGCCTAGCCGCTGCCTGCCTAACCTTGGACTGATGCCACCCTTATTATTGATCCCTGTAAGCAAGGATAATTGTTTCAAAACAACTTATATAACCCTCCCCATTTTAGCTTTAAAAATCGCTGTCTTCCCTTGCCTCTTTGTGCCCATAGTTTATTCAGCATGTGTATCCCACACTACAATGCTTACTCTTGAATATACTTACTATCTTTGGAGAATCTCTCTGTTATTTAGGTTGACAGTATATTCACTGAAAATTTAACCTTGTTACTGAATAAAGTCATTAAAATGATGGACTTTGTCTTCCATTTTACTCTTTGATTAAGATACATTTTTTTGAGAATAAGATTCTCTAAGTTCTACCTTAAAATATATCCAGCATCCAATCACTTCTCACCATTTCTTTTGTTACCCCCCTGCTCCAGGCCACTATCACCTCTCACATGGATTATGAACACAGCTTACTGATCTGTTCCCTGACCCTCTTCCCCTTCAGTCTATCGCAACATAACATCCAGTGTGACCCTATTTGAGTTGATCAAATTATTTACTTCTGCTCAAAATCCTCCAGTGGCTTCATGTCTCATGTGGACTAAAAGGCTTCTTATACTCTGACCTCAACTATGTTCCCTCTTGGAGCTCATCTCCTGTTCCTCCCTGCTTACTAAGTCTACTCTAATCACTCTAGCCTCCTTGCTGTTGGCTGTCATCTCCCCAAGGAGGCTTTCCCTGACAATCTTCATAAAAAGCAATGCCCAGCCAGGCACGGTGGCTCACGCCTGTAATCCCAGCACTTTGGGAGGCTGAGACGTGCGGATCACGAGGTTAGGAGATCGAGACCACCCTGGCTAACACGGTGAAACCCCGTCTCTACTAAAAATGCAAAAAAATTAGCCAGGCGTGGTGGTGGGCACCTGTAGTCCCAACTACTCGGGAGGCTGAGGCAGGAGAATGGTGTGAACCTGGGAGACGGAGCTTGCAGTGAGCGGAGATTGTGCCACTGCACTCCAGCCTGGGCGACAGAATGAGACTCCGTCTCAAGAAAAAAAATAAATAAAAGCAATGCCCCCTTCCCCAAATCATAGTGTTTATCACTACATAACTTACTGTGTAGTCTATTTATTTGTTTTGCTTTTTATCTCCCTCTATCCACGCCTCACTAGAAGGCAAGCACCGTACTATGAGGGCAGGGATTTATTTGTTTTGTTACTGCTGTACCTCCTGTTCCTAGAAAGAGCAGGCTGTCCTATTGAAGGAAAGATTGAATGAAAGTTTGATATTAAATCTAACATTTGCCTAAGAAGGCTGTATTGCGTTTCAAAGAAAAGTAGTTTTGGCAAATGTTCTCTGAACAGAAGTGGTCTACTAATAATTTTTTTTTTTTTTTTTTGGGTGGGTTTTTTGTTTTGTTGCCCAGGCTGGAGTGCAGTGGTGCGATCTCAGCTCACTGCAACCTCCACCTCCTGGGTTCAAGCGATTCCCCTGCCTCAGCCTCCTGAGTAGCTGGGATTACAGGCATCTGTCACCACGCCCACCTAATTTTTTTGTATTTCTTAGTAGAGATGGGGTTTTGCCATGTTGGCCAGGCTGGTCTTGAACGCCTGACCTCAGGTGATTCACCTGCTTCAGCCTCCCAAATTGCTGGGATTACAAGCGTGAGCCACTGTGCCTGGCCTCCTAATAATATTTTACGATATCTAAAGAGTAAATGTTGCTTCATCTTCAAGGTAAATATTGAAAATGTCTTCTTCCTCCTCCAAAATTCTGGGCATGAACTATTAAACTGCTTATTTGATTACAAGTCTTTCTTTAACTGGCATGGTTCTTTCAGGCCCTTGATACCTTCCTACCCTCAATAATTTGAATGAAGGCACCATTTGCCAGATGAATTATCAGCCTTAATTTTGGTTTCTAGTCCACCAAATGTAACACTATCAAGTCATTGGTCCTAACATCTTGTTCAAGTCAGAAACCTGGAAATCACCCTTCAGTCCTTCCCTCCCACATCCTCTACTTTCAATCCACAGTTGTGGATTTAACCCCTAAAATCTTCCAATCTCATCTGAATGCGACTGCTTCTCTCCAGCCCCACACCTATCACTCCAGTCAGGCCATCTTTATCTGTTATCAGAAATATTCAAAAGGCTCCTATTTGTTTCTCTATTTCAGTCTTTGTCAAGACGTTCTTTTGACAATGCAGGCTGAATAATCTTTGTGAACGCTCAGATGGAAGTGGGTGACTCTCCATTGGAAAAGATAAGCCAGGTGCGGTGGCACGTGCCTGTGGTCCCAGCTACTCGGGAGTCTGTCTCAGAATCACTTGATTCCAGGATTTACAGGCAAGCCTGGGTACATAACAAGACTCTGTCTTAAAAACAAAAACCAAAACAAAACTTCAAAAGCTCCTTTTGCCACCAAGACTAATATAGTAACCATTTATTAACTGCTTACGTAAAAAGAAAAGAAAATGTCAAGATCTTCCAAATTTATTATGCCAAGGGGAAAAGCTAAGCCCTGGAAACTGACTCATGTAACATGGCTTTTTCTCTTTGGTGTATGACTGCTGCTTCCTGACCTTTGTGTTGAGATGTTATACATTAACCAGACTCCCTAGTCTTTATTCAAACCTAGATTAAATGACATTGGAGATAGAGGCCTTTGTGATTGTTACCTCCTTATACCAGAATGTTAAACAAATCCCTTAACGTGTAATCAATAGTAGTGTTGGGACTTAGAAAATAATATCCCAAAATGAAGGCCTCAGAAGTAAAATTTTTTCTCTGGTCTTCTCCTGTCCTCTGTCTCTAATTCCCATACTCCCCTGAGGCTTGCCATAGAAACTAGAATCTTTCTCCCCAGGGCGGGTCACAGAAACCAAGAACTCCTTCTCCCCAAAACTAGTCATAAAACCTAAAAATACTGCTCTAATTTTACTCCAACTTTCTGTGTAAAAACTGGCAATAAAGTAATTATCCGAGCTGGGTGAGGTGCCTACACCTTTGATCCCAGCACTTTGGAAGGCAGGAGAATTGCTTGAGGCCAGGAATTCAAGACCAGTCTGGTACACATAGCAAGACACCATCTCTATTTTAAAAATTAATTCAATTTAAAAAAATAAATTATCTGACCTACCTTGCTTGATGGTAGGTCATAAGACCCCCATTCCAGAGAGGGTCCTACCCTATATCCAGAAGGAAAGAATGCATACTCAGAGAGACCAAGAAAAATCTAGACAGGCCTTGCTGGGCTTCCCTACTGTCTATTAGCATTAAATTAGACCCTTTTGTCCAGTCATAATTCTACATGGCTGTCCATACTTTGTTGAACCTAAGCATAAAAGCAGACCATTTCCCTCGCATCTTTGGGTCTTCATTCAGAACGCTTTCATATATGCTTCATAAACATGTGTGTCTTTTCTCCTATTATTTCTGCCTCGTCAGTGATTTTCAGTGAAACTTCAGAGGGCAAAAGGGAAGTTTCTCCTCGGCCCTTACAGTAGCCAACCAAATCTTGTATCTGTATGTTAGCCTTTCTATGGAAAATGTTGTAATTTTGTTCAGCATCTCTGTTCTGGTCTATCTAAACTATCTTCATTCTTCCCCACATGGGGAGCACTGATCACCATTCTTTGATATAGGTTTGCTCCCCAGACAGCCACTCTCATGCTTTGTGCTTGAATAAACTCTTCTAACTGGATATTGAGCCCTTCAATTATTTTAGGTTGACACTATATGTCAAGCACTTTAATAAACACTGATTTTTTAATTTAAGCTTTTGATTATATCATTTTATTTTATTTCATTGTGAGACAGGGTCTCACTCTGTCAACCAGGCTGGAATGCAGAGGCGCAGTCTCAGCTCACTGCAACCTCCATCTCCCAGGCTCAACTGATCCTCCTAGCTCAGCCCCCCAAATAGCTAGGACTATAGGTGCATGCCACCACATCCAGCTAATTTATTTATTTATGTTAGTGTTGAGATAGGATTTCACAATGTTGCCCAGGCTGGTCTCCAACTCCTGAGCTGAAGCAATCCACCTGTTTCAGCCTCTCAAATTGCTGAGATTACAGGTGTGAACCACCACGCCTAGCCTAAACACTTTAAATATGATCATATTTAATCTCTCCTGTCCTCTCTCAAGCCATGTAGAAACAGAAGGTTCAGTGAGGTTAACTAATTGCCTAAGATCACCAAAGTAGTAAGTGGCAGAGATGTGATTCATGTGTGGTGTTATGACAACCTAGAGGCCTGTGGTCTTAACCCCTAGGCAATATGGAACAGTGGAGTAGCAGCAATTGCTTTATAAAGCAGGATTTTGGGCCGGGGTGGTGGTTCACACCTGTAATCCCAGCACTTTGGGAGGCTGAGGCAGGAGGATCACTTGAGGTCGGGAGTTCAAGACCAGCCTGGCCAACATGGTGAAACACTGTCTCTACTAAAAATACAAAAATTAGCTGAGTGTGGTGGTACACCTGTAATCCCAGCTATTCGGGAGGCTGAGGCAGGAGAATGGCTTGAACCTGGGAGGTGGAGTTGCAGTGAGCTGAGATTGTGCCACTGCCCTCCAGCCTGGGCAACAGCGTGAGACTCTGTATAGAAAAGAAAAAAGGCAAGATTTTAAATACCCTTTATAATCTGGACTCAGTTTACCTCCCCACAGTGAACTCTACACGACAGTGTCTTCTCAACTCCGGCCATTCAAAGTGCTATTATCTTCTTTTCACATCGTCCCACCCCTCAAAACCCTGGCTCTCCCTCATCTGACTAATTCTTGGTCATCTTTCAAGTCTTGGTTTAGCATTATTTCTTCCAGGAAGCTGCCTGTTTTTTAAGACCTGATAAAGTAGTGCCCTTCCTGAAGATTGCCATAGCAATTTGTCCTTCTTACACAATCATTACAAGATTATAGCATTTACCTCATTGTGGCAAATACTCATTTTGATTTATTTTGTTAGGTTGTTTTTTGTTTGTTTGTTTTTGTATTCTCTATTTCATTCACTGCTGTATCTTTGCATCTCTCACAGTACTTAGCACGGAGTCAGCACTCCGTAGCAAGCAATGTTAGTCAGTTTTGTTATTTCCAGAGGTTAGTTTAGTGTTTGGCCTCTCTAACAGCTCAAAACAGATTAAGTGAATAAAGTAATGTATTATACTCGAACATAAACTTAGTACATTTGCTCATACTATACATGTTCTATCTGGATGCAATCTCCTGCCATCCCCAAATGTTTACATTGTGTGTGTGTGTGTCTGTCTGTCTGTCTGTCTGTCCCTGTCAAATATGTCTACTTAAAATTGTAAGCACCTACACAATTGGTGTATTTAGATTGTATTACCTGACAGGTCAGTGGGTTGCTCACACTCTGCCACTCGGTGTGTATTGCTCTATAGTCCGTAGATCATTGTTTTTATCCTCTTGGACTTTGTATATTTATAAATGTGACAATTCATTTTGCCTCATTTGTCATGTAGCATTCGTGTTTCCTAAACTAAATACGCAATACCTACATTAATAATGCACAACAGCCATACGGGGAAACTGCAAGTTAGCATCAAAAGGCTTCTACGTTCTCTCTGTTCACTAATTATTTGTTTGAAAAATATACGCTACAGAGAGTCTTAATTACAGACAAGTGTAAATTACTTGTCATAAAGGACCTCTGGGCCGCGTCAGCAAACTAGCCCTTACCCAGGCTAGACTGACCAGTTCCGGCAAGGCAGAGAAACTACAAATCTCTGCATGCAACACTCCAAGAAGTGTTAAGGGTACCAGGGAAGAAGGTCGCGGTGCACTCTGGGGTTTGTAGTGACCAACCCAAGTCCCACAGTCGCTTCCTCGATACTTACCGGACCCAGCCACCACCAAGATACTGAGAGACTCCCGGGGCGTAAAGTCCCTGGAACGAAGCACTACCCATATTCGCAGGATTAGGAGAGCCGCCACAGCTCCTGCAGCCGCAGCTAGGATAAGAACACACACCATGCAGAGAAACGGCGCATGCGTCCAACTTCCGGGGACCGGCCGCTGTCAAAGTTCACAACTACGGGTGCCGAAGCAACTCAAACGCGGAGGGACGCACCTCCTGGTGGGCTGGACTTGCCTGAGCCGGGAGGAGTGGCGGGTCGAGGGAGCAGCTGGGGTCCCGCTGACAATTCATTTTACCTCATTTATCATGAGCATTCGTGTTTCCTAAACTAAATACGCAATACCTAGATTAATAATGCACAACAACCATGCAGAGAAACTGCCTGTTAGCGTTAAAAGGCTTCTACGTTCTCTACGTTCACGTTTGTCGGCGGAACCCCTGCTTCTGCGCGGATTCTGGGCAGCTGCAGCCAAGCGTAAGCTGAAAATCGGAAAGTTAAGCGCTGGGAAAGCTTAATTTACGCCCACGACCAGGTCAGGCCGTCTGTGTGCCCGAAAGGCCCCGAAACTCCCCAGTTAGGAGATGTTCTGGCTCTACCCACTTCGTGAATGCCACCTGAAGCTAACGAAATACATCCTTTCTTCTTTTTTTTTTAATGCCAAGAGAAATGTTTCTGTTGCATGCACAGACATTACTGAAAGTGTTCGCCAGTAAGAACCACAGGCTTCAACATCGAATTTAGGTCCCTCATCCAAATCCCCTCTCCCTCAACACGTATGTTTTTAACTTTTCTCGGCGTTTTCACAGTCTCAGTGTGACCAGAGTAGTTGAGCGTGACCACCTCAAGGTAAGCCACAGTCCTGAGAGGACTGCAAAGCTCAGTGGCTCTAGGTAGCAGGATAGACAACGCACAGTCCTACAATTAATATTCAGTTAATTTTACCACAAAGCATTCCCGGTGTGTTTCTCATGTCCTCAGCCAAAATGATGATCTGCCAACACCCTCTTCAATCCCAATTTTGCTTATTATTATGTCTAATTAATCCACATTACAACATAAGATCAGGAGCCCCTTCATCCCAAATATAATTTGCCTTCGGTCCATCATAGACCTACCTGTAGGTTATATTGAACAGGTATACAGATGAGTAAACAGGTTCAGAAAGGTGCAACTGCTTGCCCAAGTGGAATAGTATCAGATCTAGAATCAGAAACCAGAAATCTGAGTCCTGCTGGACAGGAGTACAGCATCCTGTATTCCTTTGCTAAATTGAAACTTGCCTAATCACCACACTTACCTGGAGCCTAGAATGTGTTTTTAAAAGGGCAGACTCCCAGGGTCCATTGGGAAGCACTGAATCAGAATTTCCAGGGATAGGGCACCTGGGATTAGCTTATGTAACCAGTGTGTCCATTCCTATCAGCAGGCAAGTTTGGGAGACTTTGTGAGTAGAGTTTGTGGACCTTACAACACTTTCCAAATTGTCTTCCATCCAATCTTCTTCTTCTTCTTCTTTTTTTTTTTTTGGAGATAGTCTCGCTCTGTGGCTCCGGCTGGAGTGCAGTGGCACAATCTCGGCTCACTGCAACCTCTGCCTCCCAGGTTCAAGCGATTCTCCTGCCTCAGCCTCCCAAGTAGCTGGGACTACAGGCATGCACCAACATGCCCGGCTAATTTTTATTTATTTATTTATTTTTAGTAGAGATGGGGGTTTCACCATGTTGGCCAGGCTGGTCTCGAACTCCTAACCTCGGGTGATCTGCCCGCCTCTGCCTCTCAAAGTGCTGGGATTACAGGCATGAGCCACCGCCCTCAGCTCCATCAAATCTTCTTAACCATACATTCTCACAATAAGAGCTTAAAGTGGATATTATTTCCCTTTTTACAAATAAAGAAGTAGATTCCATAAAAGTTAAGTAATTTGCCTAAGGCTACTTAGCTAGAAAGGGTGGAGAAAGTTCATAGTTGTGGATTTAGAAGTCAGTATCTCGGCCGGGCGCGGTGGCTCAAGCCTGTAATCCCAGCACTTTGGGAGGCCGGGATGGCGGATCACGAGGTCAGGAGATCCAGACCATCCTGGCTAACATAGTGAAACCCCATCTCTACTAAAAAATACAAAAAACTAGCCAGGCGAGGTGGCGGGCGCCTGTAGTCCCAGCCACTCGGGAGCCTGAGGCAGGAGAATGGTCCGGAGCGTGCAGTGAGCTGAGATCACGCCACTGCACTCCAGCCTGGGCGGCAGAGCGAGACTCCGTCTCAAAAAAAGAAGTCAGTATCCCTCAAATTTTAATGGAATCAGAACCCTCTGGGCTTACAAATGCATAGTTAGAAGTCCAGAGGTAGGGGCTTTGGTGTAGTATGAAAAACAGATCGAGGATAATACAAAGAATATCATTTACTTTTATATGCCCGTTCTGCCATTCCTAATAATGTCTTCAACCTGAAACAGTCTTACCTCATTCTTAAGACATTAGTGGTACCAGGATGGGATGTGTGGATGGTTACATCCAACAGGGCAATCTCCGTAGCCAAAAAAGAGGTTATCTTGTCATTGGGTGTTGTTTTGCTCCTCCCACCCCCAAGTCTTGCTCTGTCACACAAGCTGAAGTGCAGTGGCAGGATCTCAGCTCACTGCAATCTCCGCCTCCCGGATTCAAGCGATTCTCCTGCCTCAGCCTCCCGAGTAGCTGGAAATACAGGCATGCGCCACCACGCCCAGCTAATTTTTGTATTTTTAGTAGAGACAGTGTTTCACCACGTTGGTCAGGCTGACCTCATGATCTGCCCGCCTCAGCCTCCCAAAGTGCTGGGATTACAGGGGTGAGCCATGGTGCCCAGCCTGCTTTATTTATTTATTTTTTGGCAAGGAAGCTTATTCTAGAACCCCTCACAGCAGACTTTCTTTCACTCCTTTTGGCCATACTTATATCACTTTCCCAGGCATCAAAGGAAAGCAATCTTAAAGCTGCTGGAGGTGGGAGGAGGATGACCTACAACTCACCTGTAGTATATGACTGTTGGATGGAGGGTGGGTACTGAACAAAATAGGCATTCTCTCAGCGAGGAGGAAGCTGCAGGGAGGGTTGTTGGGTAGGCAAACAATAGCATCTAGATTGCTGTGATGATGATGTGTCTGAAAAAGCTTTGTAAACTGACACATGCAATGAAAATGCCAGGCATATGATAATTACTTAGCTCCAGGCCCCAAGCTCTATATTAAGGTAGATTTAATACTTAAAGGACACCCTTGCATTTCCCATTACTTCATCCCCTCACCATTGTAATTACCTATATCTGTAGGAAATATCAGTTTGACCACACTTGGCATATAGCTGGAATCAATGGAGGCAATCAAACATTGGGGGCTTGCCAGAAAATGCAGAGAATCAAAGAGGGTGGGGTAGCAACATTGTTTGGACTTACTGGTTGAGTTATTCTGAATTAAGGTGATCATAAAACTCTTCAGTTTTCCTGTCAAGGAAGTTGAGAACTGCAGGGAGCAGCTAGGTAGCAGGCAGGGACAGGAACATAGTTGAGAAGTCCTGACAAAAATGCCATCTGGGTAAGCAAAGTCCTGGGCTGTGACAGACACAGAATGTATAGATAATCAAGAAGTCAAGAAGCTGTAGTGGGCCAGGCACAATGGCTTGTGCCTGTAATCTCAGCAATCTAGGAGGCCAAGGCAGGAGGATCACTTGAACCTCAGAGTTTGAGACCAGCCAAGGCAACAGAGTGAGACCCTATCGCTATAAAAAATTTAAAAATTAGCCAGGCATGATGGTGGTGTGTGCCTGTAGTCCCAGCTACTCAGGAGGCTGCGGTGGGAGGATTGCTTAAACCCAAGAGATCAAGGCTACAGTGAGCCATATTTGCACGACTGTATTCCAGCCTGGATGACAGAGACCCTGTCTCAAAAAAAAAAAAAAAAAAAGGCTGGGCACGGTGGCTCATACCTGTAATCCCAGCACTTTGGGAGGCTGAGGCGGGCGGATCACCTGATATCGGGAATTTGAGACCAGTCTGACCAACATGGAGAAACCCTGTCTCTACTAAAAATACAAAATTAGCCGGGCGTGGTGGTGGGCTCCTGTAATCCCAGCTACTCAGGAGGCTGAGGCAGGAGAATCGCTTGAACCCAGGAGGCGGAGGTTGTGGTGAGCTGAGATTGTGCCATTGCACTCCATCCTGGGCAACAAGAGCAAAACTCTGTCTCAAAAAAAAAAAGCTATAGTGGATTAATCAGGAAAGTTAAGACGGAGTGAGAAGAAGCAACAATTAAAATTTCTCTTGGGAAGGTGAGTTGTGCTGACAATGTGTTTAACAGATTCATGGAAGTAAATTATAGTGCTGCAAAAAGCATGAAAACTGTGTTAATAGTTGACAAAATGAATAATGATATGTGGTCTATAACCAATCATAAGTAAAGTATGTCTGGGAGGTGATTTTTTTTTTTTTGAGACAGGGTCTCACTCTGTCACCCAGGCTGGCATGCAGTGGTGCACTCTCAGCTCACTGCAGCCTCAACCTCCCTGGGCTCAGAAGATGCTCTCACCTCAGCGTCCGGAGTAACTGGGACTACAGGTGTGTGCCACCATGCATGGCTGATTTTTGTATTTTTCGTAGGGTCAGGGTTTTACCACATTGCCCAGGCTGGTCTCAAACTCCTGAACTCAGGCAATCCACCCACCTCAGCTTCCCAAAGTGCTGGGATTGCAGGTGTGAGCCACCTTGCTCAGCCTGGGAGGTGATTTTTATTCTCTTCTTCTTCTTTTTTTTTTTTTTTTTTTT
>NW_012104220.1:1989911-2014472 GCF_000951045.1 Mandrillus leucophaeus | reverse complement strand
TTTTTTCAGATGGAGTCTTGCTCTATCGCCCAGGCTGGAGTGCAATGGTGCGATCTCAGCTCACTGCAACCTCCACCTCCTGGGTTCAAGCCATTCTTCTGGCTTAGCCTCCCTAGTAGCTGGGATTTCAGGCACCCGCCACCATGCCCAGCTAATTTTTTGTATTTTTAGTAGAGATGGGGTTTCACTATGTTGGCCAGACTAGGCTCGAACTCCTGACCTCATGACCCGCCCCCTCTGCCTCCCAAAGTTCTGGGATTATAGGCGTAACCCACCACGCCTGGCCGATATTTATTCTCTTCTTAAATCTATTTCCCAAAGTTTCTGCAGCAAATATTACTCATGCATATTTTTAAAGTTATTTTAGAGGTTCAGATAATTTTGTACTTTTCTGTAGGATTGTACATGTTAATTTATTCAACATATTTAATAAGCATCTGCTGTGTGCCAGACACTGTTTTAGGTGCAGGGGATGTTGTATAAATAAGACAGTGGTCCAGGCAAAAAGTTTGGATTAGGGAGATAACAGTGGAGGTAGAAGAGGTCAGATTTGATATACATTTTATGGGTACAGTCAATAAAATTTGTTAAGGGATTAGATATTGGGGATTAAAAAACAAAGCGGAATCCAGATGACTCCAATATATTTTTATTCAAAACTGGTTAGGTGGTATTACATGCTAAGAATAGACAGACTGAAGGAGAAACAAGCTTTTGTGGGTAGGGGAAGGGGAGGAAAGGATGAAAATGAAGTGGTCTGTTTTTGACTTTAGTTTGAATAACCTGCTAGACATCCAAGTGGTTATGCCAGATAGGAAGTTTTATGTACAGACCTGAAGCTTGGGTCAGGTCTAGTGGTATAAATTTAGAATTCATTGGCATATAGATGGTATTTAAAGCTATAGGACTAGGTGAGATCACCAAAGGAGAGTTGAGGTCAGTCCTCTCAAAGAGAACTTTTCTTTTCTTTTTACTTTTTTTTTTTTTTTTTTTTTGAGACAAAGTTTCGCTCTTGTTGCCCAGGCTGGAGCACAATGGGGTGATCTCAGCTCACTGCAACATCCGCCTCCCGGGTTCAAGCAATTCTCCTGCCTTAGCCTCCCAAGTAGCTGGGATTACAGGTGCCCACCACCACGCCCGGCTAATTTTTTTGTATATTTAGTAGAGACGAGGTTTCACCATGTTGACCAGGCTGGTCTTGAACTTCTGACCTCAGGTGATCCACCTGCCCTGGCCTCCCAAAGTGCTGGGATTACAGGTGTGAGCCACCGTGCCTGGCCAGAACTTTCTACAATGATAAAAATGTTTTGTATCCATGTTGTATACTATCCACATATGCCTTTTAAGCAACTGAAATATGGCTAGTGTGATTGAGGAAATGAGTTTTATTTCATTTACATTATTTTAAATTTAAATAGACACATGTGGCTAGTGGCTACTGTATTGGACAATGCAGGATAGAGAAGAGTCTGGAGTCACTAACATTCAGAGGTCTAGTAGAGGAAATTGAGCCAGCAAAGAAGACGGAAAAGAAAAGGAGTGATAAGAGGAAAATTAGCAAAGAATGGTGTCCCAAAAAACCAAGAAAGGAAAATAATCAAAGAATGAGAGTGTAGTCAGCTATGTCACATGCTGTTGACAGGTGGGATCAGATATCTTGGGAACAGGTTAGTCACTGGAGATCTAAATAAGGTAGTGACGGAAGGCAGATGGAAATGAGAAGAGAGAATGGGACAAGAAAAAGAAAAAAAAAACAGTCTCCAGTTACTGCAAATTTTTCTTTGAGGTGAATGGATAAATTTGGTGGGAGATGGAGGAGAATTTGGAATCGAGGAACCTTATTTTTTTAAGACGGGAGTTAATTGACATATTGATGTTAAAAAGAGCTGGTAGAGGAAAACTGGTGCAGGAGGGAAAAAGAATGAGCACAGGAACAAGTATCTTCAAAAGATGGAATGGTTTGGAACCTGGAGCACAAGTGGAGAGGTTGGACTTTGATAGGAGGAACGACCCTCATTCCATCATAACAGAATGGAGAACAGGGATGAATGCAGATACAGGGATGTTTGTAGAATTTGTGGTGAGTCAATGAGAGTGTGGACAATGTACAGTGTGAGAAGCTTGAAGAAGGAGAAGGTATGAAATAATCATCTTAAAGAGTAATTGGCACACTCACCAGGACCAGTGTAGGGTTTCTGGGCAGATTATAATGCCCATTTGGGGCTTGTGATAGCAAATATAATGAGAAACCAGTCAGCATAATTTTATGTATTTTCCTCCCAGTGGAAAAGGCAGATAGTTGGTGCGTTATGGTTTGACTGTGTCCTCCAAAAAGCATGTGTTTGAAATTTAACCTCCAGTGGAACTTTGTTGAATGGTGAGGCTTAATGGGAGGTGTTTAGTTCACGAGGGCTCCCCCTGATGAATGGAATAGTGCCATTATGAAAGGACTTGATGCTGCAAGTTCCATCTCTTGCTCTCTTCATGTTCTTTTGCCCTTCTACCTTCTGCCATGGAATGATTCAGTAAGAAGGCCCTCACCAACTGCCATCCTTGGATTTTGTACTTCCCAGCCTTCGGAACCATGAGGAATAAATTTCTGTTCATTATAAATTACCCAGTTTCAGGTATTCTGTTATACTAGCACAAAACATACCATGACAGTTGACTAGAGTTGGAGTATTGATGGATGAATACAAAGGAGAGAGGAGACGCTCTTCAAGGGAGTGAGGTCTGTGGAATTTCATGTAATCCTAGTGGAAAATGAAGACAGGAGGGTGGGGGTGGGGGAGTGGATGAATAGTAGCATGGTAGTAAGATCTGTGGATTGGAGGCCCCCAGAAGATTGAAAAATTGCAGTGAAAGAATTAGAGTAAGTGAACTATAGACATAGGAAATGGTGGTCAGAGAGTGGAATGCTTGAAGTGAATGTTGTGTTATCACCAGTAGTGGTATTTAGAGTATCACTGGGAATGGATGAAAAATATCACTGGATCCTGAAATCACTTACCTAGGAGCTCATGTGTTCAAAGAGTAAAAAATTGGAGAGTGGTAGCAATTAAAAAGATCATTGGGTATGAGCTGGATATCTTCCATCTGTCTCTCCAGATTCATTCTCCATGCTTTCCCACTTCACTCAGTTCCATGTTAGCTGAGACTTAGGGACTAAATCAACAGGTTTCCTTGCCCTCTGATTCTGGTTGAATTTGGCCAGTGAGGATCTTCAGCAGAAGATCGATGGAGGGAAGGCTGTGTCCCTGAACTGAAGATTTCTGCTATTTTTGATATGGCCTTTTCTATACATATATTTTCTTCTGGGTCTCCACATTTCCTTTCTTTGTTCCTTCAGATCTAGGGGGTGGTACCAGCTCCACTGTTACTAGCCCTAGGTTACTGCACGATCCCTTGTGCTTTCCCTACCACATTCACAGCTTTGTAAATAATCCCTTTATAACTCATCCTCAAATTGACCTAATACAAGTGTGCCATCTGTATGCTATTGGGGATACAGATACTGACTGATACAAGATGATACAACTACATGGCAAGAACTTCAAAGGAACTGGAGTTTTGAAAGAAGGAGGAGAGTGGTGTGGAAGCAGCAACAGACAGAAAGAGGGATGCCCTCCCCACCACCTATGGGAGTGAGAAACAAAAGGCTTCTATTTGAGAGACATACTGGGGAAGTGTGAGAGAGCAAGCCTTCAGCTTAAGAAAGGAAGTGAAGAAGACATTCAAAGAGAAGCTTAAGATAGAGGGAAAATTTGCAGGTTATATGTCAAGAAGCCCAAAAGGTGCTGTGAAAGGCTTCGAAGGGTGGTGTGGAGCAGAGGTTGGGTCAGATTGGGGGAACTATAGAGATAGGAATTAGGATGATAATGGATGATCTGAGAGGCTTCTGAGGATTTAAGTAAATAGGAATGTAGGCAGGCTTTCAATTCATTTTAGTTCAGTTCACATCTATTATATGCTGCACACTAAGCTAGGCACTGGGGGTACAGTGGTAAGGTAATAACAGTTAACACCCAAGCAGTGACTTAACAATGAGCCTGACTCTGTAAACTGCATGCCTCTTGACAGGGCCTCCTGGAGAAAAGTCATTCAACCTATTTTTTTATGGGCTGCCTGGGAGTGTGGGCTGCTAAGGATCCTGGCAGCTAGGCCCCTTCCCACCAGAGTTCAACCATCATCAATCTTAATAAGGGCAGAAAAGTATAGATAAAAAAGAACGCTTTTATGCAACAACCAGGGACACCACTTTGGTCAGCATCATGCCTGTCCATGACAAGGTAGGATAAAACTGGAAGGAATTTCTTAGTCTGGGTCAGAGACAACTGGGACCATGTGACCACCAGGAATGATGGTTATACACTTTACTGTTAAAGATCATCTGGAAGACTGGGCAGGATGGGTGATAATAATTGTCCCAGTACAACCCAAATAATCTTAGTATAGATTTTTTTTTCCTTTTTAAATATACTAATATATATTTGAGTCACAACCATTTCCTGGATGAAGCCACTACCTAGGACTCTTTAAATGCTAGTCCTTGAAGGCTAAGCAACTATTTAATACTTACCATAATGGGCATTCATTGTGTATTTATTATATGCCAGGTACTCCAAACATGGATTAACTAATTAGACACTTCTGATACCCATTTGACAAATGAGGACATTGAGGTACAGAGAGATGATATCATTTGCTCTGGGTTACAAAGCCAGGAATTGGTAGAGTCAGGATTTAATCATAGTCAACCTGACTCTATAGCCCACACTTGTATCTTCTACATTATCATTAAAACTGTTTATTGTAGGCTGGGTGCAGTGGCTCATGTCTGTAATCCCAGCACTTTGTGAGGCTGAGGCGGGCATCACTTGAGGCCAGGAGTTCAAGACCAGCTGGCCAACATAGTGAAACCCTGTCTCTACTAAAAATACAAAAATTAGCGGGACATGGTACTGCATGCCTGTAGTCCCAGCTACTAGGGTGGCTGAGGCATGAGAATCACTTGAACCTGGGAGGCAGAGGTTGCAGTGATCAGAGATGGTGCCACTCTCCTCCAGCCTGGGTGACAGAGCAAGACTCTGTCTTAAAAACAAAAAACAAAAACAGCTGGGCTTGGTGGCTTACGCCTGTAATCCCAGCACTTTGGGAGGCCGAGGCGGGTGGATCACGAGGTCAGAAGATCAAGACCATCCTGGCTAACACAGTGAAACCCCGTCTCCACTAAAAATACAAAAAATTAGCTGGGCGTGGTGGCAGGCACCTGTAGTCCCAGCTATTTAGGAGGCTGAGGCAGGAGAATGGTGTGAACCTGGGAGGCGGAGGTTGCAGTGAGCCTAGATGGCGCCACTGCACGCCAGTCTGGGCCACAGAGCGAGACTCCGTCTCAAAATAAACAAATAAATAAATAAAATAATAAAAGAAAAAATTATATATTTATACCAGCTACTGTGCTATATATTAAATAAAACAAGATAGAAATATTATTTACTATGTCTGATTTTTCATTTATAAAATTAAATAGGAGGAAAATGATTTTTTAAGTGGATTTTTTATTTCAGTCAAGGATTGCTTTTCTGAAATTTTTCTTGCTTTTTCTCCAAGTACATTCAAAAAGGATTCTCTTGATAGATAGATCGATAGATTGACTCAAGCCTTGTTTAAGATGAATTTAGTGAAATTACTAGGACACCACAATTTTATTCTTTCTCTTTTTCACTTTATGTTGATTTATCCCAGATATGTCTTTTCAGACATGTTTATAAATCCCTTGCCCTAGCCTTGTACACCCCAAATGCCTCATCAGTTCCAAGTTTGACAAAACATGAAAATATCATTCCCAGACTATCATGGGAAGCATCATTCATACCACATTATAATGTTTATTAATGACAACCACAGTAATAGCAGCTTCTTTAATTTTCAAATGACCGTTTTTTCAGTTTTTGACTTATAAGTAAAGTAAAGGCAATTATGTTTCTGCACTAAACATTGCTTATCTTTGAAATCTACTCAATTAATTTTCTCCTCAGTTGAGTCCTCCCTCCCCAAAAAGCCTGTGTCTGGCATCCTCATTAAGTTTTTATTTTCCCCTTCATTGTATACATTGCCGTTTTTTCTCAAATTCTTTTCTGCTGCCACAGAGCTTTTTGTTTTTGATAGAAACACACAAATTGTGTCTCTTCATTTTTTATGTATTCATTATTCCTTAACTTTATATGAAGAAAAAGCGTGACAAACCTACTGTGAAAATCATATGCATAAGAACACATGCTGCCTACCATTTAGTAAGCATGTACGTACTTTCTCAACCACCTCTCACAGCCATCCTATGGTCTTAAGTACTATTATTATCCCCTTTTGTAGGTGAGGAAATGGAGGTTTTACCGTGTTAAATGAACACTGCTGGTGCTTTGACTTAACTTCCTGTGGATGTACCATGGCCATCTAGTGACTTCAGGAATACAGTGATGTTGTTTAGGGGAATGTATTTAACAAAACACATTTCACAGTAAGAAGGAGACAGCACAATGAAAATTACGGATATGCTACTTAAAGGTTAATATTATTTTCTCTTGGAAGTTTTGTGCAAATAACCAATAACACTTTACAACAGTAGAGAAAGAGCTCTAGCTATGCCTCTTAACCTGGTTTCTTTTCAGCATTTCCATATCCTGTTCATCTTTCATCAACATTAGGCTGATAGAAAGGGTTGACTTTGTGAATCTTCATGAATACCTTCTCAATTGGCTAACAAAACAGGTTTGTTAATTTACTGACAGACTTTTTTGATATATATCTCAAGTGACTTAGCTATTTTGCAAACTTAAGATTCCCGACTCCTCTAAGCCATCACTCCAGTGAGTTCTTTACTGATTATATTTGTTTGGGGTAAGTTGAAAGATAACCTAAATGAACCTGAGAAAGTCTTCACACTTTGTAATACTGGATTAATATTTGCATATGGAACTGTGGAATAACTGTGTCTTAACTTAGAAATGTAGAAGAATCTCTAATAATCTAAACAAACCCTTTTATGGTCAGTTTCCTACATCAATTATCCTTTCCTGAATCTTGAACCACTGACTCTGTCTCACTGTGTCTTTACCCTTAACCTGTAAAACAAGCTCAAGTCTTTCCCATTAAAAAATAAAAGCAAAATCCATAAAACCCCTCCTCAATCAGTCTGGCTCAGCAAAGCTCCTTTAAACTGTCAGACAGCCCAGCCACATTAAAATGGAACTCCAGTCTTTAACCACACCTTTTACCTCTTCGCCAGAGTGCCTTTCCACTCCCATTCTATTTTTATGTAGTTGGACTATGTCCTGGAACTGAAGCCTTCTACTGAGCGCAGAGCAAAGTTATATTTCAGATGTTGAGAGGTGATCATTCTGAACATGTAACCAGGCAGCCTTTTCTTGGTGAATTATATGGATGTTCCTGTCAGCATATGGAGGAAGCATGGCCCTCCCAGTGACTCAGAAGTATATATTGACACAGACTTGCCCTAGAATGACACTCTCCTGTGCATACTGGATACCTCTATAATATACTGACCCAAAGAGAGTCTGAGAGCTTGGTTGAAAACTAACAGGAACAGATCCTTTCTCTGATAAAGCTTGCAAATAAATAGGGCATATTAGGTTTGTCCTACCTTGGCCAACCTTCCCTGTCAGCTACCACTAGGTGGCTCTCCACTGATCTTTCTGAAAGGGTTGAGGAACCACTCGACAGGGGGATCTTCCAGACTTAGGCCTCACAAGGAGAACATTCTCTTTACTCCCCTGATGCCTTCTCTCATCCTTGCATTTCTTTCTTCCAAACCTCAGTCTGGTGGCCTTGTCTACCTCCTTCAGAAATATTCAAGCACTTCCCACCAAAAGACGTTTCATCCCTTGGTTTATTCTTCTGTATCACAATGCCTAAGATTTCATCTGAGTGAGTACATCAGTAACTGGGGGGCTGTGAGCTCAAGCCTCATAAATAAGGTTGATGGTGAATCTGCCAATGGTGGTTGAATTCTCCTACCAATGTGAGAAGTCAGCTATGTCACTTAGAATGTAAGCATTTGTTGTAATAAAAAGCATTCAATTTCCTCAGAGACAACAAAATCTAATCCTTTCTCTGTGAAATAATATTTTTTCTTAAAGGAATTTTGGCTTGATTATATAAGAACAAGAGATTCCTGCTTTCTCTACCACTTTGAAGAAATAGAGCCAACTTTAGAATTTGTTGACTCTGAGTCTCTTCTTATGTAAGTTTGGAATGGAAGGTGGGGGAAGGGAGAGTTGAATATTCCAGTTTAGTCTGCCAAACAAAGGTGCCTGAAGTTTATAAGATTTACTATTGCTGATTCATATGCTTCTCCAGATGTATTGGTTTATTGACCCCTTCCACCTCAGTTAATGTTCTGAAAGGGTAGGGCTTTGCCCAGACTCCAGCTGTGGCTAAGGTGTTTTCTGGTCCTTCTTCATCTCTACACCCAGTTTGGACCCCGACTCTCCAGGGAACAAGCTATCTATCTCATGCAGAAGTGGCAGTTACTGACTGTGAGAGTGGAGATAGAGGCCCCAAGATCTCATTATTCTGAGGCCCCAAGATCTCATTATTCTAAGTTTGAACCAACACATTCAAGAGAAGTTCCGAACTTTGGGGAAACTTTTCCAACCTAAGATACAGAGCACTCTTGTTTTTCCAGCTGTTCAAGATGCATTTCTTTTCTTTTTTGAGGCGGTTCTTCTTCTCTCTCACCCAGGCTGGAGTGCAGTAGCATGATTATAGCTCACTGCAGCCTTAAACTCCTGGGCTCAAGTGATCCTCCCACCTCAGCCCTCTGAGTAGCTGTGACTACATGTGCATGCCACCATGCTTCGCTAATATTTTATTTTATTTTATTCTTTTGTAGAGACATGGTCTCACCATGTTGCCCAGCCTGGCTAATCTTTTAACAAATTTTTTTTTGTAAAGACAGGGTCTCACCACGTTGTCCAGGCTGGTCTCAAACTCCTGGCCTCAAGGGATCCTCCCACCTCAGCCTCCCAAAGGTCTGGATTACAGGTATGAGCCACTGTACCCAGCCAAGATGTGCACTGTATGTATGCTGGGCAGTAGAAGACCTGTGGACAACCGTAGTCTTTTGGACTCTGTTGGGGCTTAGAAAACAATGCCCGGAAATGTGGTACTTTGGCATGCCTAGTCCTTTGAATTAAGGAAAATTGAAAGGCTTCGGAAATAAGACTCAGAACCAAGGTCTCTCTCTGACCTTTCCCTGCCCTTTGTCTCTGGGATCCTCTTTCTTTCTGAAGCACATGGAGGGATTCTGTCTCTGGAATTTCCTTATCTGACTAGCGAAGTTTCTTTACAAAAGAAATGCAATAGTCTTAAGACCCCCTCCCCAGGAATTTTATCAAATAACCAGGAAAGAGGCTGGGCTCCATGGCTCACGCCTGTAATCCCAGCACTTTGGGAGGCCAAGGCGGATGGATTATCTGAGGTCAGGAGTTCGAGACCAGCCTGACCAACACGGAGAAACTCCGTCTCCATTAAAAATACAAAATTAGTCAGGCATGGTGGCACATGCCTGTAATCCAAGGTACTTGGGAGGCTGAGGCAGGAGAACCACTTGAACCCAGGAGGTGGAGGTGTTGGTGAGCCAAGATGGGGCCAATGCACTCCAGCCTGGGCAACAAAGAGTAAAACTCCGTCTCAAAGAAAAAAAAAAAGAAAATTTAAAAATAACCTGGAAAGATTACCACTAGATTAAAAAAAGAGACTGGGCATCTTTGCCATGCCCAGACAGACTTTTCATTTATCCTTCTGAGGGCAGCTCCAAGAGGTTTTCTGGCAGAATTTATCTGTACAAGAAGACAACCTTTGTTCACAGTGAAGTTCTGCCCCTTACCTTCTGGCCACCTCTCCCAGAGTTCAGAGGAACTTTATTCCAGGCCATTATTTTTTGACCTCATTCATTTCCACTACACGCCTACTCCCCATCTCCTCCTCCCCTAGAAAGAAGGGTATGTAAGCATCTGGACTTCACTGAGTTATTGGGTAACCACACTCCTGTGATTTCCCCCACCTCCATTCCCCAGCTGGTTAAATAAACTGTGTATGCCTTTTTCTCCTATTAATCTGCCTGTTGTCAGTTCAGTTTTCAGCAAACCTTCAGAGGGCAGAGAGGAAGAGTTCCTTCTTTGACCTTACAACCTACTACTGCTACCCCAGCTCAGGCCCCTGAGACTGGTACTCATACAAATGGAATTAGTCATTGCTAGTTGTCATCTTAACTGTCTGTTTCTTTCTGTTCTTAAGTCAGTGTTCTGAAAAAAGACCAGGCTACACTTGCTGTCTCATTTTTCCGTGTTCTTTCATTTCCCAATTAACTGAAATGTAACTTCTACCATAATTATTCTCTAATAACATCTGTATTTTCAAGTCCAAAGAATATTGCCTTTTAAAAAAAATTATTATTTTATTATTTTTTTCTTTCCACAATAAGACATCTGAAAGCAAGAATATTTCCTTTTCTTATCTTTCTTGTCTTTTCTTAGCCAACTGAACAAAACCTTCTTTTTTTGACCTTTTTTTGTTCTGTTGACTTTTTTCTTTTCTTTTAGACAAGCATGTTGACATTGACACAGTATACCATTTTCTCTGATTCTCCTCATACCACTATTGTTCTATCTTGATAGTCTTCTTAGGTCTTTTTTTTCCTATCTACTTTTCTAAAAATTATCAAAACAAAACAAAACTGTTGACTGAACACAGTAGCTCACACCTGTAATCCCAACACTTTGGGGGGCGCAGAGGCAGAAGGATTGCTTAAGGCCAGGAGTTCAAGACCAGCCTGGGCAACATAGTAAGATCCCATCTCTACAATACAATTTTAAAAAATTATATCTAGGTGCCGGTGTGGTGGCTCACGCCTGTAATCCCAGCACTTTGGGAGGCCGAAGCAGGTGGATCACCTGAGGTCGGGAGTTCAAGACCAGCCTGACCAACATGGAGAAACCTCGTCTCTACTAAAAATACAAAATTAGCCGGGGTGGTGGTGCGTGCCTATAATCCCAGCTATTCAGGAGGTGAGGCAGGAGAATCTCTTGAACCCGGGAGGCGGAGGTTGCGGTGAGCCGAGATCGTGCCATTGCACTCCAGCCTGGGCAAAAAGAGCGAAACTGTCTCAAAAAAAAAAAAAAAATTATATCTAGGCATGGTGGCACATCCCTGTAGTCCCAGCTACTCAGGAGGCTGAGGTGGGAGACTCACTTGAGCCCAGGAGTTCGAGGCTGCAGTGAACTATGGTAGTTCCACTGTACTCTAGCTTGGGTGACAGAGTGAGATCCTGTCTCTTAAAAAATAAACAAATAAAACTTTTATTTATAAAATACATTCAGAAAAGTACTTGAAATCATAAAATGGAAACTTGGGTACTCACCAGCTAGATTTTGCCATATGTTTTTTTTCAGGCTCTCACTTTCTTTTCTTCTAATAAACTTATTTATCCTCTTTTGGTCTTTGCATTTCTAAGGATTCTTAGCCATGAGTATCTTTCCTTTTTACTTTTTGTGGCAGATCAATAGTTGTCCCCTGAAAACTGTTCTCCCCTTCTTGCTGGTCATGTGTTCACTAAGCTGGCAACTACATTTCTTATCCTTCTCTGCAGTGAGGAGTGGTTTTGTACCGAGTAAGTGCTTGCCAATGAAATATAACTAGGAGCAATGAATACAACTTTTGCCTTACTTTGTTAAAGGAAGATGGCTTGCCTTGGACTGCTTTCTTTCTCCTTCATGGACATGTCTGTGACCAGCTATGATGATGAAGATGAGGAAGACATCCTCGAAGAGGGTGGAACAACAAGATGGAAGGAACCTGGATCCTCTATGACCTGAATTTTGGAAAGGCAAACCTAGAACAGAACTGCTCTTCTAGTCTAGGCCAGGCTGTTAGGTGAGAGGAAGAGAAACATCTATTTTTTTATGTCACTGGATTCTGGGATCTCTTAGCCTTTACTCTAACTAATACAGAAATTGATACTTGGAAATGGAAAAGCTCTAAAATCCAAAAACAGTACTGCCTAAACAGTCAGAAAATTGGCAGTGAGGAAACAGACCTCTCAGGCTGGGAAACTGTTGATCCTTGTTATGCTGTGATAAAGCATTTGGTAAAAATTTTACCTATTTAACTTGGAAGGCTGATCATGTTCTTCTGTAGTGGAATTCTAGGGGAGGCATTTGGAAAGGACTGGAATATAGATGTATAATGGTTTCTCTTTGCTGCATTTAGCAAGGTTTTTCAAGAAAGTAATGAGCTCACATAAGAAATAATGGGTTTGCAAGCAGGATGGAAGAAAGTAAAGAATGTACACCCTATGGCCACATCACCCAGAATGTGCCCGATCTTGTCTGGTTTTGGAAGAATTTATAGAATATTGGGGTCTCACAGTATTAGAAAGTTCAATTATTTCTATAGTCCAAACAGGATATTGGAATGTTGTTCAGAGACTTTCTTCAATTTCTCTCATTAAGATTCTTCAGCCAAAGATCTAGCCTTGCAGGAAAGATCAGATTAAGGGAGTTGCCCTCACTTATTTTTAAGATTGTTTTAAAATAGCCACCATTAAAACAATGAAAAGATGAATGGGTAGATGATAGGAACTAGAGAATGAGCAAATTTAAGAGGTAGATTGAAAAATAACTTGGATTGTAGTTCCTGGTGAAGCAGGAAATTTTCCCTGACTGCTTCATGGATAGGACCTGGAGTGTGGGCACTGGGGCTAGCCAGCCACTTCTCCACTAGCAGGGGTAAACTCCACTCACTTGAACCCATTATGCTCAGCCCCTCATGAGAGGGAGCATGCAGGTGAGCAGGTGTAGGAACTGGGGTGAGTGCTTTTGGGTGCTGGCAGGAGCAAAACTCTGTGCAGGCCCCGTGGCAGTGTCTAGTGGGGAGTATCTGAAACCCCAGAGGGTGTGTGTTACAGTGCTCTTTTAGCTGTGCTGTCTGAGGACGGCTTAAGTGTTAAACAGCTTAGTGGACCCTCTGCCTTTTTTCATGAGGTGGTTGCTCTCCACCAGCAAGGGCAGAGGGTCAATGTGACAGCCTTTAGGGTCCGCACCTTTGGCACCCAAGCTCTTGTTTCACATCCAGGAAAAATCAGGTTGCATGAACGAATTGAAGGGTGGTGAATGTGGAGAATTTTATTGCCAATGAAAGTGGCTCTCAGAGGGAAGGGGAGCTGGAAAAGGGATGGAATGGAAAGGTGATCTTCCCCTGGAGTCCAGCCATTCCCTGTCAGACTCCTCTCCAAAGCCACACCATCAAGCTGTCCCTTTGAAGTCAAGCTGCTTCTCTCTGATGTCCAGCTGCTTCTTCTTTTCTCTTCTCTCTGCTGGTGGAGCCTGGGGTTTTTATGGGTATGGGATGGGGGTGGGGCAGGCCATGGGTAGTTTTTGAAAAGGCAGCATTTGAGTTGGAAAACAGGAGTGCACATTCCCTCTTTGGGCCATGGTTCCAGGCTTGGGGGTAGGAACCTCACCAGGGACCTGCCCTCTTCTGCCCAGAATTTCCCTGCCTCCTGTCCCTATCACTGGCACATGTAATGGATGGGTGACAAATGGCAGAGAAGCCTACAAGTCCCCCCATGGTTTCATTTTTCATGATTTCCAAAAATATTAAATGAAAAGTTACAGAAATAGACAATTCATAAGTTTTTAATTGTACACCCTTGTAAGTAGCATGATGAAATATTATGCCATCACAGCCATCCCTTCTGGAAGGTGAATCCTGCCTTCGTACAGCATGTCCATGCTGTATATGCTACCCACCTATTTGTCATTTAGTAGCTCTCCCAGTTATGATCCACTGTTTTGGTATGGCAGTGCTTGTGTTCATTATTTTACTTAATAATAGCCCCAAAGCACAAGATTAGTGATGCTGGCTATTCAGATATCACAGAGAAGCCATAAAGTGCTTCCTTTTAATAAAAAGGCAAAAGTTCTCAATTTAATAAAGAAAGAAAAAAATTGTATGCTGAGACTATTAAGAAAGATCTACAGTAAGAATGCATCTTCTGTCCATGAAATTGTGAAGAAGGAAAAAAATTCATGTTAGTTTTGTTGTGGCATCTCAACTTGCAAAAGTTACAGCCACAGTGTGTGATTAGTGTCTTGTTATAATGAAAAAGGCATTAAATTTGTGGATAACAGACATGAACATCTAAACATGTTCTGATTGATGGCAATGGGGTTCAGTACCATTGTGGTTTCAGGCATCCACTGAGTGTCTTGGGACAGACATATCCTAGGCCAATAAGTGGGGGCTACTGTACTGCATTTTTGTTTGTTTGTTTTTGAGATGGAGTCTTGCTCTGTCGCCCAGGTTAGAGTGCAGTGGCGCTAACTTGGCTCACTGCAATTTCTATCTCCTGGGTTCAAGCGAGTCTTGTGCCTCAGACTCCCGAGTAGCTGGGATTCCAGGTGAGTGCCACCATGCCCAGCTACTTTTTGTATTTTTAGTAGAGAGAGGGTTTCCCCATGTTGGACAGGCTGATCTTGAACTCCTGACCTCAGGTGATCTACCCACCTCAGCCTCCCAAAGTGCTGGGATTACAGGCGTGAGTCACCACACCCAGCCTTGTACTAAGTTTTTGAAGAAATTCTATTGCTAAAGAAACCACAAATCTGACTTGGAAATGCCAGTCATTGTTCATATCCTAAGGCAGTCTCTAGGAAAACATATTCTCCAACATCCACCTCAATTTTTAACCTGAAGAATAACGCACAAGGAAGAACCTCCCAGAGGGGTAAACCCAGGGGCCCAGATGAGGTTAATCAAGGAATTTATGTCATGGCCAGTGGAGAGATTTCTCCTTGGAAAGAAAACAAACAAACAAACAAACCAACAGGCAATTAAGGACTACTGATTGTTTCAGGTTGCCATTCTTTTGTTTTTCAAATGGAAGTTTTTATTGTGGTTAATTCTGTTTCTGTTCTAACCTTGCATATTGGGTTGAAAGTGGGGATTGAGTATCTTTCTTTTATGTTATAGGTCATCAGACTGTAAGTAGCCATATCTGGATGTATCAGAGCAGGCCGTACTTCCCCCAGAAGTACTGACCTTGAGCTGGCTGCAGAAAGTGGATAGGACCACAGGCAGAGAGGGAGATTGAGCTGTATGTAAATAAGAGTCCACTCAGATATTTGGGTGTCCCAAGGGATTGACTCTATCTCTTTGTTAGCCTTCACCTTAATGTAATGCAGTGTTATTGGGAGTACCGATCTGTTTATTCAGAAACCTGTTACCTGCATATTGACAATTCTGAAATTCGTATGTCCAACCAGGATTCTCTTCTATGTTCTAGACCCATATATGTTATCCAAATACTGGATACCTTTGCATGAATTTACCACAGGAGAGACCTCAACTACAACACGTCCCAAACTGAAATTATTTCCTTTTACCTTAACCACGTATGTCTTCTGTGGTAGATTGCAATAAATAGTCATAATCTTATCCCATCTCTTTATATATGCCCCTGTGCAATGTGACTTTTCTGTTTTTCTCATTAAGAGATGGACTCCAGATCTCTACTTCATTGTGTCCATGTTGGCCTATGACTTGTTTTGACCAAAAAATGCATAAAAATAATGATATGGGAATTTTGAGCCTGGACCTTAAGAAGCCTTGCTCTCAGTCTCTTGGAAAGTTCCTGTCATCATGTGAAGAAACTTGGGCTAAGCACACCCCTTTTTTCTGATACAAGGTCTCACTCTGTCACCCAGGTTGGAGTGCATTGGTGCCATCATGGCTCACTGCAGCCTCAACCTCTGTGGCTCAAGCAATCCTCCCACCTCAGCTTCCCAAGTAGTTGGGACTATGAGTGCATGCTATCACACCTGGCTAATTACATTTTTTGTTGTTGTTGTTTTTTTGGTAGAGATGGAATCTCACTGTTTCCCAGGCTGGTGACTAACTTCTGGGTTCAAGTGATCCTCCTACCTTGGTCTCCCAAGGTGTTGGGATTACACCATGCCTGGCTGGCTAGCTTCTTTGAGGATAAGAGTCTACATGGAGAAGGATGCCCAACTGACTTCCAGCACCAACTTGGGAGGCCCAGTGAGATCTCTTGTACCATAATTATTAATAATTTTTAAATGGCAACAACAGAATAATAAACCCTGCCAAGTGAGTGCTGTATGCCACTGCACAGGTTAGACATCTGTGAACTGGTCTTGATCACCAGAGAGGTTATTTGGACCATCAAGACCCCACCAACCTTCCAGGTGACTGTGACTACATGAGTGAGCTCAGGTGAAACCAGCAGAAGAACCTCCCAGCTAAATCCAGCCCAAATACTGACCCACAGAATTGTTAACTGATAAATGATTGTTGTTTTAAACCACTAAGTTTTGTGATCATTTGTTAGGCAGCAATAAATAACTAAAACTTACTTAGTCCCTTATCTCCTATCCTGGATAATTAAAGCCTGAATCATTTAACTTCACCCATCCTATGAGGCCTGAGGAATTCTTCAGGCTTTCTACTTACTTGTGCATCCATGAGTATGAGTTGTGGAGTCAGACTACACGAGTTTAAATTCTAGCTCCCCTTCTAATGTGACCTTGAATGCATTATTTGTGCCTGTATTTCTTCATCTGTAAAATGAAGATAACCTTATCTTTCTTATTAGGGTCTCTGAAGGTTAAATCACGTAACAAATGAACAGCACTTAGCACGGTGACTATGCTTAATAAATGTCATGATTGCCTTGGATCCAATCATGCTGTACATAAGATTCAGAATGAAACTTGCAGGAGTACTACAGAAGACTGCTGGGATCACACAGGAAGTTTTCAAGGAGGTCAAAAACAGACATGGTCCTACAGAAACTACAAATTAGTGTAAATGACAAACTTGTGCTCTGGAGTCAGACTTTCTACCTTCATATATCAGCTCTGCCACTTGTTCTATTTCTTGGCACATTACTTAACCTCTTTCTTTTTTTTCTTTCTTTTTTTTTTGAGACAGAGTGTTGCTCCATTGTCCATCAGTGCAGTTGCGTGATCTTGGCTCACGGCAACTTATACCTCCCGAGTTCAAGCAATTCTCCTGCTTCAGCCTCCCAAGTAGCTGGGATTACAGGTGCCCTCCACCATGCCCAGCTAATTTTTTGTATTTTTAGTGGAGACGGGGTTTTTACCATGTTACCAGGATGGTCTCAATCTCCTGACCTCGTGATCCGACTGCCTCGGCCTCCCAAAGTGCTGGGATTACAGGTGTGAGTCACTGCGGGCAGCACCTCTTTAGGTCTTAATTATGTATACTGTAAAATGGGAATAATAAAAGGAAATCCCTCATAGTATTATTGTGATGATTAAGTGAGGACTAAATTATTAAGTCATGTAGGCTTGCCACATGGAATATTCACACTACATGATATTTGAAAAGTGAGTATTGGTCAAAAAGGCAAACCAAAATTGCTTTAAGAGAAAAATTACCAAACATAAAGTACACTGTATACAAGACTGCAAACAAGATTTGGCGTAAGCAATCAGGAGCCAAAGGGAAGATAAACAACTTAAGTTTAGAGAGGAAGGCAGACGTGAAACCATTCAAAACTTTAGTCATTGCATCAGAAAGTATCGGAGTTGTGTTTCCTCAATCTCTCTGCAAGCTACAGCAGCAAAGCAGAAGGTACACTAGCAGCAGGCTTTGGATTGTAGATAACAGTTAAAGCAATCCGAGGTTCTTCCCTACCAATTAGCCAGTCAAGTTTTCAGTAGAGGAGTGACATTTAGAAAGAGTGCCTTGACAACAACTGGAGAACAGAAAGAGCAGGACAGAAGGTCCACTGCCTGTTTTTGTAAATAAAGGTTTGGAACATAACCCTTGTATTGAATCATTCATGTATTGGCTATTGCTGTTTCCCGGCTTTAAGTGTAGAGTTGAGTAACTGTGACCATCTGGCCCACAAAGCCTGACCTATTCTTTAAGAAGTTATTTGCTGATCCCAAGGTGACTGTTGCAGTAACCTGGGGTAAGACAAGGGTGGATAGCTTTGGGGAAGGGACAGTAAGAATTTTGGAAAGGCAAACCTATAGATTGTGCCAAATAGTCAATGTCTCTGAGGAAAACATGACCCACATGTCAGTGGGATCATCTGTTTTGTTTTTAAACTAGATAACATTGACTCAAGCCCCTATTACACAACTGTTATATTATACAGTATTTCATGAAGTATCCTGCCAATTTTCCAGACATTTGATTTCAGTACTACCTCTGGCCCCCGCTAATGGGTTCAGTTTATGGACTATTTTGCTGGACTCTAGGTGTGCTATCTCCTTTCTGCTCCTTTTTGATCTAGTATTGCAACTCGGCCCCATCCTGTGATTTCTTCATTTACCTCACCACCACCTCCCCTCACGCCATGTGTGTGTCTTGCAGAGGTATGGGAATTTAAGGGTAGTGGAAAGCCTACTGGAAATTTGGAAGAAATAAGGGGAGTTAAAGAAATACAAGTAACTTAGAATAGTACACATTTCAAAAAAGCATTTTAGGCATACCATGAAGATACTCTGCCATCCCTTTCTTTTCACTCTTTCTCATCTCTTCTGTCTTGTCCCCAACTCCTTCTACATCCCCAAGTTAATTTCTTTTTCTTCTCCTTAAAAATGTTTTTTTTTTCTTGATACATAATAGATATACATATTTTCAGGGTACATGTGATAATTTGATACCTTTATACACTTTGTAAAGATCAAGTCAGTGTAATTAGGATGTCCATCACCTTAAATATTTGCCTTTATGCTAAAAATTCAAATTATTCTCTTATAGCTATTTTAGAATATACAATAGATTATTGTAAACTGTAGCCACACTACTGATTCCAAATTAATTTCTGATATAGAACAGTCCCTCTTCTTATCCTGTCTCTTACTAACCCAAGTTTTCAAGGCACACCATATATATATAATGACGCAAGATGTTTTCCTCTGAGAAGAATTCTACTGCCAGCTATGAGAGAAATGGTTTAATTTCACTCTAGTAGCAAGGTTTCTTGGACCACAATGAGACATTGGTTTGGATCAAAAAATGTGTAATCCAACTCATCCAGCTGGAGGAGCCAGGAAAGGAGGTAGTCCAAGATGGGAGTAATGAAGTAGGGAAACCCAGATCACTTCCACAGGAGTAGTGTAAATACCTAAGAGGTGTGTGTGAGGTTGTAAATGAGAGAGGAGGCCAGGAATCAGGAACAGAGGAAATCAAACAAAGGAATTTTATTGTAGACTCTTGCCCCCTTTTGAAAGGAGATGGTGTGGTAACTTTTATATATATTCCACTTCATAGAGTATTAGACACACTGTAGGGACACAAGAAATGTTTGATAAACAGAACTCTTCATGCCATTCCTGAAATCTAGTTCTCTTTGTGCTCCTGGGGCTTTGCTGTTTTTATATAGATCAATTTACTGCACCTGAAAAAATCAAGCAGCATTAGTTTTATTTCTAAACTACCCAAGCAAAAGAGTATCAGTAAGTGTATCTAATATGTTCTTCCTTCAAATAGATGGAAACTAGCTCTCAATAGATTTGTATCATAACAACATCAATAACAATAAACAATGTTACCACCATCATTTATTGAATGCTGACTAGATCTGATATACGGGATCAGATCTAGATAGCACAATGGTCTGTGTACTCTCATTTAGGCCTCATAATAGCCCTATTATTATATTAATTTTACAGATGAGAAGATTCTGGCTCAAAGAGGCTCTTTTTCCTAAGGTCATAATAACTGGTGGTTTGTCTGACTTCAATACTCTTGATCTCAATAACACTAGTCCTGGCTGCCTCATAACTGGTTGCCCTGCCCCATTTCTAAACCTTTGTTCTCCTTATTCTGTTGCTTAAAATCCTTCATTGTTTCCTCATCTCCTCCAGGGCAGAGTCTACGTAATTCGGTGTAGCATAGTTTATTTTTCATAATCCTTGACCACTTTAGTGGCCTAGCTTCTCCTGCTGTTTCCATAAATGCATACTGAGTTCCAAACATTTGTGGTTCCTGGGGGACAGGCCCAGCTCCTCCATGCTTCCGTGGTTTCGCATGTTCTCACTCATTCTGTGGTATTCTTCCTCCCCATCTGCCTGGGCTTCAACACCAGAAACCCAAGTTCTAATAAATCTCTTTTTTGAGATCTCTTAGTCTCTCTGGATTTTGATTCTCCTGTTAGAAAAATTGAGATGATCCTTCCTCGGTTTGGAAACAGGTTACCTGTAATGAATTGTGGTCTTGCGTCTCAGTGGCTGTATCATTTTGGGAAAGTTGCTAGGCTTCTCTAAGCCTCAGGTTTTTTTCTAGAACAGGATAGGCCGGGTGCGGTGGCTCACACCTGTAATCCCAGCACTTTGGAAGTCCTAGGCGGGCGGATCACCTGAGGTCAGGAGTTCAAGATCAGCCTGACCAACATGGGGAAACCCCATCTCTCTAAATACAAAATTAGCCGGGTGTGGTAGTGCATGCCTGTAATCCCAGCTACTCGGGAGGCTGAGGCAGGAGAATCACTTAGAGCGGAGGTTGTGGTGAGCCAAGATCGTGCCATTGCACTCCAGCCTGGGCAACAAGAATGAAACTCTGTCTCAAAAAAAAAAAAAAAAAAAAAAAAAAAAAAAAGAACAGGGTAATGATGTTTCTTTAGAATAGTGCCTGACACATAGTAAGTATTATCTTATTATCACTATCTGGTCAGGTGCAGTGGCTCATGCCTATAATCCTAGCACTTTGGGAGGCTGAGGGGGTGCAAATCACTTGAGTCCAGGAGTTCGAGACCAGCCTGGGCGACATGGTGAAACCCTCTCTCTACTGAGTTAGAAATGATTCATTATTATATGGATCTTGCACAAACTAAATAAGAAAAACATGATCTGGAATAATAGTTATTACCACATTGTGCTTCCTTAGGGATTACCTGCTCACCTTTTAAGATTCAGCTCAAATTCACATTTATAATGCCTTTCTGTATGCATTCTGTACACTCTACACATAGTCATTTTGTCAATTGTGCTAAAAAACCTCTATTTTTTATGTATTATATCATGTGTAGTTATTTGTTTAAGTCCTCATTTTATCTGCTAGTCTGGACTTCTTGAAGACAGGAATTATTTTATTATTCATCCAAAGTTAGCATAAATAGGTATTTAATACACTTCAGTAGATTGATTGCACATATACATTCATTAATAAACAAGAATGAGCCTCAAGGAACTTACAGTTATTACAACAATGACGATGATGACAATGATGATGTAATGTTTATTGAGCATAATTTGCTCTACACTGTCCTAAACTCTTGGCACTCATTAACTCATTCAATTCTTACCAACTCTATTAGGTATTATCCCCATGAAAGTTTTTTTTTTAAATTATAAACTATTATTATCACTATTTGGTCAGGCACGGTGGCTCACACCTACAATCCCAGCACTTTGGGAGGCTGAGGCAGGCAAATCACTTGAGTCCGGGAGATTGAGACCAGCCTGGGTGACATGGTGAAACCCCCTCTCTACTAAAAATACAAAAAATATAAAAATTAGCTGGGCATGGTGGCACAGGCCATGGTCCCTGCTACTTGGGAGGCTGAGGTGGGAGGATTGCTTGAGCCTGGACAACAGAGTGAGACCCCATCTCAAAAAAATATGCATATGCATATATATACACACATATAGAATAAAGAAATTCACAAACATAAAAAAATCTTATTGCTATTTTACAGATAAAGTAACAGGCTCAGAGAAGTTAAGTAACACACTCGAAGTCATATAGCTAGGAAAAGGTGTACAACAAATTTATGCTTCAATAGAAAATCCTGCATTACTGGCTGCACACTTTGGGAGGCTGAGGCGGGCAGATCACCTGAGGTCAGGAGTTCGAGACTAGCCTGGCCAACATGGTAAAACCCCATCTCTACTAAAAATAAAAAAATTAGCTGGACATGGTAGTGCATACCTGTAATCCCAGCTACTCCGGAGGCTAAGGCATGAGAATCACTTGAACCCAGGAGGCAGAGGTTGCAGTGAGCCGAGATCGTGCCACCACTCCAGCCTGGGCAACAGAGTGAGACTCTGCCTCGAAAAATAATAACAATAAAAAAAAGAAAAAGAAAATTCCACATTGCTTAGACAGCACCTTCCAGATCATCTGATTCCTGACTTTAATTGTCTTTGAGCCATTTTACAACTCAGTATGTCTTTTTCAGATTTGCTTAAAAACAGGTTGTAACATCTGCCTGATTCCTTCACTGAATTAGTTAAATAAAATCTTTGACATTATTTCCTTTTCTATCTGTATCAGTCATGATTTTAGCTTTTTCTGAAAATTATCTTTTAAGAAAGATATAACTGGAATGCAACCCCAATTCTGACTTCAAGGCCCATTTATGCAACTCAAAGGTCTCCAACTTTTTTTTTTTTGAGATAGAGTCTTGCTCTGTTGCCCAGGTTAGAGTGCAGTGGTGCAATCTTGGCTCACTGCAACCTCCGCCTCCCAGGTTCAAGTGATTCTCCTGCCTCAGCCTCCCTAGTAGCTGTCTCTTATACACATCTAGATGTGTATAAGAGACAGGATTACAGGCGCCCACCACCATGCCCGTCTAATTTTTGTATTTTTAGTAGAGACAAGGGTTTCACCATCTTGGCCAGGCTGGTCTTGAACTCCTGACCTCGTGATCCACCCGCCTCAGCCTCCCAAAGTTCTGGGATTATAGGCGTGTGCCACTGCGCCTGGCCTAGGTCTCCAACTTTATGTGCACTTTACTGGGAGCTTCTTTTTATTTTTATTTTATTTATTTAGAGAAAGGGTCTTGCTCTGTCATCCAAGGTAGAGTACAGTGGCGTGATCATAGCCTACTGCAGTCTCAAACTCACTGCAGTCTCAGCCTCCCAAGTAGCTGGGACTACAGGTACATGCCATTGTGCCTAATTAAAATGTGTGTGTGTGTGTGTGTGTGTGTGTGTGTGTGTGTGTGTATTTTGTACAGATGGAGTCTTGCTATGTTGCTCAGGCTGGTCTCAAACTCCTGACATTAAGAGATCCTCCTTCCTCAGCCTCCCTAGGTGTTGGGAGCCACTGTGCCCAGCCAGGAGCTTCTTTTTACTGTGTTCTGCCTCAAGAGACTCTGATTTAGAAGGTTTTTGGTTTTGTTTTTGTATTTTTAACATGACTCCAGTTATTCTGTTGCAGGTGGTCTGAAAAACACTGCTTTGAACAACTCTATGATACTGCTTTCCTGGTAGGAGAAATAAAGTACCTGTACAAAGAAAGCTATACATTTTCTCAAACTCTCAAATAGAAAAGAGGGAGAGAGAAATTCTCAGCCTTAACTAGGAAAGTTTTGACAAGGAAAGATGTGAGGAAAAGACCCTGTGTGTGTTGGGGGCAACATGAGCAAAGGTAGAGAGGTAGGAAAATGGAGAATGACTAGTAGTTGGATTCAGCAAGACTGAGTAAAGAGTATGATCAGTAAAAATGGAAATGTAGGTTTGAGCTAGAATGGTGGACATTAACACATTTAGTTAATAGGCAATAAAGGTAATAGAACAATTTTGATTTGAGTTGAAAAGAAGATAACCAACAGTAGGTCAGAAGAATTCTGAAGAGGCAAGAAGTTGCAGACAGAGAGAGGTAACTTATGGATGACAAGAAAAGAAAAGTTATGAGATCACAAGGATTTGAGGACTCTTCTAAAACCAATGAATATTTATTGAGGGTCTATTTTGTGTGAAAACGTGGTACTGAGTAATGGGAGAAAATGGAAAGGTAATTATTAACTTGGTATGATGCCAGGGAGACATAAGAGGAAAAGGATGGTATTCAGGTCTAAATTTGGTGAGTGAGAGTAAGGGTAGAGGAAGTAAATGAAAAATACATAGGGAGTCCAACTGACAGAATTTGCTGTGTACTTGGATATAGAGAGCTGAGCAAGAGGGAGGAATTTGGAAAATTGAAGTCTCTAGGTTGGGTGATTAGAGGCATGATGACTTTGTGAACTCAGAGAGAGAAAGAAGAGTATGGAAAAGAGGAGGGATCATGAGTTATATATTTTATTGCATTTGAAGAACCTGGGAAAACATAGTAGAAACTTGGGAATATAGGTCGGAAGCTCAAGAGTGAGAATTTTAGACGGCATATGTGGAATTGATACCAGATACACCTTAATGGATTGGGGAGAACGGGGAGGACAGGGTTAAGCCAAAGCTAAGATGGACTTCAAGGTAGGTAAGAACCTGGAGTAGGCAGAAGTGAATTGAGCAAAACGTTAATTGCAAAATTTGGAGCTAAGAATCAAAGCAGAAAAGCACGTTATGTTCTCAGGTGCAAGGAATTATCAAAACTTTGAGATAAAAAGCTCAAGGGCTAGGGGAATGCAGCAAGAGCTAATTGAGAAATGACAGCAAAAACAGCGAATAAAGTAGTATACGTATACATATTTGCAGAACTTCTTTTAGCAAGAGTATTTGTTTGGAAGAACTACTTTTCTTAACTTTTTTTTTTTTTTTTTTT
>NW_012104220.1:1981807-1987861 GCF_000951045.1 Mandrillus leucophaeus | reverse complement strand
CCAGGATGGTCTCGATCTCCTGACCTTGTGATCCGCCCGTCTCGGCCTCCCAAAGTGCTGGGATTACAGGCTTGAGCCACCGCGCCCGGCCACTAAGGAATATTTCTAAATTCTAAAGTTGTATTTAGCTATAAGGTCTATGAAAACTACTTATGAATAGTTTATCAACTTTATTTAAAAAAATTGTTCATAGGAACAGGATAGGGACCATGTTAGTTCTGATTTTAATCATATTGATGCCTGGGCTCTTCATGTTTCAAAACAGTAAGCAGGAATTTTGTATGCTGATAAACAGTGATACTCTAGTGTTATCCAAGCAACATCTGTTAACAAGGCATTTTAGATCTAGAATTAAACAAAAAAAAGATATAGCTTTGTAAATTTCCCTCTTTTTCAAAAATGATGGTGGGGAGACCCAATCTGAAGAGGCTGTAGTGAGAGATGAATGCTCCAAAGTCAGAGAGTAGTGAGGAAGTAGAATAACAATATGTTTATGGGATGAGGTTGGTTGGTTTTAATTTGCATATAGTTTTACAAATGAAGGCCATTTATAATGTGTAAAGGTCCTTTATATTTCTTTTTCTGTGATATCTGTTCATGTTTTCTAATTTTCTCTCAAGTGTCTGGTCTTTTTCTTCTTTGATATATAAGCTTCTTATATATTAAAAAGGTTAGCCCTTTATCTGTGATTTGAATATCAGATTTTTTTTCCAGTTTGTACTTTGTGTCTCATCCTTGCTTATGCTGTTATTGTTATTTTTGCCAGGTAGTAGTTTCTGATTTTTTAATTAGTTAGATTTATTAATCTTTTATGGCTTTTAGATTTTGAGTCACAGGCCTTCCCATTCCTTTTTACGAATTCCAGGGTAAAGAGAGAATTCGTCCATATTTTCTTGGAATGCATTTTTTTGTTTTTATTTCTGTTTTGCTGTCATCCAGGTGGGAGTGCAGTGGTGCAATCATGGCTCACTCTGGGCTCAGCCATCCTCCCGCCTCAGATTCTGATTTATGGTAGAGAGGAGGTCTCACTATGTTTACAGGCTGGTCTCAAACTCCTGGGCTTAAGCAATTCTCCTGTCTTGGCCTCCCAAAATGCTGGCATTATAGGTGTGAGCTGCTGTCCCTGGCCTTTGTAATACATTTGTATATTCATATTTTACGTTTAAGTCTTTGGCCCATTTGGAATATTTACTAGTATACAGAATGAGACGTAGATTTAACTTTATTTTTTCCAGATGCTATTCATTTATTGCAGGGTCCATCTTACCCCACTGACTTGAGATGCTGCTTATTTGGGTCTATTTCTGGGCTTTCTATTTAATTCCATTAGCCTATCTATTCCTATGGAAATCCCAAAGTATTAATTATTGAGATTTTGTAGCATTTTTTAATATATAGAAGGTCATTCCTTACTCACTGATCTTTTAAAAATAGTTCTTCTGGTAATTCTTGTTTGTTTATTTTCCCATGTGGACTTTGGAATCATTTTGTCCTATTCCAGAAAATTGCCAATTAGTGTTTTCATTGATATTGTAATACACTAAAAAATTAGGGGCACGTGCAGTGGGTCACACTTGTAATCCCAGGACTTTGAGAGGCTGAGGTGGGCAGATAGCTTGAGCTTAGGAGTTTGAGACCAGCCTAGGCAACAAGGCAAAACTCCATCTCTGCAAAAAAAAAAAAGCAAAAATTAGGCCTGGTGGGTGTGTCTATACCCCCAGCTATCCAGGAGGCTGAGGTGGGAAGACTGTTTGGGCCCAGGAGGTTGATGCTACAGGGAGGGAGATCTCATTTGAGCCAAAATTGTGCCACTGCCCTCCAGCCTGGGCGACAGCCTGAGACCCTGCCTTTAAATAAATAATAAATAAATAAAATTAAAACTTAGGGAGCATTTACATACATTGACTTTTTCTATCCAAAAATCTGGTCTGATTTTCATTGGTTCAAGTCTACTCTTGTGTCCTGCAGGAGTGTTTTAATGTTTTTCTCATGTAAGTTTTGCTTTTTTTTTGAGATGGAATCTCATTCTGTCACCCAGGCTGGAGTTCAGTGGTGTGATCTCAGCTCACTGCAACTTCCGCCTCCTAGGTTCAAGGGATTCTCCCACCTCAGCCTCCCAAGCAGCTGGGACTACAGGCATGTGCCACCATACCCGGCTAATTTTTTGTATTTTCAGTAGAGACGGGGTTTCACCATGTTGGCCGGGCTGGTCTTCAACTGCTGACCTCAGGTGACACACCTGCCTCAGCCACCCAAAGTGCTGGGATTACAGACGTGAGTCACTGCACCTGGCCAGAAGAACTCCTTTAGGTAGGCAGTGAAACTCCACTGGATTTAATTAACAGAAGATGTTTCTTCAACTCCTATGTAGGAAAGAAGAGAGATTGGAAGATAGAGCTGGTAGAAGTTCTACTCAACTTCTCAGGAACCCCCTACTCTTACGTAAAGTTGAGGAGAATCATGAAATGTTTAGAGATAATTTCCTATAGAAACTAGAGGAAGGGCTGAATTCTGGTTCAGAGAGATGAAGGAATAAGAAGGATCTCAGTGAGTTATTTTTAAACTGACTTTCTTATAGAATGATTGGGCTTTACTGTTGTAATGGTACAAGCCAAATAAGACCAAAAAGATTAAAATCGCATCTAAATTATTTAGGAGACATGATTTTGAACTTCAGCTCTGTTTGTTCATCCCATCCCCTACAAATCAATATGACAAGTGTTGAAATTTGACAGTGGTGTATTTAGCTATTGGTTATGGTTTTTATTTCCCAAGAATGTCTTATACGACTAGCAGTCATAATTTACACAATTGTTTCCAAAGTTTCCCATGATACTCTTACAATGTGCATTATTTGTTAAGCGAATTAATAATTTGGATTAAGACAAAGTGAACTGAAATCAAGTTCATTTCACCTCTATGTTGATGCATTGAGAGGACGACTTTCTCTTTTTGTATTAATAGAACACTGTGTGCCTAAAACAGTGTTAAAAAGCCAAATGCTGATAGATTTTTAAATATCTGGTAGAGGATTTTATCAACAAACCAGAGGGCTTTGTAGGAGCCATAAAAGGGGAGGCAAAGCAGCCCTTTACATCACTTGGCTGTATTTTATTAACTTTAGGTAATTGCTCAGGATAAAGAAGAAGGAGGAGAAACACATCATTCTCTCTAGAATGTAGATTATCAGGTAAGACTCTCCCTCAGCCACAGAACTTTGAGCTTACTAAGCGAGTTCCTTGACAAGCTGAGAACAGTGGGAACATATAGATAGCACCCACCTTGCCGGGTGCAATGTAAGTTGCAAAGGTGTACAGATGCTCCTTTACTTAGGATGGTGTTGTGATTACGTGTGTTAAACCCATCATAAATGGAAAATACACTTAAGTCAAAAATGGGTTTAACATACCTAATCTACTGAACATCGTAGCTTAGCCCAGCCTACTTTAAACATGCTCAGAACATTTTTAGCATGGCTCACACCAGAAATCCCAGCACTTTGGGAAGCGGAGGTGAGTGAATTGCCTGAGCCCAGGAGTTCCAGACCAGCCTGGCCAACATGGCAAAACTCCATCTCTACAAAAAATACAAAAAATTAGCTGGGCATGGTGGGGTACACCTGTAGTCCCAGCTACTTGGGAGGCTGAGGCAGGCGTGGATTGATTGATCCCAGACGGTCAAGACTGCCGTGAGCCCTGATCATGCCACTGCACTCCAGCTTGGGTGGCAGAGTGAGACTCTGACTCAATAATAATAATAACAATAACAATAATACTTTCAGTACAGTACTCAATACATTATACAAGATATTCAGTACTTTATTATAAAATAGGCTTTGTGTTAGATGATTTCACCCAGCATCGGGAGAGGGTATAATTGTACCACATATCACGAGCCTGGGAAAAGATCGACTTTACAATGCAGTGAAACGCATTCGGTAGAAGAACCTTGAAGGAATGCATTTCACTGCATTATAAAGTCGAAAAATTGTTAAGCTGGACTATTGTAAGTCAGGGACTATCTGCATAAGACAGATTTATTGAAAATAAATCCCCTAAAATATCCTTTTCCCTAAAACTAGATTGTCTTCAGGTAACTGATAATCCAGGTGTATTCAGTGATTTCACTCTCAGAACATTTGTGAGACTTAGAATTATACTTTGGACTTTAATGTACCATAATGTTGCCTCCTCCGTGGGTGGTGGGTTTTGATAATTAGGCACTTGTCCAGAAAAGTTGGATTTTGGATGAATATATTACTTCATTTGTTTCTAAATTCAGAAAATATTATTTTTTATTGGTGGCAGCAATAGAGACTAATTAGAAAGAACAAGTGCAGAAAGAAGACTACTACAAAGAGGACTAGTTTGGAGGCAGTTGTTCTAATGCAGACACTGAATGCTTCTGTGGGACCAGGAAGAAGTCAGTGATGACTCCCAGGTCTTCCTGATGGCTTGGTGGATCTTGTAGCCATGTGGAGAGAGAGAGAATCACTGTAGGTAATATTCCATTTGAGAACTTGTTATTGAGAAAGGCTCAAATTCTGAAAACCTCAATTTCTATCTATAAATGTTAAGAGGTAAAGTGAGTTTCTTACCTGTAACAAAAGAAACAATTTCAATGCTAAAAAATCCTGACATTTACTTCAACTTCATTTGAATTTGATATGTTTGTGAAGTTATCTGGTATTTTCTACTTACTACAGAGAATTTTAAAATCTGAGACTTTAAACATAATTTTCCTTATTGAAAATAAATCCCCATAAAATGTCCTTTCCCCTAAAACTAGATTGTTTCCTTTTTTAAAATCAAAAAAGGGCCAGGTGTGGTGGCTCGTGCTTGTAATCCTAGCACTTTGGGAGGCCGAGGCGGGTGGATTGCTTGAGCTCAGGAGTACGAGACCAGCCTGGGCAACATGGTGAAATCCTGTCTCTACCAAAAATTAGCTGGGCGTAGTAGTGCACGCCTGTGGTCCAAGCTACCCGGGAGGCTGAGGTGGGAGGACTGCTTGAACCTGGGATGTGGAAGTTGCAGGGAGCCGAGATGGCACCACTACACTCCAGCGTGGGTGACAGAGTGAGAGCCATCTCAAAACAAACAAACAAAACAACAACAACAAAACCAAATAAAAAATTCTTAATCTATTGCAAAGTATAACAAAAATATTTTGAAAAGGGATGGCAATGGGTAAATTTTCAAAACCGTTACTTGCTGGAGGACAAAAAATGATTTTCAATTAAAATGCACAGCATGCAGGTCAAGATTAAGTGGGAGATCTGAATGCAGCATATGCATTTTAAATAATAACTCATTTTTGATACTTCTGACTTCTCATATGGAATGTCTAAAACAGGGACTTCAGTTAGTGATACACATGATTCATATGTATGTGTTGAGCTGCTTATAGTAACACCATTGCAGGAATCATAGTTGTAATAACATTAGGTAAATTTTATTGGGAGATAATAAATTTGTAAGGGAGATAATATGTTTGCATATTTAACAATAGCCAAAAAAATTGCTCTTTTAGGCTGGGTGCGGTGGCTCACGTCTGTAATCCCAGCACTTTGGGAGGCCAAGGCGGGCAGATCACGGGGTCAGAAGATCGAGACCATCCTGGCTAGGAGATCGAGACCATCCTGACTAACACGGTGAAACCCCGTCTCTACTAAAAATACAAAAAATTAGCCGGGCATGGTGGCGGGCGTCTGTAGTCGCAGCTACTCGGGAGGCGGAGGCAGGAGAATGGCGTGAACCCGGGAGGCGGAGCTTGCAGTGAGCCTAGATCGCACCACTGCACTCCAGCCTGGGCGACAGAGGGAGACGCTGTCTCAAACAACAACAACAACAACAACAACAACAAAAATTGCTCTTTTAATTTTTAATTATTTTTAGGGTAGTTTTTGTTTCTATGATGTGGTTGGTTTATATCACTACAGAAATATGATTCTTTTGGAATTGAATATTTTAGCAGGGGATGGCAATAGAGCAGGGGCTCTTTATACTAAGGAATATTTCTTTTTTTTTTTTTTTTTTTTTTTTTTTTTTTTTTGAG
>NW_012104220.1:1971714-1981481 GCF_000951045.1 Mandrillus leucophaeus | reverse complement strand
CCAGGATGGTCTCGATCTCCTGACCTTGTGATCCGCCCGTCTCGGCCTCCCAAAGTGCTGGGATTACAGGCTTGAGCCACCGCGCCCGGCCACTAAGGAATATTTCTAAATTCTAAAGTTGTATTTAGCTATAAGGTCTATGAAAACTACTTATGAATAGTTTATCAACTTTATTTAAAAAAATTGTTCATAGGAACAGGATAGGGACCATGTTAGTTCTGATTTTAATCATATTGATGCCTGGGCTCTTCATGTTTCAAAACAGTAAGCAGGAATTTTGTATGCTGATAAACAGTGATACTCTAGTGTTATCCAAGCAACATCTGTTAACAAGGCATTTTAGATCTAGAATTAAACAAAAAAAAGATATAGCTTTGTAAATTTCCCTCTTTTTCAAAAATGATGGTGGGGAGACCCAATCTGAAGAGGCTGTAGTGAGAGATGAATGCTCCAAAGTCAGAGAGTAGTGAGGAAGTAGAATAACAATATGTTTATGGGATGAGGTTGGTTGGTTTTAATTTGCATATAGTTTTACAAATGAAGGCCATTTATAATGTGTAAAGGTCCTTTATATTTCTTTTTCTGTGATATCTGTTCATGTTTTCTAATTTTCTCTCAAGTGTCTGGTCTTTTTCTTCTTTGATATATAAGCTTCTTATATATTAAAAAGGTTAGCCCTTTATCTGTGATTTGAATATCAGATTTTTTTTCCAGTTTGTACTTTGTGTCTCATCCTTGCTTATGCTGTTATTGTTATTTTTGCCAGGTAGTAGTTTCTGATTTTTTAATTAGTTAGATTTATTAATCTTTTATGGCTTTTAGATTTTGAGTCACAGGCCTTCCCATTCCTTTTTACGAATTCCAGGGTAAAGAGAGAATTCGTCCATATTTTCTTGGAATGCATTTTTTTGTTTTTATTTCTGTTTTGCTGTCATCCAGGTGGGAGTGCAGTGGTGCAATCATGGCTCACTCTGGGCTCAGCCATCCTCCCGCCTCAGATTCTGATTTATGGTAGAGAGGAGGTCTCACTATGTTTACAGGCTGGTCTCAAACTCCTGGGCTTAAGCAATTCTCCTGTCTTGGCCTCCCAAAATGCTGGCATTATAGGTGTGAGCTGCTGTCCCTGGCCTTTGTAATACATTTGTATATTCATATTTTACGTTTAAGTCTTTGGCCCATTTGGAATATTTACTAGTATACAGAATGAGACGTAGATTTAACTTTATTTTTTCCAGATGCTATTCATTTATTGCAGGGTCCATCTTACCCCACTGACTTGAGATGCTGCTTATTTGGGTCTATTTCTGGGCTTTCTATTTAATTCCATTAGCCTATCTATTCCTATGGAAATCCCAAAGTATTAATTATTGAGATTTTGTAGCATTTTTTAATATATAGAAGGTCATTCCTTACTCACTGATCTTTTAAAAATAGTTCTTCTGGTAATTCTTGTTTGTTTATTTTCCCATGTGGACTTTGGAATCATTTTGTCCTATTCCAGAAAATTGCCAATTAGTGTTTTCATTGATATTGTAATACACTAAAAAATTAGGGGCACGTGCAGTGGGTCACACTTGTAATCCCAGGACTTTGAGAGGCTGAGGTGGGCAGATAGCTTGAGCTTAGGAGTTTGAGACCAGCCTAGGCAACAAGGCAAAACTCCATCTCTGCAAAAAAAAAAAAGCAAAAATTAGGCCTGGTGGGTGTGTCTATACCCCCAGCTATCCAGGAGGCTGAGGTGGGAAGACTGTTTGGGCCCAGGAGGTTGATGCTACAGGGAGGGAGATCTCATTTGAGCCAAAATTGTGCCACTGCCCTCCAGCCTGGGCGACAGCCTGAGACCCTGCCTTTAAATAAATAATAAATAAATAAAATTAAAACTTAGGGAGCATTTACATACATTGACTTTTTCTATCCAAAAATCTGGTCTGATTTTCATTGGTTCAAGTCTACTCTTGTGTCCTGCAGGAGTGTTTTAATGTTTTTCTCATGTAAGTTTTGCTTTTTTTTTGAGATGGAATCTCATTCTGTCACCCAGGCTGGAGTTCAGTGGTGTGATCTCAGCTCACTGCAACTTCCGCCTCCTAGGTTCAAGGGATTCTCCCACCTCAGCCTCCCAAGCAGCTGGGACTACAGGCATGTGCCACCATACCCGGCTAATTTTTTGTATTTTCAGTAGAGACGGGGTTTCACCATGTTGGCTAGGCTGGTCTTGAACTCCTGACCTCAAGTGATTCACCTGCCTCGGCCTCCCAAAGTGTTGGTATTACAGGCATGAGCCACCAGTTTTGCATATTTTTATTTAATTACCCTTACACACTTTTTGTTGCGATTATGGGGGTCTTTTTCTTCTTTTATTTTGTAAGAGTATTGTTTATCTGTGTGTGCTTGTACTACATACACATAATGTGTGTATGTGTATATATATATAAAAATATATATATATATATACACACAAACACAATTTTGGTAAATTAATTTTTTTCTGCTCCCACACTTAAATTTTTTATTGTTTTTATTTTTTTGTTGATATTTTGGGTATACATATACATGTACATGTGAGGATATACATGTATATATGTATACCAAAAAATCAACTGAAAAAATGTATATTTAAAAAAATATATATTTCACTTGATTTATAGGTATATAATCATATAATATAGATGACAATTTTACACTTTTTTTTCAATTGCTATATCTTTATTTTCTGTCTTTCCTCTAGTTCCTTTGACGGATACTTTCAGCACCACATTAATTAGTAGGGGCAGAACAAGCAACCCTTTTGTCCTGTTGACCTGAGCAGGAATCCTCCAAATTTCCCTATTAAATTTGAAGCTGTGTTTGAATTTTAAAATTAATTTCTAGTCAGACATTACTACTTTGCTTCATGTGAGAAATGGAAAATTTGGTCCAACAATAAGATCCCTAAATGTCCAACAATAAGGGATTGGTTAAATACATTATGTTAAATTCATTGAATATAACAGAGCACTTACAAAATATGTAGTTTTAATCTTTTTGTCATTGAAATAAAACCCAAAGTATATGTAAGTATGCATGGAAAAATGTCTAGGAGGATATTCAATAAAAGGATCTAGGCTAGGTGCGGTGGCTCACGCCTGTAATCTCAGCACTTTGGGAGGCCAAGATGGGCAGATTACTTGAGTCCAGGAGTTCAAGACCAACCTGCACAACATGGCAATACTCTGTCTCTACAAAAAATTTAAAAAAGTAGCCAGGCATGGTGGTGCATGCCTGTGGTGCATGCCTCCTATGGGTGGAGGTTGCAGTGAGCTGAGATTGCCCTATGCACTCTAGCCTGGGCAACAGAGCAAGACTCTGTCTCAAAAGAAAAGTAAAAAAAAAAAAAAAAAAGGATCTAAAAGTTATAAGCATATAAACTGGTGATTGCTAATATAAATTTCAACTAATTTATAAAATCTAAAAATATCCATAACATTTTAGCATAATTTAAAAATGTTAGAAATTTATGAAAAACTGGCCAGATGTGGTGGCTCATTCCTGTAATCCCAGTGCTTTGGGAGGCTAAAGCAGGAGGATTGCTTGAGGCAAGGTGTTTGAGACCAACCTAGGCAACAGAGCAAGACTCTATCTCCACAAAAAATACAAAAAAATTATCTAGGTGTGGTAGTGTGCACCTACGCAGCTACTCAGGAGGCTGAGGTGGGAGGATTGCTTGAGCCCTGGAGCTCAAGATTACAGTGAGCTATGCTCACACCACTGCGCTCCAGCCTGGGAGATAGACAGATTGTGTCTCTTAAAACGAAACAAAGCAAAACAAAAACAAAAAAGAAGAAAAGAAAAGAAAGAAATTTACAAAATAAGAACTGTGTTCTTTGTTCTGGATCCCTGTTATTAATTTTTTCATAATGAAAAAATAAGCCTCTCCTGTTTAATTATGGAATGACCAGAGGTGTTTATCATATATTCTTTGCAAAATGACATGAAAATGATAGTGTAGAAAGATGTTTACAAGATATAAGCCACAAGGAAAGAGGGAATAGGAGAAAAGTCTACAACAGATACGAGATTTCAATAAATTGTAAAAGCCAGAAATTGGATAGAGTAGTGATAACTGGCTTGGCAAAATGGAAGAGAGGCTAACTTCAGTGCTTGGAGGAAACTTAGCACTTGGTGGTGCAGTGTACAGTGGGAGGCAGGGCAGGGCACAGGCTGAAAAAGGAAGATAGTCCTATAATGGTTTACTAGGCTCTTGGACCCCTGGGTCCCTTCTCTACCTCATTCAGGCAGCCTGCACTCATGCCCTCCACCCTACAACCACCACCATCAATGCAATCCCTCTATGAGGTTAGAAGTTTCTTCTCTGGAGAAAGGATTTTATCCTTTGGCAAAGAGTTCCCATAAACAAAAAGTCTAACTAGAGAATGGGAAAGAGCCCTTGGAAATGACAAATGTGTTTGAAATAGAAATTTTAGTGGAAGATAAGGTTAAGGAATTATTTTGATCAAGGATGTCTCAATCTTGGCACAATTGCCATCTGGTGCTGGAAATTCTTTGTGTGGAAGTTTGCTCTGTGTATTGTGTGATGGTTAGCAGCATCTGTGGCTACTCACTAGATGCCAGAACTTCCCCCTCTTTGCTGTGGCGACAACCAAGAATATCTCCAGACATTGCCATGTGTCTTCTGGGGCAGGGGAATCAACCCTTTCCCCCTTCTGCCCTGTTTGAGAATCTCTATCTCAGACAATAGACAAGAAAGATATGGGGATGATCAATAGGATAAAAGGACACTAAAAATAGAGAATAATATAGATGTTCCAATAATGTACTAACAAGAATTCACAAAAAGAATAGAGAAAATGGAAGGGAGGAAAATAGCAAATAAAAGAAAAAATTTGCAAATGAGATCAAAAAGATCGCTTGATATCTAGCACAACCACTGAAAAAATACCTATTGTAAGGTGCATCAATATGACATTTCAGACTACTAGGGAAAATGGAAGATTCTAGAAAGAAAAATAGGTCAGATACAGAGGAGTGGGAACTAGAAAGGCATTAGACATTTCAATGGCAACACTGGAAAAATGCTTTCAAAATGCTGAGGGAAAATGATTTTCAATCCATCTAAATTATCAGTCAGGAATAAGAATAGAATGAAGACATTTTCAGACATGTAATTACTCTAAAAATTTACTCTCTCTATGTACCTCTTCTGAGTAAGCTACTGGAGTCTGTGATCCAGCAAAATAAAAGAGTAAACTGAAAGTTGTGTGTTTGAGCACTGGAAGATATTATTGCTGGGCATTTGATAGATATGTTGAAGCATTTGTATCTAAAATTTGTGTTAGATACATTTTAATTTTATTTATTCATTCTTGTAGCAACGTAGTCTTACCAGGTTGCCCAGGCTGGTCTTAAACTCCTGACTTCAAGCAATCCTCCTGCCTTGGCCTCCCAAAGTGTTGGAATTATAGCTGTCAGCCACTGCATCCAACCTTACCTACCTTTTTTTTTTTTTTTTGAGACGGAGTCTTGCTCTGTTGCCCAGGCTGGAGTGCAGTGGCACGATCTCGGCTCACTGCAACCTCTGCCTCCTGGGTTCAAGCGATTCTCCTATCTCAGCCTCCTGAGTAGCTGGGATTACAGGTGTGCACCACTACGCCTGGCTAATTTTTGTATTTTTAGTAGATATGGGGTTTCGCCATGTTGGCCAGGCTGGTCTCAAACTCCTGACCTCAGGTGATCTGCCCGCCTAGGCCTCCCAAAGTGCTGGGATTACAGGCGTGAGCCACTGTGCCTGGCCCCTAATTGTTGATTTAAGTGAACATTGTAATATGGTTATGTTGGAAAGAAGCATGAGGGCAAAGTTGTAATGGTGGTGGGAAAAGAGCGAAATCCTCAGATATCATAAGATGTCAGTAAAGAACGTGTAAAACTGAAAATCAAGAAATGCTGTTATAAGGTTATCATTTAGGAGATGAAGAACATGGTAGGGTTGTGTGGAATGTAGGGTGAAGACAGGTGGGGAGAAGCAGGACAGGGGGCTGATGGCACTCATTGATGTTTTTTGTTATAAGCCTTTAAGAATCATTTGATTTTTCACTTATGTGTGTTACTTTCACTAAAAATAAAAATGCAAACAAAACAATACACATACATTGTAGAAAAGATATCACATATAATAAAATGCACAAAAAGAACATAGATGTCCAGAATCTCAAACATCCAGAAAACTGGTCTCAGCTATTCAAGAGGCTAAATGGGGAGGATTGTTTTTGTATTTTACAGGCTGTGTCCATAGATGTCGGGGAGTTACAGGCTGTCAGGTGATATGGTATCTGTGACTGGCCACTGTACTCCTGCACTCCAGCATGGGCAGCATAGCAGATCCTATCTCTTAAAAAAAAAACTCACCCACCCAGAGATAGCCACTGTTAATATCTTGAAATAGTTTCATCTGAAAAATGAAAGTACTTTCTAAAAAAACCTTTTGGTTTTTGTTTGTTTGTTTGTTTGTTTAGAGACAGGGTCTCACTCTGTTACCCAGGCTGGAGTGCAGTGGTGCAATATCAGCTCACTGCAGCCTCCAACTCCTGGCCTCAAGCAATCCTCCTGCCTCGGCCTCCCAAAGCACTTGGGATTACAGACATAAGCCAGTGTGCCTGGTGAAAGTATTTTTAAACACTTATAAAATCTTACAAACACTCTTAATACACTAAAACTACCAACACAGGAAAAAGTAGTGCTTGGGGTTATTCATTTTTTAGTAACTTAACCTTTCTGATCAAAATGTTTGGTGTCATTTAGTTTATATCTTCACTAACAGAGTAGAGTGGAGAATTAAGGCAATTTTTCACAATAGTTTTGCTTTAATTATATTATTTCAGAAAAAAACAGCTTTTGGTCTTAGTTTTTCAAACAATTGGTTCTATTCAGAAGACTAAGAATTTCGGAAAATAAATTCATCAGGAAAACTTACTTCATTTAAAAGAGTTTTTGGCTGGGCGTGGTGGCCTGTAATCCTGGCACTTTGGGAGCCCGAGGTGGTCGGATCACTTGAGGTCAGCAGTTTGAGACCAGCCTAGCCAACATGGTGAAACCCTGTCTCTACTAGAAATGCAAAAATTAGCTGTGCACAGTGGTACCTGCCTGTAATCCCAGCTACTCGGGAGGCTGAAGCACGAAATCTGAATCTGGAAGTCAGAGGTCGCAGTGAGCTGAGATGGCGCCACTGCACTCCAGCCTGGGCAACAGAGCAAGACTCTGCCTCAAAAAAAAAAAAAAAAAAAAAAAGAGTTTTTGTATTTGTTTCCCATTTCAAGTGTGGATAAATACTTTCATTCATCTGATCTGTTTGCTTGAACTGTTTCAGTGAATAAAAATATAAAAAGTGCAATTCAGTCTTTATACATCCCATTTAAAAGGCAGAAAAACTTCATATGGTAAATACAGAATTCTGAGAAAGTATCCTTGGAAAGGGAATATTGGTGAAACAATTAATAATAAAGATTTAATGAACTGGATGTGTGTGTGTGTGTGTGTGTGTGTGTGTGTGTGTGTGTGTATATATTTGCTCGTTTTTGAGACAGAGTTTTGCTCTTGTTGCCCATCCTGGAGTGCAATGGTGCGATCTCGTCTCACCACAACCTCTGCCTCCCGGGTTCAAGCGATTTTCTTACCTCAGCCTCTTGAGTAGCTGAGATTATAGGCATGTGCCACTATGCCTGTAAAAAATTAGCCTGGCTAAGTTTTTGTATTTTTAGTAGAGACAGGGTTTCTCCCCGTTGGTCAGGCTGGTCTCTAACTCCCAACCTCAGGTGATCTGCTGGCCTCAGCCTCCCAAAGTGCTGGGATTACAGGCGTGAGCCACTTAAAAAATAACTGGATATTTTTAAAGAGATTAAGCTACCCTGAATTTTTCAGGAAAAAATACAGTTGATGTATTATTCTACCTCCTAAGGTCACTGAGTTTTAATTAGCTTACAACTTGCAACATTCAACTACTATTTACTGAATTCCTCTCATAGCTTAGGCTTTGTCCTTGAAGTATTCACTTACATGTTCTGTATAATCTCAAAAACAATCTTGCAGATTTCATGATGCATTTGTAGAGGCCTAACATGAAGGAATATGGTGGGACATAGAGTATAGTACTATGGATTTCTGTGGGTTTACCTGGCCTTGGTTACTGCTGTTGGTGTTAGAGAATTATGCATATCAAAGATAATGATGGTGCATTTATCAGGAAAGAACAGAACTACTATCGGCCACCAGAGACAAGCATGGGAGAGTTTCTGCAGGAGGCAGTTTGATTCAGAGTCTTGAGATGACACTGTGAAATCGGTATTTTCTGGGCTGACTCCACAGATGTTCACATATTACCATCCGTCCCACAGAGAGTTATGGAATAGCTGTGTGAGTGCACAAGGTAGCTATTGCGCAAACCAAAGTTGTCAGGTACTACGCATATTGTGAAGGAACTATGATGGGACACGGTGTGGTCAAAGAGCACTGGTGCCTTGGTACGTCCTGAGAGTCTTAGGGAGAAAAAGGGGAACATGCATTTGGGGGCCTGCAGAATCTTTCTCTCTGCTTGACTGCAGGGCAGGTTTCTGTCCCTCCCTGTTCCGTGGTATAGATTTTGTCTTTTCCACATCAGTCCAGGTCTTCAAGAGTCACTACGAATTATTATTCCCATTTTATAGATGAAGAAAGTGAGCCTCAGTGAGGTTCAGTTAGCTAAAGACACACAACTCTAATAAACTGACAGAATTCCAGGTTCTGATTTAAATTCTGTTGCTCTCTCTTGAAAATAAACATGGACAGCTTATATGAGCTTTTGTGTGTGTATTTTCTGGTCTAAAGCTGTGGCAGATATGCGTGTCTTTCTGTGCATGTATATAGTAGATCAAATATGTTACCTCTATTGACATTTCTTACAAATAAATATCCTGTTATCAATGATAGTGTTTACAAATTATTTAGAACTTACCTCTTTTCAAGAAAAGGCCTTGTGATTGCTCTCTGCAAATTATAATAGCCTGAATATACCTCTTCATTATTTTGTTTTGTTTCAGACAATTATCTCTGGTTGATGCAGATCACTTGGAAGCTTTTGAGGCTGTATATAACAGGTCAGAAGATCTATTTAATGTCAAACTTTACTAGACAACTTGGAATTCTCAGCCAGCACCAAATATTCAAATCCAACTTCCACACCCCGACAGCAGAGGGGTTCCGGGTGTAGGTGGAGTGCTGGTGCACCCATGAGGGTGTTTTTCAGGAATTCCGGAGGTGGTGCTCGAGAGAACACACTTCTTCTACACACGCCCCCTACCCAGTTTGGTATGCACCTGCAGCCCCAAAGAAGAACTGGCGGGACTCGTGTGTGGCCGTGTCAGACGCGGCAAGAAAAACCAGCAGTTGCCTTTTCATCTCTTTTCTGATGATCTTACCATGAAATCCCCAGTATTCCAGCATTTAAGGCAGAATGTAAATTCATAATCTAAGAAGATTTTTTGTTACGTGGCTAGCCCAGGTACTGACCGCTGAGGGGGCGGGCTCTCACAGTTCCCCCACTGGCAAGTTTTATGACTTGCTTTGGAAAACCCGGGAACTGCACCCTCTGCCCTTGGCAAGGTGTGAGCTTCCAGGATCTCTACGCTGCGACTTCGGGTGTTAGGGTTTTTGGGCTCTTTCCCAGACCCAAGTTCCAGCACAAGAAGGTCTGCCCCGCCGCCGGCCTCGGAGCCCCGCCCACTTTGGCCAGGGTTGGAGCCACC
>NW_012104220.1:1956701-1970999 GCF_000951045.1 Mandrillus leucophaeus | reverse complement strand
CGGGCGCCCCGCGTTCCTCTCGCGTTTCTCCGGCTGCACGATTCTGGCTGCCCTGCCTGCCTGGCGGTGCCTCTCGGGTCTGAGCTTAAAGCGGGTGGGTGCAGACCTTTGGGCATCCAGGGAGAGCTCTCTTGTTAGAGCCCACACACAATCAGGCGCATCAAGTGGGTAAGTCCCCTCCCCCGCCGCCACCCTCTGAAACAAGTAGCTCTTATTTACCCTTGCAGTTCTCAAGTGGGTCCATTTTTAGCCACCGAGTGCTGAAAAGTCTAGTGGGAAGGGACCAGGCGGAGAGTCAGAGGGAGAAATTTGTTTCTATTTCCATCTCTACCACTGTAACCCCTGGTAAGTTTATTAAACTAAGTGCCTCGGTTTACCCAGCCATGAAATGGGATTCGTAATGCCAGCAATTTCCTGCTCCTCCAAGACGGCAGGAAAACATCTGTGAAAACACTTTGGGTTTAAGTTCATTTAAGAGGCACTGTTGCTGGTCTGTATATTTTTAATTGTACACACATTTGAGTGTTAATGTGGTGCACACTTTTATATGAAATGATGAAATTTACTTTAAAGACTGATCTTGGATAACGTTTAATCCAAATACCAGTTTGGAGAAGATGAAAGAGTTTGTGTGGACGTTAGGAATTGAGGTGTGAAATAGGAAAAAAGCTATCATTTTAATAAAATGTTTACGCAGTCATAAATAGAGTTGAGAAAAATGGACCTTGCATTGTGGTGTTTTCAGTGAGTTACTCCTGTGCCAGCACATGGTGTGGATTGCAATGTAGCTTCAGCTTTGTGTAGCAGATTAAGGTAATTTAGAGAATCCCAGCTCCCTTTTAAGTGTGTTATATATAAGGAATTTTTATCCTTGCTTATCTTTTCCTTAAATTGTGTGGGTGAAACGAAATTAGGAAAGTGTATTCCCGCCGTGTTAGAAAATATGAAAGAATGGGTGAAGAACTATGGATTTCAGTTTATTTGCCACGCCCCTCCTGTGCCATACGATGACCCAGAGAATATTTTGAGGGTGCTTCTTTTTTTTCCTACACCTGCAACTCCTTTTGTCCCATTGCCTCCCTCTGGAGTTTGAATCTTTACTGTCCTCATCCTTGAGACGAGTTTTATCTGTTTAGGCTGGTTGCCTCTGACCCAGCTGCCCAGTCGGTCATTATTTATTTACAGTATTAGATTTCCATTTCTATTCATTCCACTCTAAGCCGCCTTTACCCTGGTGGAAAGAATAATGGGCCTTTGCTACTAATGCTATATACTTGGAGGTGACTAGGAATGGCATGCTCAAGGTGCTGAGACTAATGCAAACCCCAGGGAAGCTAGGTCTTCACTGGGTCTTCTGAATAGGTCCTGGAATACAGATGCAAGAGTTGGCCTGCCTTTCCTTGATTTTCTGAAATCTCCACTGGGTAAATTCATTTGATTGCCAAGAGAAGTCTTGGGAGCAGGGAGCTATCAGAAATCTGAATGTTAGACTGATTAAGAGCGTTCCCTGCAAAAGAGTGGGGAGAAAGAAGTAGTGGCTTTGTAGGTGTTGGAGAGTCCTCCCTGTAACCAGGTAACTAGTAGGAAGTAAAGGATCCCTAGATTCCCAATTGAGAAATGGGAAGGGGACTGGGTTTCAAAAGGGAAGTGGTGCAGCTTCTAGGCAGGTTTGGGAATGTACCTGAGGTTTCATGGGCCCTTTTCCCTCTTTCTCTTTGAGAGGTTTCTGACGCCTCAGAGTCAAGCACATCTGTCTTAACAGTTTTCAGACCTGTTCACTCTCCTCCTTGGTGCTCTAAAGGAGGCCCAGCGTTCATGTTCCTCTCTCAAAGCTGGCCTTACATATATTAGAGGAAAACGGGCAGTTTAGTTTGTAAGAAACTCTTTAGACCTCAGTGTCTCTCCTCATCCTTCTTTCCAAATTAGTCCCACATCCTACAGATTAAGGATTCATTTAGGCTTCAGTATTTCAAACTGGGATACTCAGTTTGGCTAGGAAGAGTGAACTGAACAGTCTACACTAAGATATGAAAAGCCAGCTTTTCTGTTGAGGAAGATAATGAATTAATTGTCTGGGTGAGAATTGTGGGCATTTGGACAAGGGAGGGCCAGACTGGGGGTGGAGTTGTGCTGGACAGCTTGTGCCCTCGTCCTTGAGAGAGGAAAGGATACCACCAAACTAGTGTAGTCACCTTGTTGTGCTTTTTCTTCTTCCATTTGCCTTGTGAGGAGAAGAAGATAGCAGTATGGAGGTGGAGTCACCATCTGTTCTCAAGGATAGGAAACAGACTTTAACTGAACATTAGGAATGAGCTGTATTCACCTGGCATTGGTATCAGGCGCTGGATGGATTACACCAGAGAATACATTACATCAGGAAAGTAAGGCTAATTTTGTAAGAGAGTCTAGGTATTTCCAGAGTGACTTTGGTGGTCTTTTTCTTGTTGAGGATGAAAGGTTGCACACAAAGAAGTGGAGGCCTACTGCTCTGAGGCTTGTTATTCCTGGTGAGACAATTGGATGTGCTGCAAGCAGATCCCAAACCTGATCAGGCAGGATAAGGCAGGAATAGCGAAAGGTGTTTCTTTGTTCAGAACATTGGTCTGTTCAAGGAGAAGGCAATCCTGTAGATATATAAGAAGGAGCTTCTGAACCAGTGTAAAAGGCCAAAGCTTTTGAAAACAGCCAATGAAGAAGACACGTGGAAAGCTATTCAGAGCTTGAGCCAACGCTGGAGGAAGGGAGTCCCAGACAGTGGGACCAATATCATGGGTGGAGTTTGACTAGGTGGACAAAGGCTTGTCTAAAGCAGTGTTTCAAACATTGTCAGACTACAACAGTTCAAAATGCATTTTTACACTGAGACCCAGGACATAGCAAGTATATGTGTATGTGAAACTAGTTTGTATTTTTATTCTATTTCTGTTTCTAGTCTGTGTTCTTAAAAACTCATAACGTGTTAGTGGATCACAGTCCACTATTTGGAAACCACTTATCCAATGGATAGAAAAACAGGTTGCAGTGGAGCAGGCTGGGTGGGGGGATTGGAGATACTGGGGGAGGTGTGGGGAATACAGAATTGATTGAGCACTACCTGGACCCCTGTTGGTGGGACAGAAAGGAGTGTGGAGACTCATCTTGTGTCTGACAGGTGCAGAACTCACGTAGATGAAATGATGGAACAGATGCAGAAGAGGGACTTTCCACCAGTTCTACTCACTTCAAAGCAAAATGATTGGCTTTAAGGAAGAGGAAATGTGCAAGGAGTGAACTTGGATTTGTAAGCAGATTTCTTTAGAGCAGTAAGATTTTCCTCTGTAGGCTTAATGAGGAGACAAATGGACCCAGAACAAATTGGCTGATGAATTTAGGTCATGTCCACTTTCATGGCCAGATAGGGAGCGGAGGGGCTCATAGTGCAGGGAGGGTGAGTAGGAGGCTCACACCTCCCCTTACAGCTTTGAGAAGTTTGAGCAGAAGCAGCGGCTGGAATGTGTTTTGAAACACCATTTGCTGATCAAACTTGTTAGGAAGTTGGCTGCTTGCCTCACAGAGAATTTGAAAAGTATTCTTTTTTTCTTTTTGAGACAGGGTCTTGCTTTGTCGCCCAGGATGGAGTGCAGTGGTGTGGTCTTGGCTCACTGCAACTTCCACTTCCTGGCTTCAAGTGATTCTCCTGCCTCAGCCTCCCAAGTAGCTGGGATTACCCGCCACCACCCCCGGCTAATTTTTGTATTTTTGGTAGAAATGGGGTTTCACCATGTTGACCAGGCTGGTCTCAACTCCTGGCCTCAAGTGATCTGCCCAACTCAGTCTCCCAAAGTGTTGGGATTACAGGCGTGAGCCACCGTGCTCAGCCTGAAAAGTATTCTTATTAAATTTTACAAAAGGGCTAGACTGTCAGGACTTCCTTAGAAGTATAGATCTGTGATCAAATTCCAATCATTGTTCATTGGGGGTCACCTAAACAGTTTCTTGGAGAAATTGATGAGGCAACCAGCAATTGTGAGTTAATTCCAGTATTTGCCCTGGAGTTAATCAAGGGCGGAGTCTATCTGTAGGCTTTTGATTTCCTTTTCATGGCTGTCAACATCTGGCTACAACACCTAACACTCCTAGCAGCAAGTAAAAGCCTGGAGGAAAAGTACACAGGTGGCTGGCACGGTGGCTTATGCCTATAATCCCAGCATGGAGGTGGGCAGATCACCTGAGGTGAAGAGTTTGAGACCAGCCTGGCCCACCCACATGGTGAAACCCCATCTCTACTGAAACAAAATACAAAAATTAGCCAGACATGGTGGCATGCGCCTGTAGTCCCAGCTATTCGGGAGGCTGAGGCCAGAGAATCGCTTGAACCCGGGGGCAGAGGTTGTAGTGAGCCGAGGTTGTCCCACTGCACTCTAGCCTGGGCAATAGAGTGGGACTCTGTCTAAAACAAAACAAAAGTACACAGGTATCAGAGTTCACCCCAGCACGTTGCTTAGTGACTGCTTGCTCTTATCATTGATATTCTAACTAGTTGGAGCCTCCCCTTGACCTGACCCTGCCTTATCAGATTTTCTTACCTTAGTTGATGTTTTCAGTGTTTGACTTCACCCTTCCTTAGCTATCTGGTATTTATCTAATGCTTTCAACTCTGGTTTCTCTGTTATCTCTGATAACTCTCCCCCAGTCCCCCACCAGCTGCCTTGTGGTGTCCACCTGACTCCATGGAGCTCAGTTCTGGGTCCTGGCTTGTGTTGTGTTACTATTCATTGAATTCTGCCATGGCAAACCGTAGAAAAAACTGCACATTGATGAGTTTATGCATTTATTAATTTAATTTTAAGATTTTGGGACCTGAAGAAACTTTCTAGGTCAAATTAATTTTAATTAATATTCCCCAAATAGGCTTAAAAATCTTTGAAAATTAAACTTCTCTCTATTTGGTATATCTGTATTTAGTGGAATGGGAGGAAGAAGGAATTTTCATTTGGTGAAAAATTTGAAAAGTTTAAAAGTTCTCTTTATAAAGTGTTACTTTAGGGACAAGATTCTTCTTCTTCTTCTTCTTTTTTTTTTTTTTAAGTAAAAAAGAGAGATAGGGTCTTATGTTGCCCCAGGCTGGTCTTGAACTCCTGGGCTTAAGTGATTCTCCTGCCTTGGCATCCCAAAGTGCTGGGATTACAGGTCTGAGCCACTGCGCCTAACCTGGGACATGAGTCTTAAAACTAGTCTTGCTCAGTTAACATGTTTTGCTCCATTACATGTGAAAATACTGAGACAGTTAGGAATTTAATTAAATGCTTTATAATTTGTTACGTGTAAGGACTTATAAAGACTACAGCTGTGTTTAGAATGAGGTTTCCTTCCCTTTTCATGTTTTTTAAACCTGTGTGAGTGCTCCCAAACAGATCAGTTTCTTACATGCCCTATGGAAAAGTGGAGGAATCCAGGGCAACATAAGGCTGAAAGGGTGAGGCCAAGAGGAAGGCTTGATCACCTGGAGCCAGAAGAAAGAACCAAACCCTTAAGACATTTAGCATTTTGAAGATTTGAGAACACTTTATAGCCACAAGCCTCTCAATGTTTAGTGTTTTTTTTAATTGCAAAAGTAAAACTAGCTTATTACAAAAAAATTATAAGCAGTATTTAAGAGAATGCAAATTCACCTCTGCTTCCTCCTCCAGCTCCCACCCTGGCTAGTTTCACTCCTAAACACACCTAGTTATCAGTTTTGGGGGTGGGGCCCTCCAGATGTTTTCTCTACAAATGGCAAAATGTGCCCAGAGTTATTTAGTTATGAAAAATTTATTATTATTATTATTATTTGAGACGGAGTCTTGCTCTGTAGCCCAGGCTGGAGTGCAGTGGCCAGATCTCAGCTCACTGCAAGCTCCGCCTCCCGGGTTCACGCCATTCTCCTGCCTCAGCCTCCCGAGTAGCTGGGACTACAGGCGCCTGCCACCTCGCCTGGCTAGTTTTTTGTATTTTTTAGTAGAGACGGGGTTTCACCGTGTTAGCCAGGATAGTCTCGATCTCCTGACCTCGTGATCCGCCCGTCTCGGCCTCCCAAAGTGCTGGGATTACAGGCTTGAGCCACCGCGCCCGGCCAAAAATTTATTATTTTGCAGCTTGCTTCTTTTATCACCTTTTTCATTTAAATGTTAATAACGTGATAGTATACATATAACCATAGTTCTGTTGGTGGACCTTGAAGTTACTTCTAATAATGTTTTGATAAACACTCTTGTAAATACTGTACATGTTTTCAAACCTGTGTGAATTTTTGAGGGTAAAAGACCAATTCATTAGTATACTGCTTATTTTATAATTCAGATAACATAGTGTTATCGACATTTACATAGTCTGCTCTTTAATTCCTCAGATATTCACTCAGCAGTGAAAGCACAGCGGTGGATGTTTTGGGGATGTCAAGGTGGGGCAATGCCTCCTCCTTACCTACAAGAGGTCACTGTCTGATAGGGGGATTAGGCTTGCACATTGACTATAGTATCTTTAGTTTTATTTATATTCCCCTTTGTTTCAAACAGGATTTGGAATTTTTTACAAAGATGCATATGATATGACAAGATAAAGTATATTTAGTATAAAGAAGGAAAAGAAGATGGAAGTGTAAGTGAGGCTGGTTAGTGTATTTCGAAGTCCTATTCTTTCCTTACTAAAAGTTCTGGCTATAAGCTTTCCAGCAGCAAAGAGAAGAGGCAAATGATCTATAACAAGCTTCAGGGTGTCCAGAAGAGAAACCAAATCAGAGAAGCCCACCTATTCCTGATTCCAGGAGGTGAGAAAAAATTTCTACTTGGGTTTTCACTAAGAAAACACTACATTTGCAATGGCCAGCATCCTGAACAACCTTCCCAGTATCTTACAGTAGAACCTAGTGACTTTGCCTTACGATGCCACCTCATATCATGTTGCCCAGTGCTAGCCAGGGGTATCATGCCATGGCACTGTTCAGTGAAAGGTCAGTAGGGTGAGGTGTAGGCCCATGGGTTTAATCCAGAAATAGCTTTAAGAAGACCTAAAGGGACACATGGGCAAAGAAACGCATCTATGTGATCTTGTTTCTGGATAATTTTTCCACAAAGTAGTATAGAATATATAATTTTAGTGGAATTGCTATGAGTAAAACCTATAGAATACTAGGTCTGTAACTTCTGAAATCAGAAATGAGGATGTTTTAGATGGCATTAACTTAATGGAATTATAACAATGGCTGGGCAAAATATTTTCCAAAAAAAACCAAAAACAAAAAAACACCCAAAAAACACCACCCTATACTTGGTCCACACAACAAGGATGGTACTTGTTCACATCGATCAATCCCATAAGTTAGAAAGGATCAAAGCCACCATGCTAAGAAGTCTTGATAGCATCTTCAAGATTAAACTTGTTAATAGGTTATACAGTGTGAGAATGGCACCAGGGCTTGGAGGTCTACCAGTTGGGTCAGCTTGACCCTGTTTCATAAAGCCAGGAAGAGTTCGCTTCCCATGAGTTGTCTGGATCTGAACTTCAATGACTACATTCACCAAATTCTTGCCTTGGGAACGTTACCCTAAAACATTTCTTCATTATCAAGTCTGTGGGCCAAGCTTAGGTTTTTTTGTGTGACTTACTACACCTGAATTTAAACATGAGGTTGAGGCTACCTGAAGTGTGTGGTGTGATGAAGGCACATCAAGGAGTAGAGTAGATCAAGGAGTTCCATTTGTAACTGTGAACAATCGATGGAGACAACTCACTACCTTCAGACTAGCCCTCGGGTAGAGTGGACGTTAGGTAATAATATAAAAAGCCACCTAGAGAATTTAGAAACTCCTTGGTTGTCTTCTCATTTTGGCCACCAGATTATCCAGTCAGATCATAGGTATAAACAAGCTGCAGGGCCCTTAGGCCAAGGGTTAAATCAAGAAGGAAATGATCACATTCCTTCAAATACAAAATATAATATTTCTGTATGACTTGGCATCGTTGGAGAAATATTAAATAGATGTAACATTTCTTGGTTAAGAAAGGCCTGGTAGGCCGGCCATGGTGGCTCAGACCTGCAATCCCAGCACTTTGGGAGGCTGAGGCAGGAGGATCACTTGAGTTCAGTAGTTTGAGACCAGCCTGGACAACATAGTGAGACCCCCTCTCTATTAAAAAAAAAAAGAAAAGAAAAAGAGGCCAGATGCAATGACTCACACCTCTAATCCTAGCACTTTGGGAGTCTGAGGCAGGAGGATCACTTGAGTTCAGTAGTTTGAGACCAGCCTGGACAACATAGCGAGATCCCATCGCTATTAAAAAAAAAAAAAAAAGAGGCCAAGCCTCTAATTCCAGCACTTTGGGAGGCCGAGGTGGGTGGAGCATTTGAGGTCAGGAGTTCAAGACCAGTGTGGCCAACATGGCAAAACACCATCTCCACCAAAAAATACAAAAATTAGCCGGGCATGGTGATGCATGCCTGTAGTTGCAGCTACTTGGGAGGTGGAGGCCTGTGGTTCCAGCTACTTGGGAGGCACAGGCAGGAGAATTGCTTGAACTCAGGAGGCAGCAGTTGAGTTGCAGTGAGCCAAGATTGCTCCACTGCACTCCAGCCTAGGTGACAGAACGAGACACTATCTCAAAAAAAAAAAAAAAAAAAAGGCTGGTAAAGGCTGGTAATACCAAGAACTATTCTTTATTGAGTGGTCTTTTAATCTGTTGCCAAATAAACCATTCCTAGACCCTAGTAGCTTGAAACAGTGATTTATTATTTCCTGTGATTCTGTGGGTTGGCTGGGTAGTTACTGTGTTGGTTACAGGTTCACTCAAGTGGGTGCCTTCAGCTAGAGGGTTAGCTGGGCTGAAGGATCCAAGTTGGCTTGCCAGTATGGCTGGTAGTTGATATTGAGTGTTGGCTGTCAGCTGGGCAACCTCAGTTTTCTCACTGTGGCCTTCATCCTCTGGTAGACTAGACAGGCTCTTGACATGATGGTCTCAGGGCAATTTTCCAAGAGAGTGTTTTTAAAGTCCTACCTAGGCTCTAGAACCCTCAGAGCCTCTCTTCTGTTGTATTCTCTTTGTCAGCAGTTGGCAAGGCCAGCCCAGATTCACAGGACAGAGACATAGACTCCAACTCTAGATTGGGGGACTGGAGTGGCAGTGTCATTGTTGCAAAGGAATTTATGGCCACTAAATGGTTTACCACGAGTGACTACATGTACCAGGAACTGTGCTAGGTGCATTTAACAGATTATCTCACTTAAGCCACATAACTATCTTGCCATTAGGCGTTCTCATCCCCATTTTAAAGAACCTGCAGGTCACAGCGATTGTGTTGTTCTTGCCTAAGGCTGCTTGATAAGTATTGGAACTAGGCTTTGATTCTAGGTATCTCTTTAGCTGAGCAGAATTCATCTTAAGAACCCAACAAGTGGGAGAAATATGCTACTTGTTCTTCAGCCCCTCTAACTCATTTAATACCACTTCCTTTCCTATGGGGAACAGGCACAAGAAGAAAAAAAGAAGGCAGCAGGCAAAGCCATACCTTAGCCATTTCCCTTAACCGAAGGACTTTCCAGAGGTAATGAGATCCATGATTTGGAGGTGAGAAGAACTTCCCTGACTCCATAGGTTCTGACTTCCTAGGTAGCTTGGTGGGTGACTGAGTGATCCCTTTAAAAAAAGAACAAAATTAATTTGGGGAAAATCATACTTTGTCCAGTTTCTCCTTGATTTCACAGAGTTGGTAAAAAAACCAAGAGATGTTCCAAGCCAAGAGCTCCTTTTGTGATCCCTCCAGGAAGGGAAGAGCAGTGATATGGAAATAAGTACATTAGATGCCAGGTGGAAAAGGCAGTCCGCAGAAGCTCTCTCTTTTTTCCCCAAGAGACTCCCCAGACAGTAGAGAGCCACCTGGCCTCTGCTTCAGCTTCAGGGACTCTTCCTAGCACAGACTTCTTCCAAGGCTGGAGTCTTGTTTGAAATGTTGATTTCCTTAAAGGTGGGCTCTCAAGTTATATAAGCTTCAAAACCTTTACTTTTTATTTGTGCCAGCTACTATATTAATGTGACCTCCCAATTACTATTGTCTTCTGGCTGAAGGCATTCTGATCAATCCAAAATCCAATGGCTGTAACTGTAACTCATAGGTTTAAAAACAAAGACTTCTTTATAAAAGTTTCAAGTGAGCCTATAATCCCAACTACTAGGGAGGCTGAGGCAAGAGAATTGCTTGAACCTGGGAAATGGAGGTTGTAGTGAGCTGAGATGGTGCCACTCTCCCCTAGCCTGAGCAACACTCTGTCTCAAAAAAAAAAAAAAAAAAAAAAAAAATTAAGTGGAGTGAGATGCTAGGAAGCAACATTTGTCACGTAAATCACATGTGTACTCTGAGGCATTAGGCCTAGAAAATGACCTGAATTTCCTAAGGGTAGAATTCTTCAATAAGTTGGGGGTTGAGAAGCAGAGGAGCTGAAGGAAGAGATGGAGAAGGCCTTTTTCCTTTTGGCTTCACTCTGCTTGTTAAGTGTTATAAAAACAAACCCCAAGTAAAGGAATAAATGTAAATGAAATAAAAAAATTTAAAATAAGACAAAAGATACAAAGTTGATGTAAAATAGATGAATTATATCAGATTTCATTTATTTTTCAGTTAAAAGCTAGAACATGTAAATGTAAGCTAGGAAAATAGGAATAAAAGTTTTGTTAAAATCCAGTTAAAATTACTGTACCTATAATGGAAGGGAGAACTAGTTAGGAGTTGTGGACACCAGTGGGAAAAGTGATTTCTTAGGAGAGCAGGGACTTTCAGGGAGGGGTTAAGGAGATGGGATAGCCTCCTACTTGCTGTGTCAGAATATCTTGGCGTGGGGACTCTGGGTTGTTTGAAAAATCTGTATCAACGAAACTCTTTTGCCCCCACAAAACAAACTATAGAAAGACTACAAAGTCCTCTCCTCTTGTAGGAATAAGCAGAATTGTATGTGTATGTGTGTGTGGTGGGGGTGGCAGGGGAGCCTGGGATATGAAAATTTGAAAGGCACTGTATTGGATCAGAGAAAGATTCCTCGAAGGCGTTTAGTATACAGTGTACAAGGGAAGACAGGATTATGACAGGCACAGAAAAGTCTTAGATTAAAGAAATGTGTAGCAGAGTTGTGACTCAACTGTCAGAGCGGTTTTCTGAGCTTTGGTAGCAAGGTGGAGGCCACCCCCAGCCTTTGAGTTTGGATACTTTTTTGCTGAGACTGGATGACACTTACAGAGCTTAGTTTAGAGAACAGGGTTTAGCCTCCTTCCTAATCTGATGTACTGTGGTTGTAATTATTATATACAATTATGAGAAAAATAAAGGCCTATTAGAAATGTGTGAAAAGTTAAGCTTAAATATTTTGTTCTTTGTTATAATCAAAACAATCTGTAATCCAAAAAGGTTGTTTCAAGGAGATGTCAATTGCCAGGGTCTCTAGCAGGCAGAATTGATCAGTTTCTCTTTAACTTGAACTCTGTTATATACTCTTGGAGGAGTAGGGGCTGAAGAAATAGGAAATAGAGAATAAAAATATAAAGGTTACCCTTTTTCAAAGTTCAGTATTTTAGTCGACAGGGAGGAACCATAGAGAAATCTTTTTTATAGCCATGAACAATTCCTTGTTAAACCTTAAGTAACATCATTTATCTTAGAAAGGGAGTGTACCAGGCCAGGCGCGGTGGCTCAAGCGTGTAATCCCAGCACTTTGGGAGGCCAAGGCCAGTGGATCACCTGAGGTCAGGAGTTCGAGACCAACATGGTAAAACCCTGCCTCTACTAAAAATACAAAAGTTAGCCGGGTGTGGTGGTCGGCACCTGTAATCCTAGCTACTTGGGACGCTGAGACATGAGAATAGCTTGAACCCCGGAGGCGGAGGTTGCGGTGAACTGACATCGCGCCATTGCACTCCGGCCTGGACGACGGAGTGAGATTCTGTCTCAAGAAAGGGAGTGTAACTTAATTATATGAACATAGGGCTTCTTCACCTTTCCTGGCTTGGTCTTCTTTTCCTCCCATTTAGTTCAGTTTAAAAAGCAGTACCATGAATATTAGAGGATTTATAGAAGTTGGGTTGACTTTTATGCAGCTGGCTTCCTGTAGACTTTTACACTCATGGTAATGGTTCTTCAACTTGATGCTCAGAAAAGAAAAAGAGGTGGAATGTTTTCTTCATATTATCCTCTTAAGTCTTTTTCCCTATATGTCTCTTCACATACAATTAAAACAACCAAAAGCAAAAACTATAACTGCAGTTAGCTGAGAGCTTTATATACATTCTTTTAGATGCTTAACAATTTTTGCATGATTGAAAGTTGAAAGTGAGTGGTGTGACATTCTTTTTCTTTCTTTAATTTCATTTTTTTTTTTTTTTGAGATGGAATCTCACTCTGTTGCCAGGCTGGAGTGCAGTGGTGCGATCTTGGCTCACAGCAACCTCCGCCTCCCAGGTTCAAGCGATTCTCCTGCCTCAGCCTCCCAAGCAGCTGGGACTACAGTCACGTGCCACCACACGCAGCTAATTTTTTGTACTTTTAGTAGAAACGGGGTTTTACCATATTGGCCAGGCTGGTCTCGAACTCCTGACGTTGTGATCCACCAGCCTTGGCCTCCCAAAGTGCTAAGATTACAGGCATGAGCCACCGTGCCTGGCCTGACAATTATTCTTTACTAAGATTTCAATGTCTTTGGTCATTTTTTTGACGTTTTATCAACTTTGAGATAGATAATTACAGTGTACCACCTATATGAAAATGCAAACAAAACTCAGAATGGGTGCAGGATGGTATGCCTTTTTTGGCTAGGGGTTTTTGTTTCTTTTCTTTTTTTTTTTGGTATTCACTGTGTTTATTTCTACAATGTTGCGTTTTTTTCTTTCTTTTTTTATTAGTTCTAGGGTACATGTGCACAAGGTGCAGGTTTGTTACATATGTATATGTGTGCCATGTTGGTGTGCTGCATCCATTAACTCGTCAGTTACATTAGGTATCTCTCCTAATGCTGTCCCTTTCCCTTCCCCCCACCCCACAACAGGCCCCGGTGTGTGATGTTCCCCTTCCTGTGTCCAAGTGTTCTCATTGTTCAATTCCCACCTATGAGTGAGAACATGCGGTATTTGGTTTTTTGTCCTTGTGATAGTTTGCTGAGAATGATGGTTTCCAGCTTCATCCATGTCCCTACAAAGGACATGAACTAATCTTTTTTTATGGCTGCATAGTATTCCATGGTGTATATATGCCACATTTTCTTAATCCAGTCTATCATTGATGGAGATTTGGGTTGGTTCCAAGTCTTTGTTATTGTGAATAGTGCTGCAATAAACATACGTGTGCATGTGTCTTTAGAGTAGCATGATTTATAATCCTTTGGGTATATACCCGGTAATGGGATGGCTGGGTCAAATGGTATTTCTAGTTCTAGATCCTTGAGGAATTGCCACACTGTCTTCCACAATGGTGGAACTGGTTTACAGTCCTGCCAACAGTGTAAAAGTGTTCCTATTTCTCCACATCCTCTCCAGCACCTGTTGTTTCCTGATTTTTTAATGATTGCCATTCTAACTGGTATGAGATGGTATCTTATTGTGGTTTTGATGTGCATTTCTCTGATGGTCAGTGATGATGAGCATTTTTTCATGTGTCTGTTGGCTGCATAAATGTCTTCTTTTGAGAAGTGCCTGTTCATATCCTTTGCCCACTTTTTGATGGAGTTGTTTCATTTTTTCTTGTAAATTTATTTGAGTTCTTTGTAGATTCTGGATATTAGCCCTTTGTCAGATGGGTGCATTGTAAAAATTTTTTCCCATTCTGTAGGTTGCCTGTTCACTCTGATGGTAGTTTCTTTTGCTGTGAAGAAGCTCTTTGGTTTGATTAGATCCCATATGTCTATTTTGGCTTTTGTTGCCTTTGCTTTTGGTGTTTTAGTCATGAAGTCCTTGCCCATGCTTGTGTCCTGAATGGTATTGCCTAGGTTTTCTTCTAGGGTTTTTATGGTTTTAGGTCTAACGTTTAAGTCTCTAATCCATCTTGAATTAATTTTTGTGTAAGGTGTAAGGAAGGGATCCAGTTTCAGCTTTCTACATATAGCTAGCCACTTTTCCCAGTACCATTTATTAAATAGGGAATCCTTTCCCCATTTCTTAATTTGTCAGTTTTGTCAAAGATCAGATGGTTGTAGATGCGTGGTATTATTTCTGAGGGCTCTGTTCTGTTCCATTGGTGTATATCTCTGTTTTGGTACCAGTACCATGCTGTTTTGGTTACTGTAGCCTTGTAGCATAGTTTGAAGTCAGGTA
>NW_012104220.1:1925377-1956466 GCF_000951045.1 Mandrillus leucophaeus | reverse complement strand
CGTTGAGCAGTGGTTTGTAATTCTCCTTGAAGAGGTCCTTCACATCCCTTGTAAGTTGGATTCCTAGGTATTTTATTCTCTTTGAAGCAATTGTGAATGGGAGTTCACTCATGATTTGGCTCTCTGTTTGTCTGTTATTGGTGTATAAGAATGCTTGTAAGTTTTGCACGTTGATTTTGTATTCTGAGACTTTGCTGAAGTTGCTTATCAGTTTAAGGAGATTTTGGGTTGAGATGATGGGGTTTTCTGGATATACAATCATGTCATCTGCAAACAGAGATAATTTAACTTCCTCTTTTCCTGACTGAATACCCTTTATTTCTTTCTCCTGCCTGATTGCCCTGGCCAGAACTTCCAACACAATGTTGAATAGGAGTGGTGAGAGAGGGCATCACTGTCTTGTGCCGGTTTTCAAAGGGAATGCTTCCAGTTTTTGCCCATTCAGTATGATATTGGCTGTGGGTCTGACATAAGTAGCTCTTATTATTTTGAGATACGTTCCATCAATACCTAATTTATTGAGAGTTTTTAGCATGAAGGGCTGTTGAATTTTGTCAAAGGCCTTTTCTGCATCTATTAAGAAAATCATGTGGTTTTTGTCTTTGGTTCTGTTTGTATGCTGGATTACGTTTATTGATTTGCATATGTTGAACCAGCTCTGCATCTCAGGGATGAAGCCAACTCGATCATGATGGATAAGCTTTTTGATGTGCTGCTGGATTCGGTTTGCCATTATTTTATTGAGGATTTTTGCACCAATGTTCATCAGGGATATTGGTCTAAAATTCTCTTTTTTTGTTGTGTGTCTGCCAGGCTTTGGTATCAGGATGATGCTGGCCTCATAAAATGAGGTAGGGAGGAATCCCTCTTTTTCTATTGATTGGAATAGTTTCAGAAGGAATGGTACCAGCTCCTCTTTGTACCTCTGGTAGAATTCGGCTGTGAGTCCGTCTGGTCCTAGACTTGTTTTGGTTTGTAAGCTATTAATTATTGCCTCAATTTCAGAGCCTGTTATTGGTCTATTCAGAGATTCAACTTCTTCCTGATTTAGTCTTGGGAGGGTGTATGTGTCCAAGATTTTATCCATTTCTTCTAGATTTTCTAGTTTATTTGCATAGAGGTGTTTATAGTATTCTCTGATGGTAGTTTGTATTTCTGTGGGATCGGTGGTGATATCCCCTTTATCATTTTTTATTGTGTCAATTCGATTCCTCTCTCTTTTCTTCTTTATTATTCTTGCTCGCAGTCTATCAATGTTTTGATCTTTTCAAAAAACCAACTACTGGATTCATTGATTTTTTGAAGGCTTTTTTGTGTCTCTATCTCTTCTGTTCTGCTCTGATCTTAGTTATTTCTTGCCTTCTGCTAGCTTTTGAATGTGTTTGCTCTTGTGTCTCTAGTTCTTTTTATTTGTTTCTTTGGCTTGGTAAATAGCACATCTTCTGCAGTGACATGCTTATTTACAAATGACTTAGAGTTTGCAGATAGAGCGTTTTACATGCTAGAGTGTTAGGGCTACTGATTGTGGTAAATAATCAATCGGTACTTCTGCAGTTGACAAGAATATTAAAGTATAATTACAGGTTATACATGGAACTTTTGAATGTATATCATGTTACAAGGAGTTTACAGTAGATAAATATACTCCATTTATGATGGTACTTTTTGCTTTTGGACATATTTGGAAGTAAGATACTTTTGAAGTCAATATACTTTCATGCTGTAATACTATGGTTGTCAGTTCAGAAAATTCTTTTTCTAGTATTGTGATTACCCTGGTAAAACAAGGAATCTATAACACTAGCAGAATGGAAAACACATGTAAGAGTATGTCTGCTATTATAACTGTGTTATTTAACATATTAATTGAGCGTAAATTACGTGGAAGACATTGTGTTGAGCATGGAGATTTAATGGTGAGGGGAAAAATGGCCATATTTCCCACCCTTATGGGGCATACATTCCACTGTGAGAAGGAAACATCTGTTTAAGTCTCAGCTGTAAAGGAGAGGGACATGCAGCGTGAGGGCAGATAATGGGGGAATTAACCTGTTGACAGAGCTCAGAGAAGAGAGCTGAAGAAGCATGGGTGTGAACTTGGGAGTGGAGGAGTATGGATGGGAGTTAGGGAATAGGATGTGCACAGGCCTTGTGGAAGAAGGGAACATGGCATCTTAAAGGAAGAGAAAGAAGGCCATGTTAGCTGGAATGCAGTAAGTGAGGGTAGGTGCCAACTGAGGCTGGAGAAGGTGGAGTCCTTCTCATAAGAGCATTGAGAAACAAATGAAGGTTTTAAGTTGAGGGTAGGTAAGGAAGTGACATGATCAGAGATGGCTTTTAGAAAAGATTCCCCTGGAATCCTCCAGTCTGTCCTTCACTCTAAGGAGACCAGTTTAGAGACAGTCCAGAAATGTGATGGTAGTAGCTTGAGAAGAAAATACCTTTTTGATAGTTATTTAAGAAGTATAATCCATTGGACTTAGTGATAGATTGGATATGGTAGCAGAGTTGGAAGGTGCAGAAAGCAAGTTATCAAGGGTGACTTCTGGGTTTCTGGCTGTCAGATCTGAATGTATGGTACAATGGGTTGGCTATGGTTTGTCCCCATCAAAATTCATGTTGAAATTTGATCTGCAATGTATTGATGTTGGGAGGTGGGGCCTAGTGAGAGGTGTTAGAATCCTGGGGGCAGATCTGTCATGAGTGGCTTGGTGCCACTCTTATAGTAGTGAGTTCTCGTTGTGGCAAGAGTGGATTAGTTCCTTTGAGAGTGAGTTATTATAAAGCCAGGATGCCACCCAGGTCTTGTCTGTTCACACATACCTGCTTCCCTCTTTGACCTTCTCCACTATATTATGACGTAGCACAAAAGTTTTTGCCAGAAGCCATGCCCTTGAACTTCTCAACTTGCAGAATCGTGAGCTAAATAAACCTATTTTCTGTATAAATTATGCAGTCCTGGATGGGTGTGGTGACTCACACCTGTAATCCCAGCACTTTAGGAAGCCAAGGTGGTTGGATCACTAGAAGCCAGGAGTTGGAGACCAGCCTGGCCAACATAGTGAAACCCTGTCTCTACCAAAAATCCAAAAAATTAGCTGGACGTGGTGACACACATCTGTAATCCCAGCTCTGCTGGAGGCTGAGCAACAAGAATCGCTTGAACCCAGGTGGCGGAGGTTGCAGTGAGCCGAGATTGCAGCATTGCACTCCAGCCTGGGTGACAGAGTGAGACTCCGTCTCAAAAAAGAAAAAAAAGAAAAAATAAATTATGCAGTCTCAGATGTTCTGTTATAGCAACACAAAACCGACTAAGACATTTGGTGAGAACCATTCACTGAGATGAAGAACCTAGCTGAGGACCAAGTTTAGGGGTCAGGTTATGAGCTTGGTTTGAGATGCCTTTGAGACACTGTGTAGTAATATCAAGTAGCAGTAGGCTATATACATTAGCTCAGAGGAGAGATCTAGGATGAATATTTAAACTTTAGATTTTTCTACATCTAAGTGGTAACTGAAGCCGCAGTTATAGGTGATATCACATAGGAAACAAATAGATAGAAGATGGTCTGGAGTCTTAACTCTGTTATTATTTAGTGGCCGGGTAGAGGAAGTGTGATGTTATGGAAGTACAGGAAGAAAGCATTTCAAGGAGAAAATGGTCAGCATCTGATGTTGCGGAGAGGTCAGGTAACATGAAAGCTGCACATAGAAGTCATTGTTAACCTTAGCAACAGCTATTCCAGGAGAGTGATGTGGATGGGGACAGGAGTGAAGTGTGGTGAAATGTCAGATGAGAAATGATGACGAAATACAGGCGAATATTTCTAGAACTTTGTCTGTAAAGGAGTGGAGAGAGAGAGAACACAAATGTAAAAGTTCAAGCAAGAGAGAGAAACTTTATGTAAAAAGAGGATTGAAGAAGAGGTTGTAAATCTGTTGATTTTTGTTTTTGCTGAGAACTTGAGCCTGTTTAGGAGCCAATAGAAAGGCCATTTGAGAGGGAGAGAGTAAAGGATAACGTGGAGCAAAAGATTCCCAAGAAGGCCAGAAAGGATGGATCTAAAGTGCGCAAGTTAGAGAGGTTGACCTTAGGTGGGAAGACAGATAGTTACAGATGGAGGTAGATTGTATAGTTGGTAGTGTGGGATAGTGAATGTTTTCATACGTTGGCTTCTACTGTTTTGTGAAGTAGGATGGCGGTCATCTGCTGAGAATGGGGTAGATGGATGGTGTTTTGAAAAGAACAGGGACAATTTGGGAATTTTATTGTGGACTCTGAGAGGGTTGGTTGGAGTGGCAAATGGTTGGAGTGCAGGGTAGTGTTGAGGGCTGTCTGATCCCTCTGTAATTCTCACACACTGGCTTCAATCTCTTCTGGTGTGTGACTTTCTGCAACAGAGCTCTGATTATTCTGTACTGATTGCTGAGTAAATAGTTGGGCATATCCAGGATTAGGATTTTGTCAACTGTTGGCAATGGAAAGGGAATTTGGGTATTAGAGTGCTGTGGAAATGATGGACTTTGGAATGTAAGCTGATTAAAGAGGGATGTACAAGCAGGATAGGGCTAATGGGTTGGGCAAAAGTTGAGAGGTCAGTGGACTGATAATGTTGTAATACTGCAGAAGCTTAAAGGAAAGAAGGCCCTGGTCAACAAAGGGAATACTTGAAGTGTTATTTTAGAGGCAGAAAATGATGCGTAGGGGACAATAAAGGTTCATGGGTGGGTAAGGTGGCATGGAAGACCTGCCATTCCAGGTGAAGATAATGGACTGAGTTGTCTAGGAGATGTGGAGCCATCAAATGAGCAGGAAGATGGCAGGGCTTGACGACATCAGTGAGCCAGGGCTAATGTCTTTGAGTAAGCAGAAGTGATTGGGAGATTAGAATATAACAGTGAGGAAAGGAAGAGGTGGTGTAACTGAATGGCAGGACCCTAAAAAGGATATGGGTGTTTGCAGTGGACAGGGGACTGGAGGAATAAGGCCTGAAGCGGGACAGGTACCAAGGCCATCTCCTGACTCCAGTGTGAGAGACTGCTACTTGAGAGGGCTGCAGGAGAAGAGGGTGTCTTCAGCATGCTCAGAGGAGAGGCCGAGGATATGACACTACTTTCTGGGTGTAGAGCAGCAGTTCCAAGGGACCCAGTGGAAGGTTGTGGGAGGTGGAGAGGGTGATGGACTGGGAAGGAACTTTGAAGCAAAACAGAGGTACTCAAGTGGTAGAGGATAGATCTCTGCAGTGGGCACTGCCTACATTTTAAGTGTTGACTGATGAAAAAAGGCATGAGTTAGGGGTCTAGGACCTGGTGGCTGTAGGATGGTTTTGTTTTCCTTGACTAGAGTGACAACAAGCCCAGAGGTTGTATGTCCTGTGTGCTGCTGGAGTTGGATGATGGTAGAAGCAGAGACTGGGTGCACACCATATGCTGAGTACTGTTCTAAGTGCCCAAGAAACATTATATCATTTATTTCTTACTACAACCATGTCAGGCTAGTACTGTTGATATCTCTGTCTTACAGATGAGGAAACTGAGGTTCTGTTAAGGCAAGTTTAGTAATTTTTCTAAGGCTACGCAGCTAGCAAGTGGTAGAACTGAGACTCAAAATCAAGACTTTGGGCCTGTGTACTTCCCATCATGGTATATATACTTAACATTTCCTTCTCTGTGAAATTATGGTTTTTAACATAACCGAGAGAATGTTGGGAAGTTAATGGAATAGGAATTGTCTTTCTGATTACCAAAATTAAGTTCAATTCTAGACCCCAAATCTTGTTTCCAGAGTCCTCTAAAGGTTAGGCTAGGGCCCCCGCCTTCTGCAGACATCTCTCCCAGCTGTTCTTTTACCACTTCCGTGATAGACACTTGGACACTTCTAAAGGGTTAGAGGGTGGTTAAGTTAAACTGCCCACTTGTGCAATTTTGAGTAATGCAGAGTAAGTTCCCGCTCTTATTTTTTTGTACACTTTTTTTTTTTTTTTTGACTTAGAGTCTACCTCTGTTGCCCAGGCTAGAGTGCAGTGGCCTGATCTTGGCTCATTGCAACCTCCGTCTTTCAGGTTCAGGTGATTCTTTTGCCTTAGCCTCCCGAGTAGCTGGGACAACAGCCGCATACCACCACCACGCCCGGCTAATTTTTGTATTTTTAGTAGAGATGGGAGTTCACCATGTTGACGAGACTGGTCTTGAACTCCTGACCTCAAGTGATCCGCCCGCCTTGGCCTCCCAAAGTGCTGGGATTACAGGTGTGAGCTACCACGCCCAGCCACAACACTTCTTTAAATGTTCAAGGAATGCTCTCAAGTTTGTTTTGTTTTGTTTTTGAGACAGGGTCTCACTCTGTCACCCAGGCTGGAATGCAGTAATGTGATCTCCACCTCCTGGGCTCAAGTGATTCTCCTACCTCAGCCTCTGGGTAGCTGGGATTACAGGCGTGCACCACCACATCTAGCTAATTTTTGTATTTTTTTGTAGAGATGGGGTTTCACCATGTTGCAAAAGACTGATCTTGAACTCTTGGGGTCAGGTGATCCACTGGCCTTGACCTCCCAAAGTGCTGGGATTATAGGCATGACCCACTGAGCCCAGCCTGCTCTCAGGTTTTCAAGTTGTTGTTGTTTTTTTTAAGAAATCTTATTCCCAAGATAACATTATTCAGCCTCTTAGCTCTTTACGATATGATACTATTTCTAAAGATTACCATCTTTACACCACTCTAAAGGTACTTTGGTATGTAATTAGTTGGGAGTATATGGGACTGATACTTGATCAAAAGATGCACATCTATTCTTTCTGAGTATAAATGAGCCTGAAATTTGTTTTTTTGTGTGTGTGTTTAGTATCTTCATTTTACTGTTGTCTTTCATTGATTTGTGTCATTTACAATGCTAAGGTCTTGTGTGTATGGCTATTATGCCAAGTCCTATGCTTTGGTATTGCCTTTAAAAGTTTTATTATATTTTGCCTTTATTATTGGGATTCATTATTTTAGCTAATAAAGATAATTTCAAACCTGATTCTGTTAACTTAATGTATTTGCTGTCTTTCCCACCTCTGTTATATGCAGCTTAAGTAAACATACAAATATTTACAAAAAATATTTACTAAAACAGGACCAAAATAGAGAAAATCATATAAAATATCAGGAGATATTTCTCAGTTCTACTTTGGATCATTAATTTACATGCTGCTTCTAGTTTTCAGCTAGCTCTTGGGCTCACTAACTTTGTTAATCTAGCCACTTCTTATTTTTTTTTGGTATTATTCATAAGGCTATCATGAGAAACTTTCAGAACTTTGCTGGAATCAAGGTATCCTTCACTTGGTATTCTCCAATCTACTAGGATTTCTTGATCAGTTATTTGTAGAGGTAAGGTATAGGAAGGAATCAAGGATGACTGAGCTGTTCCAGGTTGGAAGATGGGGCAATGTTGTGGGTGGCCGTGTCATTCATTGAGGTATGGCACCACGGAGAAGGGCTGCTTGGGGTTAAGTTCAGCTTGGGCCAAGTAGAACCTGTGGCACCTCCGGATGCCCAAATGGAGCCCATCCAGAGGGTGGCTGACCATTCAGGGCTGGTGCATGGGGGGGTGGTGAAATCTAGTTGCACACAGTATAAGCAGTGTTGAAGGTGCAGGGCACATAGCCAGGCAGAACCTATAGTATGCAGAGAAGAGGTTCAGGTAGTGGGAGTTGCGGGGAGGTAGTAAACATTGCCAAGTTAAAGGTGTTTATGCCTGATCGCCTTCATTTTCTTGGTCAAATGGGAAAAACCTCATCTATTTTAAGAGGGAGAACTAGAGATTTGAGAGCAGTGAATATTTGGAATCAATGTGGGAAATAGGAGAGGGAGCTTACCAGGGATGGGAAAAGGAATGCTAAGTATAAGTGGAGCATTCTTCCCACCTTCCCCCTTCTTTGCTGCCCTTAAAGACAAACACACAGACCCTTCACCCTTCTTTTTGGGGATTTTTACTGCAAAACACTCCAGCAGTGGTTCTCACTGGGGCAGCAAAGAAGGGGGAAGGTGGGAAGAATGCTCCACTGATTAGAAAATGAAGAAGTGGGGTTATGTATGTGCATGGAAGTGGCACTGGTATTTTGACATATTCTCTAAGGAATTTACAAAGGAATCACAAATGGGGGAAATGAGTGAGTGATTGTGTTTTGGTGGGGAGGGGCTGGTAATCCTAACCTCACTTAGTAGAACTGAGTCTTTTTTTTTTTAAAGTCAATTTCCTTTAAAATTGCCCCTTTCTCCCTTCCTCCCCTCATCCCCTCTTCCCTCCTCCTCTCCTTCCTGCTTTCCGTCCTCCTCTCCTTTTCTCTTTCCCTCTCTCCCTCCCTTTGTTCCTTCTCTTTCTTTTTGAAACAAGGTCTCGCGCAGACACCCAGGCCGGAGTGCCATGGTACACAATTATAGCTCACTGTAACCTTGATCTCCTGGGCTCAAGTGATCCTTCCATCTCTGCCGCCTGAGTAGCTGGAACTACAGGAATGTGCTACCACAACCAGCTAATTTTTCTATTTTTTGTAGAGACGGGGTCTCATTAATGTTGTTCAGGCTGGTCTTAAACTCCTGGCTTGAAGCAGTCCTACCTGGGCCTCCCAAACTGCTGGAATTACAGGCATGAGCCTGGCTGAGAGCTGACTCTCTTGGGCTCCAGCCTCAAAGCATCTTATTGGGATTTTCATAGAAGAGAAGATGTTCTCTTGGTTTACCTCGAATACTTTTGGATACCTTCTCACTGTTATGTGTCACCTCTCCTGGGCAATTTATTCCTTGGAAAGCAGGGAGCGTTCCCTTAGCACCCTGCACTTACCACTTCATGTGGTGAGGATCAATTTCTTTGTATCCCTACTGACTGTAAGCATGTCTCCCTATATTGTATTCCAGCACAGTGCCTGACTCATGGTGGACCAGAGACAGATGGATGGACTGTTTTTTGATGTGAAGACTGAATCAGCCCTGGCAGTGCTGTTTCCCAGGGCCCTGTCTCTGCGAGTCCTCCTGCTGGAAGGGAAGGGCTGTCATAGCTGATAGTTAAGAAATGTACAGTCACGCATTGCTTAACAATGGGGATACATTCTAAGAAATGTGTCCTTAACACAATTATATCATTGTGTGAACATCATAGAGTGCACTTAACACAAACCTATACAGAACAGCCTACCACACCCATGGCTATATGACATAACCTGTTGCTCCTAGGCTGCAAGCCTGTACAGCATTTACTGTACTGAATACTATAGACAGTTGCTACACAATGGCAAGTATTGTGTATCTAAACATAGAAAAGGTACAGTTGAAAATGTAGTATAAAAGATTAAAAATTGGACCAGGCACAGTGGCTCATACCTGTAATCCCAGTGGTTTGGGAGGCTGAGGTGGGAGGATCACTTGAGGCCAGGACTTAGAGACCATCCTGGGCAACATAGTGAGACCCAGTCTCTACCAAAAAAAAAAAAAAAAAAATGAGCTGGGTGTGGTGGCTACGTGAGAGGCTGAGGTGGGAGGATCACTTGAGCCTAGAAGTTTGAGGTTACAATGAGCTATGATTGCACCACTGCACTCTAGCCTGGATGACAGAGTGAGAACCTGTGTCCAAAAAAAAAAAAAAAAAAAAAAAGATAAAAAATGGTACACCACCTCTGTGGAGCAATTACTGTGAATGGAGCTTGCAGGACTAGAAGGTGCTTTAGGTGAATCAGTGAGTGGTGAGTGAATGTGGAGGGCTAGGACATTACTGAACACTACTGTAGGCTTTAGAAGCACTGTACATTTAGGCTACATTAAATTGATTTAAAAAATTTATTTCTTCAATAAATTAACCCTAGCTTAGTTTCTTTTTTATTTTATAAACTTTTTAATTTAAACTTTTGATTTTTTTTGTTTTTTTGAGACAAAGTTTTCGCTTTTGTCACCTAGGCTGGAGTGCAGTGGCGTGATCTTGGCTCACTCCAATCTCCGCTTCCCAGGTTCAAGCGGTTCTCCTGCCTCAGCCTCCGAGTTGTTGAGACAACAGGCACGTGCCACCACGCCCAGCTAATTTTTTGTATATTTTGTAGAGACGGGATTTCACCATGTTGTCCAGGCTGGTCTCGAACCCCTGAGCTCAGGTGATCCACCAGCCTCGGCCTCTCAAAGTGTTGCGATTACAGGCATGAGCCACTGCGCCCAGCCTTTGATTCTTTTTAATAACACTTATCGGAAAAAAAACCCATTGTGCAGCTGTAGAAAAAGATTTTCTTTATATCCTTATTTTATAAGCTTCCTTCTATTTTTAAAATTAAATTATTATTTTATTACTTTTTTGTTAAAAATCTAAGACTCAGACACACACATTAGCCTAGGTCTGCATAGGGTCAGAATGATCAATATCACTGTCGTCCACCTCCACATCTTGTCCCACTGGAAGGTCTTCAGGGGCAGTAACACACATGGAGCTGTCATCTCCTAAGAGAACATGCCTCCTTCTGGACTACTTCCTGAAGGACTTTCCTGAGGCTGTTTTACAGTTAATGGTGTGTGTATGTTTTAATAAATAGAAGGAATACACTGTAAAATCATGATAAGTATAGTGTAGTAAATGCATAAGTCAGTGACATAGTCATTTATTATCATTATCAACTATTATGTACTGCACATAATTGTATGTGCTAGACTTTTATATGACCGTCAGTGCAGTAGGTTTATTTACACCAGCATCACCCCAAACACGTGAGTAATGTGTCGTACTATGGTGTTATGATGGCTATAGCATCTCTAGGTGATAGGAATTTTCAGCTCCATTGTAATCTTTTTTTTTTTTTTGAGACGGAGTGTCGCTCTGTCACCCAGGCTGGAGTGCAGTGGCGCGATCTCGGCTTACTGCAAGCTCCGCCTCCCGGGTTCGAGCCATTCTCCTGTCTCAGCCTCCCGAGTAACTGGGACTATAGGCGCCCGCCACCACGCCCGGCTAATTTTTTGTATTTTTAGTAGAGACGGGGTTTCACTGTGGTCTCGATTTCCTGACCTTGTGATCCGCCCGCCTCGTCCTCCCAAAGTGCTGGGATTACAGGCGTGAGCCACCGCGCCAGGCTCCATTGTAATCTTATGAGACAACCATTGTATATGTGGTCTGTCATTGACTGAAACATTGTTATGCAGTGCATGACTAAACTTCAGACCTTTTCATGTTTTTCCCTACTAAGAAACCAGTGTCAATTAAAGTTTGTGTAAACCATCTTGAATGAAAAGCATAAACATTATTTCATTCAACAGGTCTCTGGAAAAGTTTCTTTGATGTCCGTAATTCCTGTGAATCAAGATGGACTAATTATATTGTAGAGTTCATGTCTAGACATTCTTGTAAATTGCTACACATGTATTTCCCTTATCTGTTTGAACTGCTCTTCTCTAGGCCAAATAGTATCCTTCTGCCAGCTTCTAGCTACCTGTAGAGGTATATGAAGTAGGTCTGTTTTTCCAGTATTACTGTATATTCCTGTACTTAATAATCACCAAACTCTTAAAGGCCCTTAATATATGTTAGTAATGAGCATCCTTTGGTTTTATCACTTTTTACCATTTTTCTTGCCTGATTCATGCATTAAAGTGAATGAACAGGGGTAGCTGCTTCTTAGCAGAAGCCTTGGTTTTCTGGGGAAATTTGTAAAGATCTCTAGATTAGTTCTTGATTTGGCATGACTGATTAAGCAAGCAGCTGTTAACTAAGAGGCAAAGCTGAGAGTAGAACACTTTAATTGGCTTCTATCTGTTGAGCTTTTAATGGAAGTCACAGCTTGAATATATGGAGCTCTTTGTTTTTAAATGAAACATTTTTTCAAAGGGAGACTCTCAACATATATCCAAAGTCTTACCTGAAAATAATTCTGGTCAAAATATAATATTCATCCAGTAAACTCGATTTTGTGGGGGAGAGGGGATGATACATTTTTTAATGGTGAATTATTTGAGTGCTTTTAAATACATTAGTTAATGAACAATTCATAAAATGGATAAGGTAAGATATGTTTTATGACACCTTTTAACATTCATGAAATAAATGCTTTGTATACATTGAATTTTAACAAACTAAACGAGCAGCCCATGCCCACCTGCTGCTGTAGGATCAGCAGAGAGCATACAAAAGTCTTCAGGGCAAACCTCCTCACATTTAAGATTAGATTCTCCATTCTCTTCTGATTACTGATTGTATTTTTTTCCCAATTTTGTGTCCATCTGGCCTCCAGATACCTATTTGCTTTAATCTTACAAAAGCATTATTCTCCTTACATCCCACTTAGCAAATTATGGTGCTGCTTAATTTATGTACAAAACTTTTATGTATTGTTTGGTTAATATTAAACCTAGGCTAAAAGGCCACAAAGTAAAAATTTAATACCCAATAAACATATGTTGAATTAAAAAGAAGTAAAAGAGCAGTAAAGTTAATGGAGTCTCATAGAGAAGAATTGTAATATCAATATTTTTACCAAGCACGTGCACGCGCGCGCACACACATACACACACAAACAATGAGGAAAGAATTCATTATAGGCACATGAATTCTGTCGGAAGGGGCCCTGTGGGAGACTGATTCTTATTACGGTATCCTGGTTGGGAGGGATTATGAAGTGGGGTTATTGCTAGTGCAGTCAATGACTTGACTTTTCTCTGGTGAATTGACTTCAGTAGGTGACTTTATTTCTTTGCATTAGGCAGCTGGAAATGTGTATTGATTTATTTCCTTTTCATTTGAGGATCAGCTCTATCAAAGATGAAGCCATAGAAATGCTATATTTGCTGGATATGAGCAAATGCTTTAGTGCCTTTTTTTTGGGTCTGAATATTCCTAAGATTTTTAGGAGCCAAATAAAGTTCAGCTCAATGAGATAGAAAACACACTTTGAGTGTGCATATATGCATAGTACTGTTCTTTCTGCTAACTTGATTGTTAAGACCTGAAGCTCTTTTATAAAAATCTTTTTTTTTTTTTAAAGGGATAAAAAGCCCTGCAGGCCTTTTGCTCCAAGAACGTGTGTGATTGAAGAGCATGTTTTTAAAGTTAAATCCTCATTTGTGCAGTGACAGTGTTAGCGGTGGAGGGTGTTCAGGTTCTTGGCATTTTGAACAAAGTATTGGACAAAATGCACAAACAAAGCAAGGAAGGAATGAAGCAACAAAAGTAGACATTTATTAAAAATGGAAGTACACTCCACAGGGTGGGAGTGGGTTCTTCCATAGAGGCTCAAGAGCCCAGTTACAGAATTTTCTAGGGTTTAAATACCCACTACAGGTTTCCCATTGGCCACTTCTTGTACACCCCATGCAAATGAAGTAGTGGCCCACAACCAGACTGATTGCTTGAGGAAAACAACCAATCAGAGGCTGAAGTTAAATTACAAAGTTACACATCTAGGCCGGGTGTAGTGATTCAGGCCTGTAATCCCAGCACTTTAGGGCACTGAGGTGGGCGGATCACGAGGTCAGGAGTTCAAGACCAGTCTGGCCAACATGGTGAAACCCCGTCTCTACTAAAAATACAAAAATTAGCCAAGTGTGGTGGTGTGTACCTGTAATCCCAGCTACTGGGGAGGCTGAGGCAGGAGAATTGCTTGAACCTGGGAGGCGGAGGTTGCAGTGAGCTGAGATCGATAACACCACTGCACTCTACCCTGGGGGCAAAGCAAGACCCCATCTGGGGAAGGGAATGGGGGGTGCAAGGGAGGGGAAGTTACACTTCTGTGCAAAGGAAGACTTGGCTGGCAGTTAGTCAGATTGGTTGGGGAAAGAAATCAATCAGAGGCTGAAACCAAGTAATAAAGTTGCACTCCTATGTAAACATCTGATTGGTTCTGGAAAGCAATCGGAGGTACTTTCAGTTTTCCATTTGCCACTCAGAAAAGTGGGGGAGGGGCTTGCAAAGGAGGTAACCTCCAGTTATATTGTTACTTAGGTGTGTAAAGTTGGGCCTTTCTGTTTGATTTAGTTCTAGGAAGTCAGTATGAATCAGCCTTAGGTTCCCCGCCTCGAGACCATATTGTCTTGCCTCAGCAGTGCTATGGCTCTTTTCTAAGACTGTGATCTTAAGATTTTAATTTTGTTTTAAATGTTGTTTGTCCTGCTGCAACATGAGTTTTTTTATTATGGAATTATTTTTTGTTTTGTTATTGCAGGCAGTGTTAATTCTATGATATTTGACTTGATTGTTTCTTAGAAATTATGTAACCAACTGTTTCATATCATAGATGAGAAATTGAGGAATAAAGAAATCAGGTGATTTGTCCTACACTTAATTGAAATATTATTAAAAGAATACTTTTTACTGATAGTACCTGAAATTCCCTGTTAATGTTAAGACTTAGATAATTTTGAATATCATGATGTTAAAATTATAAATGACACCTATAATATTGAGATCTTTAAGATAATAGATTTTTTCTTTTATTCTGAATACAAACATAAGATACATGACAAATAGATGGTAAAGGTGAAGAAATATACAAAAGGCCCAAAATTCTTAGTTTCTTTATATTCTTACATTTGTTCTAAATTTTAAAAATTTCTAAAATTACAAGACATATTTCTTAAAATAAAAAAATTTACTCTAGGTTTATTATGAGATAACAATTTATAGCTGTCATTTATCTTAACAGGTTGAAGAAATATGGAGATCAACACAAAGCTGTTCATCAGTGTTATTTGTACCAGCTTTTTCACCTTTCAGCTTCTTTTCTACTTTGTAAGTTACTGGTTTTCAGCAAAAGTTTCTCCAGGTTTCAATAGTCTCAGCTTCGAAAAGAAGATTGAATGGAACTCAAGGTAAAGCATATGAAAATGTAATTGATGAAAAGAAACTAGTTTATGAGATAAAATTATTTAAAATATTTCAAAAAAGTATTTCATTTAGGGTCTAATGTAAGGCCACATTTTTATTTGATCTTAGGAATAAAAGGAAAAACAAGTAGATGATCTCATGCAAAAAAATTTTTTTTAAGAATTGATATATTGAAAGATATTAGGATAAATTTATTTAAGTTTCTGAGGAAGTGTGTGAAGATGAAGTAGACTCCAGTGAAGATGAAGTAGACTCCAGCTGACTGTGGATGAGTACTAGTACTTTCGTGCTCTTTGAAATATTTATCACAAAAATATTCTTTGGAAATGAAGATGGAAGAAAAAATTAGTCGTACTTTTGAGTAGCTTATACCATACAGCATTGGCCAACTTAGTCAGACCTGGGGCAGTTACACGCTATACACCAGGGAACACAGTGTACAGTCAGCGCATATGAACCTTTTAATGAACTTTGCATTATAATTTAGAACCCTCCAGCATTTATTATTTTGTTACATAATTTTAAAGTAAAAATTTCTTTTTAGTTTTTTTTTTAAAACAAAAAAGTAAATAGAGAAAGAATTAGACATCTGTTGATATAGCAATCTGAAGTTTTATTTTTTATTTTTATTTTTATTTGTTTATTTTTTTGAGACAGAGTCTCATTCTGTTGCCCAGGCTGGAGTGCAGTGGCGCAATCTTGGCTCGCTGCAACCTCCGCCTCCTGGGTTCAAGCGATTCTCTTGCCTCAGCCTCCCGAGTAGCTGGGATTACAGGCATGCCCCACCACGCCAAGCTAATTTTTGTGTTTTTAGTAGAGACAGGGTTTCACTATATTGGCCAGGCTGGTCTGGAACTCCTGATCTCAGGTGATCCACCCACCTTGCCCTCCCAAAGTGCTGGGAGCCACTGCACCCTGCTAGAGTTTTAAAAAGTTGGTTGCAGTTTTTTTGTGTGTGTGTACAACGTATTAATCTCACAAGATTTCAAATACAAAATGGTTCTGATGACTGCTTCACTTGCTTTAGAGCATTTTATGTCCCCAAACATCACTGTGCATTTGTAAACCTCAGTGAGTCAGAGCAGCCATGGCCATATTTTTTGTTGTTGCTATTTAGTTGAAGTTAATACACTTACCATAAAATGGATTCAGCAAGTCTCTAAAGTTTGCTATAATTATCTTTCATTGAAATTTTCTTTTAAAAGTCAAGAAATTCTGTCAGGATTGAGTGTTTGAGAATGGTCATATCTGATTTGAAATTCCCTGTCTTTCTTTGAACCAAATTGTTTTGCAGGCATCTACTTTTATGATTCAGACTGTGAATTTAATAAGACTCTAGTTGTTTTCTTTTGCACTTTACAATGATGTATCAGGTTCATACATGCCAAAGTTCTTTTCACTCAAAAAGCAAGATTTATTTCTCCACGTATTTTCAAAAAATAAGCAGTATGATTATTTTGTCTTAAGACTAGCACAAAAATATTGTTCAAATATGTTATACTAGAGATACCATTACTTTAAAAAATCTTTTCTAACATATGAAGATAGATGGAATGGTAGGAAAGAGAAGGGGGTACATACATTCTCTGATTAAATTTTGAACTATTTTCATTTCCTCTTTACTCTGGTTAGGATAGGTAAAGGCATTTGAATGTTGGGTAGCTGCAAGTCAAAGAAATAGGGAAGGGTACAGAGAGATAGAAGCCAAGGTGAAAATGAAATGAAATTGAAAAATATTTTGCATTATCTAGTCTTATCACTGCCATTCTATGACACAGGAAATACCATTTGGGAGACTGAGTTTCTATTTGAAAAGGAGTCTGGGATTATATAAAATTCATTTAGGTATTCAATGGTGCTTTTCTTTCAAGTTTGCTCCTGCTTGTCACTCCAGCGTTGTTTACATAGGACTTAAGCTGTGTGGTGGAGAAGTGCAAAGTAGGAAAAGGAGGCTGTATTTTGAGTAAAGTATGTATAAATGTCTTAAAATTCAGCCTCCAGTTTGAAACATACAGATAAACACACATAATTCTTTCTAGTAATCAGGAAAGAGTCTCTAAACAATGAATGGTCTGAGCCATCTAGTATAAAAAGAAATGGAGGAAAAAAAATTACTGGAAATGCCCACTTGAGAGACAGCAGTTTAATTAAAAGTGAGAAATTGTTGTACTCAATTGTTACTTTTTCTGAAAATGTATATACTTACAGGTGTTATATCTTGTAAAAAATTTTCTTAATTATATTCAGTTTCTTGCCTATCACATCGAAAGTCTTATTGTGTTAAAATACTACTAATTTTTAAATGTTTCTCTAAAATTTAGCTCTTTTTGACTGAGCTATATAATTTCTGTTGGCAATATTTGCACTACTTGTGATTAAATTAAAATTGCTATTCTAAAATGGCCATTAGTCATTTCCTTAGAGTGCTATTTCTCTACATGCACAAACATTTCTTTTCCACCCTCTTTGAAAATAAATTGAAATATTTTATCTTGGGTATCATCTTGGAGTTTTTTTTTAGATACTAAGGAATCTAAATTTTCCTTTGCTAGGAATCTAATTTTAAATAATAAAATACAAAATTTTTATTAACAGAAGTTTCTGAAACTATAGTATAGACTTTTAATACAGAATAGTGTATGAGTAAGGGCAGGGTATTTGTTTTTCCTCTTCATTACAGAGGGAGATATTTGACCGGATCAAGTAACATTTAACATTTCTATACTGAATCATACACTATTTCCGTCAGCTGAGGGCTTAGAATTTTCCACATAACATCTCAAAAGAGAAGTGAATCTGAGGCCTGAGAGTCGGAAATACAAAGTTAGGTTTTTTCAAAAGGGAGCTTTCTGACTATGGTTACCAAACAGTAAAACAAGTTAGTGAGAGAGATTATATATATTTTTTATTTTATAGAATTTTTGAATAGCAATAGAGAGCTGGCTGTATGACCATTTAGATGGAGTATTTTATTTGATACCAAGGAATTTAATTTTTTTTTTTTTTTGAGACAGAGTCTTGCTCTGTCACCCAGGCTGGAGTACAGTGGTGTGATCTCCACTCACTGAAACCTTTGCCTCCCAGGTTCAAGCGATTCTTGTGCCTCAGCCTCCCGAGTAGCTGGGATTACAGGCGTGTACCACCATACCAAGCTAATTTTTGTATTTTTGGTAGAGACAGAATTTCACCATGTTGACCAGGCTGGTCTCAAACTCCTGACCTCAGGTGACCTGCCCACCTTGGCCTCCCAAAGTGCTGGGATTACATGCGTGAGCCACCATGTCCAGCCAAGGAATTTATGTTTTTATCCTGTGCTCAAATGGAATGCAGGTGTGCTTGGCATGAAAATTAAATTAGACTTGTAAACCAGATAAATTTGATTAATTATTCACATTTCAAAATGATTCTTAGATATTATAAATGATACTTGGTCAATGCCTTTAAATTAGTGAGAATCTTTGCTCATTTAAAATATGGCTTGATTTAGCATGATATATCTATTTTGTAACACACTATTAGGTCAAGTATATTGGTTTCTCAAGTTACAATGAAATTTTCTGATACCAAACCTAACGTTAGTTGATATGTTTTACTTACTTTTAAAGATTTGGGATCATATTGTAGAGAAAACTTTATTACACACCAGTAATTTTTAGAGAGAAAACTTTGCTGTACCTCTCATTTTTTATCCTAATGAAAAGAAGCTTCATTACTTGTGAACTTCTCGATAAAGATGTGAGAAATCTGAAATTGTTGGGTAAAAAAAATTTATTGTATGGATAAATACAAAGTATCCTAAATAGAGTTCTTTAACATAGAGCTTGGGAATTAGTCAAATCATTAAATTTATTAACAAGATATATTCATAGAAACTATGATTTTTATGTTAAACTTATTCCTTCTATAAAAGAAAACTTGACCTGGATCTTGAGAACATTGTGCTTTCACTTGGGTGTTTCTTTTAAAAACAAATTTTCTGTATAAATTCATGGTCCTCAATTTGTCTATTTAGAAGTGCTTTCATAATAATGATAATGAGGGACTAATAATAGCTACCCTTGCTTTCTTACAAATTTGTTACAAGAATCAAGTGCAATAGTGCATATCAATGTACTTTAAAAACTGAAGTCTCTCAAGATAATACATCTTCATATCATGATCCATTCGAATTGTTTTAAGGATATGGAGTTTGTTAAAGCCAGTAGATCTGGAAGTCATTCCCAGCTGATTGGAGCAGGAAACTTATCTGGTATTGATGCTGTTGGGGCTGGAGGTTGGAACCAGAGTACAGGGTAGTGGCCTTGCCGGTTGCCATCTGTCTGCACAAAAGTCTGTCAGTCATTGTCATGTGTGAATCTATCTGTCTTAGAACTTTTAACCAAGAAGTGATTTACCAGTTCTCTAGCAGGAAATTGCAGGCCTTGGTATCTTCCTCCTTCTTTATTCCAAATTAAAGCTGTGGCCTTTGGATTTCTAAATGGGCAATTTTGCATTATACTCTCCGTTATACTCCACCCCTATATATAAATGCTTCCAGGTACAACTTGTTAAGAATGTTCTGTGTAGGCCGGGCGCGTGGCTCACACCTGTAATCCCAGCATTTTGGGAGGCCGAGGTGGGCGGATCACGAGGTCAGGGGATCCAGACCATCCTGGCTAACACAGTGAAACCCCGTCTCTACTAAAAATACAAAAAATTAGCCGGGCGTGGTGGCACGCGCCTGTAGTCCCAGCGAATCAGGAGCCTGAGGCAGGAAAATGTCATGAACCCGGGAGGCGGAGCTTGCAGTGAGCCAAGATCGCGCCACTGCACTCCAGCCTGGGCAACAAAGCGAGACTCCGTCTCAAAAAAAAAAAAAAAAAGGAATGTTCCGTGTCTTGTCAGAATTAAATTTTATTGCAGAGAATCTAAACTTTGTGTGTATTTTGTTTAATTTCAGGGTAGTATCCACATGCCATTCTTTGGTGGTTGGTATTTTTGGCCTGTACATTTTCTTATTCGATGAGCCTACTAAAACTGATCCACTTTGGTAAGCTGTTTCTTTTTCTAAGATTGCCAATTTCGTTTATGTTTGGATATCAATTATTTATAAGAACATCACTTACTTTAAAACAGAAAACATTGATGGTGTATGCTTTGTTAAAATGCTTGTGCTCAGACATTTCAGCAAAGTGCATTTAAATGATTTATTTTAGATTTGAATACAAATGGAGGCCATTTTGCCTTAGTGTAGCAATTGTTATCCCAAACAAGGAGAATATGATGATAATTTAAACATTTTTACTCTGTTAATGAGTAAAGCCAAGTTATTGTAATCACGATTCTGAAGAAAAATAAATCGTTATTGAGATAGAGTGGTCAACTTGGATAATATCTACTTAAGACTTTTTTATCTCCAATTTATGTTTGATTCATTGTTTGATATCAAAGAGATGAAATGAAAGTTACAGATGGCCATGTGATAGGAATTTAGTATCACAGGATTTGAAACGCTAATGTACTAGTAATGATTATGTTCAGCAGTAATAGGATAACATGTAAGATGGTTCTTTTAGAAAAATTTAAATGTGATTCCAATGGCAGAAATTTTGCAAACTGTTTCCTGGTGTTATATGAGAAGGCTTAGTTCAGCTCAGTTTGAGAGAGCAGGCATGTTTAAAGACGTGATGCATTGACATGTGGTGGTTGTGGGCTCCAGGGGAGGTAGGGCGATTAGCCTGGTCTTTTGACCGCCACCATTTGACTGCAAGGAGGTTTTTCTATTCATAAATACAAAATTATTCCCATAAGAATAATATCAGTATTGATATATTTTCATGGGGATGCTGTTTTTCAAAGAGAATTAATTTAGTGAATTTAATTCCATGACTAGGTTTTTATATAGTCTACCTACAAAATTTCTAGCTTTTTAAAAATTTTAATTTTAATTTTACTAACATGACCATCAGCAAAATAAAACCAATTCTTTTGGGAAGTAAATTTCATAACAAAGATTTGATTCATTGTTCAAATTTTGCCTTATCAAACTTTAACATAATTTTTCATATTTTTGTATTTTATGTCATGATTTATTCCAGGTCTAATTTTCCTGGTTGTATTTATAGATCAAAATTTGTAAAGAAGGCAAAACTTAGGCTAAATCTTTCTGTTAAATATTTGTAGTTCAGCTATTTTAGTTTGTGTTAATTTCACTAGTAGTTCACATTATAAACCAAATAAAGGACTGATAATTTGTACTTGTTTCTTGAAGCTAAAGTATAAATTGTAGGACCTTGGTATGTATAGGAGTTGAAACAGTAGAATTAAACTGTCCTGTTATGATTATTTCCTTATCATGGAATGAGAGGCAAATCCTTCCAGTCATCAGTAGAATGATGGTGATACTATGTTGCCTCAAAATCAGAAGTGGACTAGATGATTGTTGTTGTTGAGATAGAGTTTCACCCTGTTACCCAGGCTGAGGTGCAGTGGCACAATCTCAGCTCACTGCAACCTCTGCCTCTCAGGTACAGGTGATTCTCCTGCCTCAGCCTCTTGAGTAGCTGGGACTACAGGTATGTGCTACCATGCCCGGCTAATTTTTCTATTAGTAGAAATGGGGTTTCACCATGTTATGCCAGATGGTTCTCAGACTCTTGGCCTCAAGTGATCTGCCCACCTTGGCCTCCCAAAGTGCTAAAATTACAGACATGAGCCACCATATCCAGCCTCCTGACTAGGTGATTTTTTGATACTGAGTCTCTGATTCAGAATAAGGAATTTTAAAAAATTAGCATCTGGGATTCCACTTAAGGCTTTTTGCAAACAAATCATGAAAACACATTTATAAATTTCATTACGTTTTGGTAAAATTATTTTAGTAAAACTTTTAGCTAATGTATGTAAGAAATTATGGTATTCATGTAGGTAACTTAATACATTGGAGTGTCTTGTAGTTGGCCCTTAGGTATACTCTAAATCCATTATAAATGCCACTGGTAGTATGAAGGATGACTCTTCAATTTAAAACAAAACAGATGCAATGCTGTGCCCCTGGATTGTGGGATTCTGGGAGTAGTTCTAAAAACTTAAGTTTGGAAAATGCACTGGGTACCCAGTCATCCCCAGGAGGTCTGTTCCTAACACTGGGGACCTCAATATAGATTGGCTTTAGGTGCTTTAGAAGATTTCAGACTAGTTTGAATTCTAAATATAGATTGGCTTTAGGTGCTTTAGAAGATTTCAGACTAGTTTGAATTCTAAGAGTTGATTTACCCTCAAGGAAATTTTGTATACTTCAGGGAAGGTAGAGTAAAATTCATGGAAGGCATGGGCTCTAGAAAATCTCTTGATGAAAGCAATTAATCTTGAACAGGAAGGCTACTAAATTCCCTGTGGGTTCAGATTATCCTGGGAATAGCATCTTTCTGCTAACACCAGTACCACATGATGCGTCACAGTTCTGCTAAACTGTCATTGTGTGTTTTGCAATTTTATTCGAAGATGACAGCTTACCATTGGAGAATCTATAGAAAGCAATTTCATTATGTTTCAGTCTCTATAGAGAAAAGAAGTAGCAGTTACCTATAACCTATATACTTTAAAAAGGAACCTTTTTTTTCTCAGGGGTGGTCCATCACTTGCAAACGTGAATATTGCTATTGCCTCAGGCTACCTCATTTCTGGTATGTGAGATGTTATTGTCTAATTGTTTGTAAACTACTCACGGAATTATGCAAAGAATACACAGTCTATGCTTTTGGTTTATTTGAGATAGCCTTTAGGACGCATACAGAGGAAAAATGTACCTGTCATGATGGTAGAACATGAAATGTCTTGTCATGAAATGGCTTTCTGGTTCTCACTTAAGATCAGAGTTACAGAGTGATGCCTCAAACAACTGAGACCTAGACATTTTTTATCAGCAAGGATATGGTGCCTCTTTGTCCTAATGAGGCTCTTAAGTGTAATGACTGTGAAACTAACGAAGTTTAACTTTTAGGGTCCCTCACTTGCAGGAGTTCTTGAAATGTGTTCCAATAGTCATGGTTTTGTGTTGTTTTTGTAAAATTTGCAGAAGTAAGCTTTTTTCTTTGTTTTTCTTTTTAATAGTTTTTTTTTTGGTCTTGTCACTATTTTGAATTAGTATTTAATTGCATTATTTTATTTTATGTTATTTATTTATTTATTTTTTGAGACGGAGTCTCGCTCTGTCGCCCAGGCTGGAGTGCAGTGGCGCAATCTCAGCTCACTGCAAGCTCCGCCTCCCGGGTTCACGCTATTCTCCCGCCTCAGCCTCCCGATTCGCTGGGAATACAGGCACCCGCCACCACACCTGGCTAATTTTTTGTATTTTTGGTAGAGACGGGGTTTCACTATGTCAGCCAGGATGGTCTTGATCTCCTGACCTTGTGATCCGCCTGCCTCGGCCTCCCAACGTGCTGGGATTACAGGCGTGAGCCACAGTGCCCGGCCTCTTTTTTATTTTTAAAATATTTTTTGTACAATTTGTTTTATAAATGAGTTGGTCATTTCGTACCTTCCCTATGACCATCTTATCTCTTTCGAATTATTGTAGTGACAAGAATCAGTCACTTAAGCTTATTTAAAATTATTTCTATTCAATAATATTTTTTGTTTATTTTAACTCTGGAAACAAGTTATTCATTTACGCTTTCAACAAGTATTCTATTACATATGATTAGGTTGGTACAAAAGTAATTGCAGTTTTTGTGGTTAAAAATAACGGCAAAAATTACAGTTACTTCTGCACCAACCTATATGCCAGGCCTTGTGCTAGATTCTGAGGGTCTAAAGATGCTCATAACCTGGCCCTTGTCTTAGAGGAGCCACGGGAGAGTGGGTGAGACAGGCATATAGGAGCAGAGATTTTATGGTAAAGTACATAATCAGACTAACTGAGGGATGAACAAAGTGCTGTGGGCTCAGAGTGGACAGTGATGAGTTGGCAGGAGAAAGAGTTCAATACACTTGGAAAAACAGTGCAACTTTCTTCTTATGTCATACCTTACTCACTTGTCTTTTTTACAGATTTGTCCATTATGATTTTGTATTGGAAAGTGATTGGTGACAAATTTTTTATAATACATCATTGTGCGTCCCTGTATGCATACTACCTTGTACTGGTGAGTTCCAGGATTTTCTGTAGCCTAACTAGTAGACAAGATTGGGAATAGTGATGTAAGGGTGAACATAAATTAAACATACAATTCTTAGTTTTTAAAGACCATCTCCAGATGCATTCAGGGATTGCTTTTGTGATATGCTATCTTGTGTATTAACTAAAATAATAACTTTGTGTGTCTGTGTTGGTGTGTCTGTTTGTATTCATAGATTTTGAGACAGGCAGATGACCCTAATTCTTTGAATTTCCATTTAAAACCTTCAGGACTGTGTAGCTATAGGTATTTGTCTGTATTTCTAGATGCATTTATGATTTAACAGCAAAGGGTATGAGCCAGCGAAAATATTTCTTTTCTGTTTAATTCCATGTGCAATTACATATACATCCATAATTACATTTAAGTAGTTTGGAGCAGTGGAGAAATCTTGCTCAGACTTTATCAGAATTCAAAGACCAAGGTTAATAGAGGATTCTTCCAAAAGATCTCAGGCAGTAAAGCATATTAAATTATGTATCTAAAATTTCTACGTATACATTTGTAAACTAGCAACTTTATATTCCTTGTATATTTGTTAGGTTTCTCTAGAATCATTTGGTTTTCAACATAAATATACCAACGAACTCAAGGTATATATTGCAACTGCAATTTTTTTTCCCTAAAGATGGTTGCTTTTTTATATGTCTGTCTTCTATTGTTATAGTATAAAATTTATCTTTTAAAGTGAATCTATTCATAGGGAAACAAAATAGGAAAAGTTAGATGAAATGATGAATCTTAACAGATGCTATAGATCTATGTTATTACCAATCTTACAGTAGTTACTCACTGACTATAAGAAGGTTTTTCTCTATGCAGTGAATTCCCAGGTCATTTTGTGCATTTTGTTATTCTAAGTAAAGCTAACAAAAATAATAATAATTATAATTTTTGGGGGGGGGAATGGTCATGAAATTCTTATCACTTATGTAATAATGAGAGCTTGTATTTGGAAAGCACTTTGACTTAATACTTATGTAACCATTTAAGCTATTTGCAGTAAGCTTTTTTTCTTAAATGATTTTGTTATTAGAACAAAGTAAAACTTAAAGTGACAAGTAGAAGCAAGTTCCCTGTAGGTTTAAAATGTATCCCTACTGAAGAAATAGTTGAAAAGTAAGATTCTTTGGAATTTAAGGTATTATAGGTTATGTAATGTCTTGATTGCTATTTTTGTATCTTCCTGCTATATTTACTGAAGTTTTAAAATTCTCTGGCAGAGTAATTTAGAACTTAATGAATCCTCTTCTGTCTATGTAGAGAGGTACAAATCCTACAGCATTTTTTCCTGATACCCATCTTTCACCCCGGAGCAGGATACTAATTATCAAGGAAAACATGACAAGCTGATCTCTTATTCTAAGAGAAATGAACACATTTAGGCTTTAATCCCTAATTTTTAAGGACAAACTGCCATCCTTTGTACACCCTTTCTGATTACTTTGATAGCCTTCGTTTTTTTGTGTGTTCCTTGTGAATCACCTTCTATCTCCAATTAAACCATGCCTTTAGATAATGAGTTAGAATATATTTGGAAAACATTTAAACGTGAAAATCATTCAATATGCATCCATTTTCAAGCCCATTGTATTATTATTATTAATTTTCTTTTTTTTGAGATGGAGTCGCGCTCGGTCACCAGGCTGGAGTGCAGTGGTGTGATCCTGGCTGGGAAGAAGGGATGATGGGGAATTATTGTTTAATGGTACAGAGTTTCCATTTGGGAATATAGGAAGTTCTGGAGATGGATGGTGGTGATGGTTCTATAACAAAATGAATGTACTTAATGCCACTGAATTGTACACTTAAAAATTGTCAAAAGGGTAAATTTTATGTCATATATATTTTACCTTAATAAAAAAGTTAAAGCAAGCTTATCAGATAACTGAAACACAGTTAGGAAGGAGAACTGATAACGTATTGGCCAATGTATTACATTTTTAGAAAGGCTTCATCCTGGAACTATAAACTGAAACAAATGGGTGGAACTTAATAGTGATAAATGTTAAATTTTGCATTTAGGTTCAACAATGCATAAGGATACAGAATGACCTGGAGGTGGTAGATGACTGTATCTCAGTTATGCCAATAGTATGTCACATCTGCTAAAATAGAAAGCTTTTTCAAATTTAGATTCTATTAGGGGAGGCATGGTATCCAATTCACACATAGTTTGCCCGGTCAGACCATATCCAAGACCGTCATCATCTGAAGTCCCTAAACTTGCATTTATCTGGAACAGAGCTGCTAGTTAACTGTAGAGAGGAGATACTAGATTAGGTAGCTATTGTATTATAACAAACAATTGAAGGACCTAGAGATGTCAGCCTAGAAAAACTCAGAACTAGAAGGACATGATGGCCTTGAAATGTCCCTGGAAATGTGAAAGGACTACTCAGTGGAAAGGGGAGTAGACTTACTCTGGATTGATTCTGATGTTGAGACTAGGACCAATGGGGTGGTAAAGAGAGGTAGGGGAGACTTCTCTTATGGAAGAAAGACATCCTCAGTGATTGGAAGATTATCACAATGGAAAGGCCTTTTAAAGTGGCTATTCTACTGTAAGATAGCTTTAATCAGATAGATACAAAAGTAGGTACAATCAGCAGAAGCTTTAGGTAGGAGCTTGCACTAAATAATCTTTAAGGTTTTATTCTAATTCTGAGATTTTGTGATGCAACTGTTTTGTTGAAATGGTTTGATTTAGTTCTAATGCAAGGGAACTAGACAATGGGGGAATGAACAATAAGCTAAGTTATGTCACCAAGTTCTTAAGTAACCCTAGGAGGAAGGGGTGAAAGCAGCTGGCCTGCCAGTCCATTCACTTCCTTAGGGGACAGGAGGGGAGAAGAAGAAGACATGTGGCCCAGTCTAATCTCCTTGTCAACAGGACTTAGGATAAATAGCGTACTGATGTTTGTTAGGAAGAAGAAACATTAACTCTGAAATGCCCTTAGCAGGGTGTCCCTGGGTAAGGATTACCCATAGTAAAGAACCCAGGATCTATAAGGCACAGCTCCTTGGAGAAGGTCATGTAGGCACACAGCAAAGAAAGAAAGACCTGGGTTGCCAGTGGCCCTTGATGTCCCAGACCTCTCTCTGCTTCATTTGAATTGTTTGACGCTCTCTATCTTTGTAACATTTAGTAGAGCTTAATGCTAGGTAGGAACACTGTTTCACATGAGTCTGATTTGGCAGTCCAATCCTGTGTGTTAGCTCAAACCTTCATCTCTGTCTTATAAGCAAATCATCAAAAGCCTTGAATGATTACAATTAAGCAAATAGTTATTAAACATAGTAATAGATTTTGTTTCCAAACCTCAATTCTAGGTTGATTGTACCCTGAAACGGTTTCCATTAATAGGTAATAGACTGACCCAGAGTCTCAAGCCCATTTCAATTGTGCTTGAGACTCTGGGTCAGTCTATTACCTGGTAAAAAATGCCCCATCATTGCCACTATAGAACACAGTCACATTTTTACACAGGATTCCAACTTGGGGTGCCCAGAACTTATTTCCTACCAACATATAGTTGTAGTGTAGTACGGTGCAGTGTAGTGTAGTATAGTAGGGAAAGGGTGCCCATTTCTGTCCAGGCCTTTGGTGGTAGAACAGTCAGTATTTAGTGCCATATTAGCAGTAGTAGGTGCATAACTTAGTTCTCTTTTCCCCCTACCTTTTAAACCTCTGGTCTTAGCCACTCTTAGCTGGTAGAAAAATTTCCCATAGTAAGAAAATCCGGACTTCCATAATCACTTGCTAAAAGGAGAATTTTCTTTTAAGCTGCGGAAGGGATCAGACAAATCCTGTTTTGTTTCCCCCTCACAGTCATGCAGAGGACATGGCAAATGTGGATTTTACTCTATGCAAATCTCCTTAAAGGTAGATGACAGAGTGAAGACACCACACTAACCATAAATCAGTTGTGAGTTTTGCCCTAATTTACCAACAATAAAGTATCAGAATTTATAATTATTTAAAAATATTATAGAAAGACTTAATCCTATCCCTTTAATAGCATCTATCTCATTTGTATTTTAGTAGGTTTTCTTGACTAGGAGAGAAAAGGATAAAGTAATGAGGAATTACGCATAACCTGAATCTTATCTAATGGCCACCTATGCTGATGGACTTATGTGTCACCTATGATGCTATCTGTCATGGGTGTATTGGATTAAATGGGCCCAGAGTCACTGATATATTGATGGTGTACAGGACCAGAAAATATAGATGCAAGATTACTGAAGCATAGTTCTACACCTCAGTGTGACTCACAGAGGTTTTTTTTTTAGGATTTTTTTATTTTTCTTTTTTTCCTACTGGCAGGATCAACCAGGTATTACAGAGGTTTTCAGCTAAGGAGGGTGGGGGATAGGGGATAACGATAGGATAGAACCAGTGGTTTCAATTAGGGATGTAAGATTTAAATATAAGATACTATTTAAAAATTAAAATGTCATCCAGGGATCAATCAGTAATACTGTAGTAATTTAAGGAATGGAAAGATCATTGTGTTAATTTCTGTTAATTTTTTTTCTGAATATAGATGTTTATTAAAAAAATTGAGTTTATAGAAATATAGGGTTTAGTAAGTAGAATGTTTTTTAGGTCTGATTCTCCAGAGATAACTACTGGTAGTACTTGATGTATATTCTTGCAGTTTATATAAGTTTTGCATAAATGTTCATATATATATTTATGCCTTTTGAATTTTCTAAGAGAGCTTTTGAGATAGATGGGATTTAAACTCAGCCTTCAAAAATATGCATATTTAGGTTGGAAAAAAAGTAGGGAAGGCTTCCTAGGTCAGAAGACATTTTGAGGAAAGTCACTGAGATGTCAGATCTTCATGGGTGATCTTGAGGACTTAGGCTGTCAGGGTATGGGATTTGCATAGATATGAGTGATGGTTCTACATTTGGATGAGTAAGATAGGGCCAGCCGATAGGTGGAGTGAAAATTCTAACTCACCAGCCTTGCATTTTTGCTTTTCATGGAATAGTTGTAGGATCTTTAGCCAGAAAATAACTTGATACAATTGGCATGTTAGAAAGATAAAGCTGATGGTGATATGCAGAAAAAATCTGATTGGGGGAGAGGTGATTGAAGTAATATAGGTGACAGATTACAAAGAAGCTAATTTTGATGGTTATAGCGGTGATTGTATTAATGAGGAGGAAACAAATCTGAGTCACTTTGCAATGAGTAGAGCACAGTATCTAATTTGGATTTCAGGGAAGGAAGGGAAAGAAGAGACCAAAATGATCCAGAGCACTAAAGGAAGATGACACCATGGAAGGAAATGGGAGAAGCAGTTTGGAGAGATACTTTGAGATGTTAAGAGGTTTTTGGAGATGCATGGCTATCCCAGGAGAAAGTGGCCCATATGCCATTAGAAATGAAGGTTTGTGGAAAGGGCAGTGCAGTCAGGGTCAGGGACCAGAAGAAGGATGATCAGGCAAAGGAGAACTCAGAAGGTAGAAAGAGAACCATAAAAGAATGCATTTGGAAATCAGTGGTTTCCAAAAGCAATATTGGAGGCAATATTCCCTAAAAGCAATATTGTAAATAAAAAGCTGAGATAAATAATGTTTTAGCAGAGTCCATTAAAAAAAGTTATTTTAGGTAATTCGTTTTTATTTGAGGATTAGGAAACATTGACAAGCAAAAAGAAAAAATGATGCCCCAGTCTCACAACCTATATAACTATTATGTTATTTACTTACTTAACAGTTACATTGAGGAATATACTTTTTTCCTATATGCATACGTGTATATGCGTATATCAAAAACAGCATTTCTCATATAAATATATAACATATATATTATAAAAATGTGATCAAAATGAAAATTTAAATTTTCATTTTACACATTGAAGTGGCAATCTTGGGTCAGAAAGCAAGGAACCTACCAAAGACTAATGGGACTGTGTCAAAAGGACACAAGATCCAATATGAAGGCTCTTCTCTTGGCTTAAAATGTGACATTTTGATCATCAATTAGAATAATGACTGTGGTTGACTGAAATCCATTGACTCATGAGTTCTTAATTATATTTTTAAAAAATGAAAGGAGAAAGCAAGCCAGTTGGGCAGTCTTGCTTGATGTCTCATGTGGGTGCTGTTAAATGGCAGCTGAGGCTGGAATTATCTAAAGGCTCATTGGTAGGAGTTCAGTGGGAAAGTATCTATATGTGGTCCTTCCATGTAGCTTGGGCTTCTCACAGCCTCGTAATTGTGTTCTGAAGAACATTTCAAGAGTGATTGTTCCAAGAGACCCAGGAGAAAGCTGCAAAACTTCTTAGGATGTGGCTTCAGAAGACTCACTACATAGGTAATTCCAGTATATTCTATTTATCACGTGAGTTGCTAACGGCAGTTCAGATTTAAGGGGTGGGAAATAAGACCATCTCTTGATATGAGGAACATGTTGCACATACAGGGAGGGAAGGAATTTATGTGGCCATGTTCAGAGACTGTCCACATCTTGATTTGTCAATGTTGGGTAATAATGTTAGATAGTATTTTCTTGCTATGGTGGACAAGAATTTAATGTTCATACCTCTATTGGTCTTCCCTTCTTCCTCCCAATGTAGTTAGGGAATGCTAGTTGTCTCTCAGTTCCTTTTAAAACTTTAAGTATTCTTATTTCTGGTCCTACAGCATCCCTTGATACTTATTTATTTATTTAATTTATTTTTTTGAGACAGAATCTCATTCTGTTGCCCAGGCTGGAGTGCAGTGGCAGTGTCAGGGCTCACTGCAGCCTTGACCTCCCAGGGCCAAGCGATCTTCCTGCCTCAGCCTCCTGAGTAGCTGGGACCATAGACATTCACCACTATACCTGGCTAATTTTTAAAAATTTTCTGTAGAGATGGGGTCAGCCTATGTTGCCCAGGCTGGTCTCAAACCACTGGGCTCAAGTGATCCTCCTGCATCCCAAAGTGCTAGGATTACAGGCATGAATCACCACCCCTGGCCTCTTGATACTTTTTTTAAAAAATTAATTAATATTTAAAATTATACTTTAAGTTCTAGGGTATATGTGCACAATGTGCAGATTTGTTACATATGTGTACATGTGCCATGTTGGTGTGCTGCAC
>NW_012104220.1:1919798-1921047 GCF_000951045.1 Mandrillus leucophaeus | reverse complement strand
TCCTATCTATGAGCATGGAATGTTCTTCCATTTGTTTGTGTCCTCTTTTATTTCGTTGAGCAGTGGTTTGTAGTTCTCCTTGAAGAGGTCCTTCACGTCCCTTGTAAGTTGGATTTCTAGGTATTTTATTCTCTTTGAAGGAATTGTGAATGGGAGTTCATTCATGATTTGGCTCTCTGTTTGTCTGTTATTGGTGTATAAGAATGCTTGTGATTTTTGCACATTGATTTTGTATCCTGAGACTTTGCTCAAGTTGCTTATCAGCTTAAGGAGATTTTGGGCTGAGACAATGGGGTTTTCTAGATATACAATCATGTCATCTGCAAACAGAGACAATTTAACTTCCTCTTTTCCTAACTGAATACCCTTTATTTCTTTCTCCTGCCTGATTGCCCTGGCCAGAACTTCCAACACTGTGTTGAATAGGACTGGTGAGAGAGGGCATCACTGTCTTGTGCCAGTTTTCAAAAGGAATGCTTCCAGTTTTTGCCCATTCAGTATGACATTGGCTGTGGGTTTGTCATAAATAGCTCTTATTATTTTGAGATACATTCCATCAATACCTAGTTTATTGAGCGTTTTTAGCATGAAGGGCTGTTGAATTTTGTCAAAGGCCTTTTCTGCATCTGTTGAGATAATCATGTGATTTTTGTCTTTGGTTCTGTTTATATGATAGATTATGTTTATTGATTTGCATATGTTGAACCAGCCTTGCATCCATGGGATGAAGCCAACTTGATCATGGTGGATAAGCTTTTTGATGTGCTGCTGGATTCGGTTTGCCAGTATTTTATTGAGGAGTTTTTCACTGATGTTCATCAGGGATATTGGTCTAAAATTCTCTTTTTTGGTTGTGTCTCTGCCAGGCTTTGGTATCAGGATGATGCTGGCCTCATAAAATGAGTTAGGAGGATTCCCTCTTTTTCTGTTGATTAGAATAGTTTCAGAAGGAATGGTACCAGCTCCTCTTTGTACCTCAGGTAGAATTCGGCTGTGAATCCGTCTGGTCCTGGACTTTTTTTGGTTTGTAGGCTATTAATTATTGCCTCAATTTCAGAGCCTGTTACTGGTCTATTCAGGGATTTGACTTCTTCCTGGTTTAGTCTTGGGAGGGTGTATGTGTCCAGGAATTTATCCATTTCTTCTAGATTTTCTAGTTTATTTGCATAGAGGTGTTTATAGTATTATCTGATGGTAGTTTGTATTTCTGTGGGATCGGTGGTGATATCCCCTTTATCATTTTTTATTG
>NW_012104220.1:1873482-1917668 GCF_000951045.1 Mandrillus leucophaeus | reverse complement strand
TTGTGGGTAACCCGACCTTTCTCTCTGGCTGCCCTTAACATTTTTTTCCTTCATTTCAACTTTGGTGAATCTGACAATTATGTGTCTTGGAGTTGGCTTTTCTCGAAGAAATATCTTTGTGACATTCTCTGTATTTCCTGAATTTGAATGTTGGCTGCCTTGCTAGGTTGGGGAAGTTCTCCTGGATAATGTCCTGAAGAGTGTTTTCCAACTTGGTTCCGTTCTCCCCGTCACTTTCAGGTATACCAATCAGACATAGATTTGGTCTTTTCACATAGTCCCGTATTTCTTGGAGGCTTTGTTCATTTCTTTTTACTCTTTTTTCTCTAAAGTTCTCTTCTCACTTCATTTCATTCATTTGATCTTTAATCACTGACACCATTTCTTCCACTTGTTTGAATTGGCTACTGAAGCTTGTGCATGCGTCAGGTAGTTCTTGTGCCATGGTTTTCAGCTCCATCAAGTCATTTAAGGTCTTCTCTACGCTGTTTATTCTAGTTAGCCATTCGTCTAATCTTTTTTCAAGGTTTTTAGCTTCTTTGCGATGGGTTCGAACATCCTCCTTTAGCTCGGAGAAGTTTGTTGTTATTGATAGTCCGAAGCCTTCTACTCTCAACTCATCAAAGTCATTCTCCATCCAGCTTTGTTCTGTTGCTGGCGAGGAGCTGCATTCCTTTGGAAGAGAAGAGCTGCTCTGATTTTTAGAATTTTCAGCTTTTCTGCTGTGGTTTCTTCCCATCTTTGTGGTTTTATCTACCTTTGGTCTTTGATGATGGTGATGTACAGATGGGGCTTTGGTGTGGATGTCCTTTCTGTTAGTTTTCCTTCTAACAGTCAGGACCCTCAGTTGCGGGTCTGTTGGAGTTTGCTGGTGGTCCACTCCAGACCTATTTGCCTCGGTATCACCATCAGAGGCTGTAGAACAGCAAATATTGCAGAATGACAGATGTTGCTGCCTGATCCTTCCTCTGGAAGCTTCATCTCAGAGGGGCACCCGGCCGTATGAGGTGTCAGTCGGCCCCTACTGGGAGGTGCCTCCCAGTTAGGCTACTCGGGGGTCAGGGACCCACTTGAGGAGGCAGTCTGTTCGTTCTCAGATCTCAAACTCTGTGCTGGGAGAACCACTGCTCTCTTCAAAGCTGTCAGACAGGGATGTTTAAGTCTGCAGAAGTTTCTGCTGCCTTTTTTCCAGCTATGCCCTGCCCCCAGAGGTAGAGTCTACAGAGGCAGGCAGGCCTCCTTGAGCTGTGGTGGGCTCCACCCAGTTTAAAAGCATTAACCCTTTGTTATAGATTTCTTGGAATAGGATCAGAGGAGTTCAGTAATAGGCACAAGGTCACACGGCTTGTAAGGGCAGAGCTATAACCCTGGTTTGTCTTTCTTTTAGACTACATCCTATTGCTCCTTAGTTTGCTAGTGTGCTTACTAACTGTCTGCTTCTAGATGTTTTACTTCTGTTATGTGGGCCCTACATTCCCCTACCTCTTCTGCGTGCTTACCCACTTTTACCAGCCTTGCTTCACTAAATCTAAATGTATCAATGTTTGGAGATTCAGACATTTTTATTTTCTCATAACAAGTTTGATAACTTCTAATTCTGTTCCACTGGTATCTTTATGAGATTAAAATCTGGATGATTTTCTCTTTTCTTTTGGAATGAAATGTGAGTGTTCTTTTTTTTTTTTCTTTTTTTAAGAGACAGGGTCTCACTAATGTTGCCCTGACTGGGCTCAAATGATCCTCCTGCCTCAGCCTCCTGAAGGCTGGGATTATAGGCATGAGCCACCACGTCCAGCCAAAGGCTAATATTCTGATAATCCTCCCTCCCACTCAGAAATAGGCCTGAAGGACTCTTTGGATTTTGACTTTAGAGGTGATGTGCTTGTTTAACAGCAGTGAGAAGGCAAGGTTTAACTCAGGAAACATGGACCAGGCACTGTGTGAGGCTTTATGGATATAGTAGTGAATAAGGAACAGGAAATGTAGATATTTGCAAGGAGCTAAGTACTTTAATAGATAAACAGAGGCATCTGTGGAGACAGTTGACTGGGGGTTCTCCCAGCTAAGAGTTAAGGGGTCAGGAAAAACTGTTCTAGAGGAATGTAGCAGGTCCACCTTAAGAGCTGTGCAGTCTGGGGTAGGTGTTTATAAACCTTTGCTCAGCACGGTTTCTGAGAAGTAGGGAGCTAGGTCCTTGGGGCTTATAGATGCCTGGCAATTTCTAGACTAGGAAAGCACTTCTCTCACTTTAGTATACCTTGGAATCACCTGGAGGGCCTGCAAAACACAGCTGCTGGTCCCACCCCTCATGGTTTCCCATTCAGTATGTCTTGGATGGGGCCCAGGAATATGCATATCTAGCAAGTTCCCAGGTCATGCTGATGCTCTTATCTGGGAACTACACGAGAACCATTGGGCTAGAAATACTAGAACTAACCATTCTCTTTGGGAAGAGGAGAGAGGAATGAGAAGGGCCAAGATGTTATGCCCAATTTTTTTCAAATTCAAGAGACAGTTTCCTCAAAGTGTGGAAACTTTGCACTTTGGCCAAAGTTGTTTAGATGAACATAACATCAGATTTACCATTTTTACAATGACTCTTTTAGTACTTAATGAAAATCATGAAGTCAAGTTTTATCTGATATTTATTTGGTACTTTGGTTAATACTTTTAACTCTTTACCAATATGAAAGGAGTTGGAAAAAGTAATCTTTTAAACTCTCAAAAAAGGTCTTATAGTATATTTCGTGATTTTTTTTTTAATTTTTAAAGTTAATATTAACTAGAGAGAAATTTTTAGAATCTTTTAAAATTTTGTTTTAAGAAACTGTCTCGCTGTGTCACCCAGGCTGGTGTGCAGTAGTGTGATCACAGTTTACAGCCACCACCTCAAACTTCTGGATTCAGGTGATCTTCCTGCCTTAGCTAAGTAGCTGAGTCAGACTACAGGTGTGCACCATTGCGCCCAGTCTAAAATGGTTTTTAAAGTTTAATTAAGGCTCAGGCTGTTGCTGCTATAGTATTTTGATATTTTACATGACTTTGGGGAGTCTGCTTTAAAATACTTTATAAGTTGTATAAAAATAAATTTTGGTATTTGATCTCATCTTTGGAAAAACTATTTATTTGAAGGATATAGTAAGAAATTTAGCAAGAATTTTGGCTGACCTTAGGAACACATTAACTAATAACGTTTTGCAGCAGTCTGGTCTGTCATGTTCTCTAAATATTGAATGTAGTTATGTAGAATGCCATAGACTTAGAACAACTAAAGAGAATTGTTAGGAAAAATAGATCAGAAGAAAAATCACCTTTGAGGGGAGAAAGTCAGTGTTATGAATGAGAGAAATTATCCTTAAGGAGGAAAAAGTTCACCTATAATTTTTTTAATGCTTCATGTTTATTATATACATGAATTTATCTTAGTGAGGGATTATAATAATACAAATCTTTCTTTCTTTCTTTCTTTTTTTTTTGAGACAGAGTCTCACTCTGTCACCCAGGCTGGAGTGCAGTGGCACGATCTCGGCTCACTGCAAGCTCTGCCTCCTGGGTTCACGGCATTCTCCTGCCTCAGCCTCCTGAGTAGCTGGGACTACAGGCGCCCGCCACCACGCCCAGCTAATTTTTTGTATTTTTAGTAGAGATGGGGTTTCATCGTGTTAGCCAGGATGGTCTTGATCTCCTGACCTCGTAATCCGCCTGCTTCGTCCTCCTCCTGGGATTACAGGCGTGAGCCACCACACCCAGCCATAATACAAATCTTTCTAAGATGTTTGTGTCTGGCTGAAGTAAGAATCTCATTAAAATAACTTTTTCCTTTCATTTTTTTGTCCCCTTGAGTGATATTTTAGTTGTGTACTATTTTCAAAGTTCTCCTTGCCCTAATTCACTATAGAATTTAACTACAGAGGTAGCAAAAAAACCAGAACATTTAATTTGTCTTGTTTTACTTTACTTGTTATTTTAACTTCTTCTTAAATATTCCAAGCAATTCTTTTGAGAAAACTCACCTAAACTTTGAAAAGGCACCAAATTTTTTCATTAAAAAAGCACACAAAATACCTAAGGAGTTTGAAATGCAAATGGCAATTTGTTCCTTATTATCTTTAAAGTGCTTCTTTATGCTGAATAAATTAGAGGGCTCAGACATTTGTGCTTTTCTCATCCCTTTGCTTTTTTTTTTTTTTAGCTGCAAATGTGATTTTGAATATACATTAAAATGAATTATTTGTTATTTTTAATTTTTGTATAGAGATGGGGTTTTGCTGTGTTTGCCCAGGCTGGTCTCGAACCTCTAGGCTCAAGTGATCTTCTTGCCTCGGCCTCCCAATGTGCTGGGATTACCTGTGTGAGCCACCATGCCCAGCCTAAATGCATTTATAATAAAACAAAGATAAGAGTGGCCTATTCAGAGCTGTCCTAGTCCTACCATTTTACCACTGAAAATCCTGCAGCCTGGGAAACCCCTTCCTGTGATACAACAAAATCATGGCAACTATGATTTGCAGTTCACAGTAATGGATCATCCGCTGATGCAACTTAAGTGTGTTGTAATTGTGAGCAGTAACAGTCTATCATTGACTTTGCCCATTGGAGTAACTGTTGTGATTTGTATTGACATAGTGTTAGTTTAGCCTACCACACTGTGAATACTGTGACTATTTTCTGAGAGTTCAGATAATGAAAATGAGAACAGTTATGATATCAACACCAGAGTGTCCCAGATGTCACTGAGAAGGAAAGTTATTATTGTATATGGAAATCTGTGGTATTTCATATATATTAGTATATAATGATACGTTATAGACAGAGGGAAAGACATAAAATTTAATTAGGGAGATAATACAGAACATATTGCACAATAGGCAGGAAAGAATTTGGGATCGGGCATTGTTATGGGTTGAATTGTGTCCCCTCCAAAATTCATAGGTTGAAGTCCTAACTCCCAATACCTTAGAATGTAACCTCAGTTGGAAACAGGGTCATCGTAGATGTAGTTAGTTGAGTTTGTATTAAAATATGGTGGGCCCCTAATCTGCTATAACTGGTATCCTTATGAAAAGGGGAAATTTGGGCACAGACATGCACACAGGGATAATGCCACGTGGAGACTGGAGTTAGGCTGCCACAAGCCAAGGAACTGCAGGAAGCTGGCAAAGAGTCCTAGAACAGATTCTTCCCTAGTGCCTGCAGAGAGCACATGATCCTGTTAACCCCTTGATCTTGGACTTCTAGCCTCCGTAACTGTGAGACAATACATTTCTGTTGCTTAAGCCACCCAGTTTTTGGTACTTTGTTATGACAGCACTAGCAAACTAATACAGGCTTGATGGAGGAGATGTGCAAGCACCTAAGGAGACCGTGTCTCTGAAGTCTGGGATAAGACAGGCAAGCACATGTAAATTAATCTGCACTTCTTCCATCTTGTTTAAATAAAAGCATTTATTATAACAGAAAACTAGTATAGAATAATAATTTCAAATAAATACCTATTCTTCATATTTGTGTGTTAAAGTAATAAAACCTCTGCATAATTCTTTCTCATATGTTGTTATGACTCTGGACTGGTATGGCTGTGCCCTGGTTGACTCTCTGAAAAGTTGGTCACCCCCTATGTATTCAGTGCTCCTCTTGCCTGCTGTGTCTGTGTGTTTGGCCATCCCTCCTTCCTTCTGCCTCATCACACATTCCAGTATTGCTAAGGATAATGAATTTGTGATTATAAAAAGTTTTAGATTAACCTTGTTAAAGATAGTTCTTATAATCTAGCTTAGAATTTTGAATCCCTAAAATAATTTTCATGAATAAATACTAAAAATTATCAAATAAAAAGTCCACCTATTTTTTTTAATGCTTCATATTGTTCTCATTTGGAAGGCAGCATGGTGTAGCCAGTAGAAAAATAGTTTCCAAACTTTTGTGTATATCTAATGTATTGGGGTGGGGAGGACTATTTTCTTTGGCACGTAATCATAATTCTTATTGAATTGGAAGTGCTGGAGTGACTCCATTTACTTAGTAGCAATTTTTAAAGTATATTCTAAAAGTTTTTAGAATGTATACTTTTGGTTCTCTTTCCAATGTTTACTAACTCTGCTAAACTTTTCATATTATTTAATTGGTGGAATGTATTATGTTTAAATTTAAAAAGGTCTCAAAGATCCTAAATTTAGCTCTAGGATCTTCTGATTCACAAATATTTTTTTCAGAACAAACACGGTGGCATATGTTGTCATACTGTGCAAATATACCTCTACTGACAGGCTTATGTATTGTTATTTAGGATAAGTGCTTTTTTGAGATGTTTAAGGTGCTTCCACTTAGTAGTGGATATAAAGTGAGTTCCTATCGGGTGTTAAATCATTATAAAACTCCTCACCTTCTGAAATTCACAGTACTTTGTGATCATTCTTTCCTACAGTAATTTGAAAATGCCATTACTAATGGTTATTTACAGAGTTCACTTGTTTAACGTGAGACAACTGCTTGAAGCCTATTTTCATTAAGGGGACACTATATACATAAGTGACCATAAGTGTATAATTTACTGTTTTTTAAAAATACTGTAGAATTCCAAGGATCTTTCTATATTCTCACCAAGAAAATCAGTTTAACAGTAAAAGGTAGAAAACTTCTTGATCTGTTTTGGTATTGATTGTTACATTATGCTGAGAAGCTATTTGGATATTTCTACAGTATTTGAGAATTTTGTTAAGAATGTTATCCTTGATGTTGTGTTTTATGTTTATCATTCAGAAAAATGGAGTGCTGGTATACGTTGGGAATTATCGCCTGCTTGCAGAGCTTTCCAGCCCTTTTGTGAATCAGCGGTATGTTACTGATATCATTTATTATTTTAAAGTCATGCTGTTTATTTTTAGTTTGGGGAAAACCTTTTCCTGTGATCCTAAAGTTACTATATAAAAGATATGGATCTGTGATATGAAGTGTTATCACCATCATACAAATGAGGAAACTGAGCCGTGGAAAGGTTAGAGTAACTTACCCAAGCTTCCCTAGCTAGCAAGGGGTGGTGCTAGCTTTTAAACCCTGCTCTTTGCAGTACGATGGTGCTTTATGATGAAACAGGGTCTCAAAAATATATTTGTATGCCCATGTCCATTCCAGCCTTATTCACAATAGCCAAGGGGTGCGAGTAATCTCAATGTCCATGGACGGATGAATGCATAAGGAAAATGTGTTACCCATACAACAGGAATATTATGCAGCCTTTAAAAAGAAGAAAATCCTGTCATATGCTACAACATGATGCACTTCAAGGACAGCTCATTCTTTCACCCTCCATGTTGTACACTGCAAGCTGAATGATATTCACTGAATCTTAGAATTCAGTGGGGCTGTTTATGGAAAAGGACAAATACCACTCTGACTCATTTTGGGTTTAGCTCATATTCCTGACACTAACTTCTGCCTGTCCCCAAATTCTTATATTGACATTATCCTAGTGACTCATTGAAATACATAATCTTTTTTATTTTTTTAAATTTAAAAGGCTACTTTTGCCTGGGCTCAGGGACTCACGTCTATAAATCCCAGCACTTTGGGAGGTTGAGGCAGAGGAGGATTGCTTGAGGCTGGGAGTTTGAGACCAGCCTGGGTGACATTGTGAGATTCCATCCCTACAAAAAGAAAAAAAAAGAAAAAATTAGCTGGACGTGATGGTGCTTGCCTGTAGTTCTAGCTGTTTGGGAGGCTAAGGTGGAAGGATTGCATGAGTCCAAGAGTTTACTCAGTGAGTCCAGTGAGCTGAGATCCACCCTGTCTGTAAAAAAAAATTTTTTTAAAAGACTACTTTTATTTTAAATACATACAATGTAAATAACTAAACTAACAATTCGTGATATTGATAATCATCACTAGTGAATTATTATTTTTGAGATGGAGTCTCGCTTTGTTGCCAGGAGTGCAGTGGCGCCATCTCAGCTCACTGCAACCTCCACCTCCTAGGTTCAGGTGATTCTCCTGCCTCAGCCTCCCAAGTAGCTGAGATTACAGGTGCCCACCACCATGCCCGGCTAATTTTTGTATTTTTAGTAGAAACGAGATTTCGCCATGTTGGCCAGGCTGGTCTCAAACTCCTGACCTCAAGTGATCCACCCACTTCAGCCTCCTGAAGTGCTGGGATTACAGGTATGAGCCACTGCGCCCGGCCCATCTCAACCATTTTTAAGAATACAGTTCAGTTGTGTTAAGTATATTCACATTATTGTGCAACAGACCTTTAGAACTTTTTCATTTTGCAAAATTGAAACTATGCCCATTAAACACTAATTCCCTCTCCTGCAGGCACTAGACCACCACCTTTCTACTTTCTGTTTCTATGATTTTGACTACATATTTCATATGAATGGAATCATACAGTGTTTATCCTTTTGTGCCTGGCTTATTTTGCTTACTATAATGTCCTTAAAGTGCATCATGTTGTAGCATGTAACAGGATTTTCTTCTTCTTAAAGGCTGCATAATATTCCTGTTGTATGGGTAACACATTTTCCTTACGCATTCATCCGTCCATGGACATTGAGATTACTTGCACCCCTTGGCTATTGTGAATAATGCTGGAATGGACATGGGCATACAAATATATTTTTGAGACCCTGTTTCAAATTCTTTTGGATATATTTCTAGAAGTGGGATTGCTGGATCATATCATGGTCCTTTTAATTTTCTGATGAATCTTCATACAGTTTTCCATAATGCGTACATCTTTTTACATTCCCACTTACAGTGCACAAGGGTTCTGATTTCTTCACGTCTTCATCAACACTTGCTGTTTTCTATTCTTCTGATAGTAGCCATCCTAATGGGTGGAGGTGATATCTCATGTGTTTTTCTTTTTCTTTTCTTTTTTTTTTTTTTTTGGATACAGAGTCTCACTCTGGTTCCCAGGCTGGAGTGCAGTGGCATGATCTTGGCTCACTGCAGCCTTGACCTCTCAGGCTCAAAGGATCCTCCCACCTCAGTTTTCCAAGTAGCTGGGGCTTTAGGCATGTGCCACCACACCTGGCTAATTTTTGTATTTGTTGTAGAGATGGAGTTTCACCATGTTGCCCAGGCTGGTCTCCAACTCCTGGGCTCACGCGATCCTCCCACTTTGGCCTCCCAAAATTTTGGATTACAGGTGTGAGCCACCGTGCCTGGCTAGTCGTGTGGTTTTGATTCACATTTTACTTTGATTCATGCGTTTGTTGGCCATTTGTATATCTTTAAAGAATTGCCTGTTGAAGTTAATTGCCCATTTTTCCTTTTTTTTTTTTCTTTTTTTGATGCAGTTTTGCTCCGTCACCCAGTCTGGAGTGCAGTGGTGTGATCTTGGCTCACTGCAACCTCCACCTCCTGGATTCCAGTGATTCGTGTGCCTCAGTCTCCTGAGTAGCTAGAATTACAGGCATACAACACCATGCCCAGCTAATTTTGTATTTTTAGTGGAGATGGGGTTTTGCCATGTTGGCCAGGCTGGTCTCGAACTCTTGACCTCAAGTAGTCCTCCCACCTCAGCCTCCCAAAGTACTGGGATTACAGGCATGAGCCACTGAGCCCAGCCCTTTGCCCATTTTTAAATTGGGTTATTTATTTTGTTGTAGTAGTTCCTTCTATATTCTGAATATTAATACTTTATCAAATATATGATTTGGAAATATTTTCATCTATTCCATAGGTTGCTTTTTCACTCTGCTGATTGTTTCCTTTGATATGCAGAAGATTTTAAAGTTGATGAAGTCCCATTTGTCTGTTCTTGTTTTTGTTGCCTGTGCTTTTTGTATCATATCCAAAAAATCATTGCCAAGTCTAATATCCTGAGGCCTTCCCCTATATTTCCTTCTAGGAGTTTCATAGTTTGGTCTTATGTGTAGGTCTTTAATTCATTTTGAATTAATTTTTGTATATGGTATAGGGGTTCAACTTCATTCTTAGAATGTGGATATATAGTTTTTTCAGCACATTTGTTGAAGAGACTGTCTTTTCCCATTGTGTAGTCTTGGTACCCTTGTCAAGTCATTTGGCCATACATGCAAGGGTTTAATTTCTACAGTAGCTTCTAATTGACTTCCCTAATTCCAGATACAACCTCTCTCAGTCCTTTCCTCACAGTATTACCAGAATCATCTTTCTTACATTCCACTTTCACTACCTTATTTTTTCACTGAAAGCTGCATCCTGTTTATACATCTCTCTCTGACTTCTGAAGTTCTCTGTGATGTGCTCTATATGTCTTCAGCCTCTTTTTAAAAATTATTCATTAGAATCAGTTTTGTATCCTTACTGTCTTATGTTCCTTTGGGTTTTTCTCATATTTTTTCCTTTATTCATATCCTCCATTTTCTCCCCATCTTTGAGAAATTTATCCTTCAAGACTCAGTCAAAATCTAAAACCCAGGAAAGGCTTCTATGATTATATGTTGTCTTTTGTTATTTAGTACAGGGATAACACAGCAAGTTGGGAGTATTCCACATCAGAGACACATAAGTTAGAGCGCTTACTCTGAATGAAGCCTTATGAATAATTTTGAAGATACTGGCCATCGGAGGCACAAGCAAAGCAGGAAGATGTTCAGGATGATTGACCGGGCTCCCTAGGTCTGTGTGCATAGGGTATACTCTGGAACAAGATTACCTGTGAGGTCTCTTTTAAAAAATAATTTTATTTTTTAGTAAGATTTTTGTTTAACCACCAGACCACGTGGGAACCTGTGAGGTCTCTAAGTGATGTGTGCAGTTCATATCATTTACATAGAAGGAGCTCTCTTGGTGATAAAACACCTATCTTAAGTTACATAGCTTATGTGACATTCTCAAGGGGGTCAGATGTCATAAATCCATTAATTCCTGGGTCACTTACCATAAGCAATCCTAGACTAAGTATGTTCTGCTAAAAGCATCCCATAGATGAAGCCTCTCTTGCTACAAATTTTATTAGTCTCTTTATCAAGAGGTCTGGCATTAGTGTTTACCAGTTGATTAGCCTGGATCAGCTGTCTTTTTTCTTTTCTTCTTCTTCTTTTTTTTTTTTTTGGTTGTTTTTTGGAGATAGAGTCTTGCTCTGTCATCCAGGCGGGAGTGCAGTGGTGTGATCTTGGCTCACTGTAACCTACACCTCCCGGATTCAAGCAATTCTCCTGCCTCAGCCTTCCGAGTAGCTGGGACTTCAGGCTCATGCCACCACACCTGTCTAACTTTTTGTATTTTAATGGAGATGGAGTTTCATGGTGTTGCCCAGGCTGGTCTCGAATTCCTGAGCTCAGGCAATCTGCCCACCTCGGCCTCCCAAAGTGCTAGGATTACAGGCGTGAGCCACTGTGCCCGGCCTCTGTTTAATTTTTATTTTATTATTTATTTAGTTTTGAGATGGAGTTTCACTCTGTCACTCCGGCCGGAGTACAGTGGCACGATCTCGGCTCACTGCAACCCCAACCTCCCAGGTTCAAATGGTTCTCCGGCCTCAGCCTCCTGAGTAGCTGGGATTACAGGCATCCGCTGCCACCTCACCTGGCTAATTTTTGTATTTTTAGTAGAGACGGGGTTTCACCATGTTGGCCAGCCTGGTCTCGAACTCCTGACCTCAGGTGATCCACCCACCTCAGCCTCCCGAAGTGCTGGGATTATAGGCATGAGCCACCGTGCCCAGCCCTTTTCTTTCTTTTTTTTTTTGAGACAGAGTCTCACTGATATTCCTCCTGCTTATCTCCAGGTGAGTTCTTCCCTCCCAAGGTGTCAGCTCTTAACTGTTTACTCATCTTGGTATAAGGGGCTATGCTTTAGTTTTGGAATCAGATAAACTCAAGTTGCAATGACCTTGGACAAATTACTTAATATCCCTGTATTACAGTCATTTTATCTATGAAAAGAACATATTTAATATTACCGACTTCTCTGTATTATAGTCAAGTGTTTTCTTAGGTGGCACATTGAATCAACATGTCTAAAGTAGCACAACATATTTCCCTCTATATTCAGTGCATGGCCCAGCTGTCCACTTGGTTACTGCTGCTCAGCATGGGTGAAGTGTTTTTAACTGCTTCTCCCTCACTGTATTTGGTCCAGCATTAGGTCCTGCCGTATCACCTCCTAAATATTTCTCACCTTTACCACCTCTTTTCTGTCTCTACCTTCAGTGAGTTCACCATCTCTTGCTGGCTACCTTACCAGCTTCTAACTCCGTACTGTTTGGTAGAGTAACCACAAGCCACATGTGAATATTTACATTTAAATCATTTAAAGGAAATAAAAATTCAATTCCTTAGTCTAACTTTTGGCATTTCTAGTGCTTTATGGCGCCATGTGGCCATACACGGAATCTATAGGTATGTGTGAGCAACATACCTTTAGTAGAACATTTTAATTATTGTGGAAAGTTCCTTTGGGCAGTGGGGCTCTAGGCCAGGTTGGCAAACCATGCACGGCTTATAGGCCAGACCCTCTGCCTGTTTTTGTAAACAAAGTTATACTGGAGCACAGCCATGTTCACTTTTCTGCCATGATTGCTTTAACTCTACCATGGCAGAATTGCGTAGTTCTGACAGAGAACAGATGGCCTCCAGCAGCTACTGCTTTAATGTTCACTATCTGGCTCTTTATGGAAATAGTTTTCCAGCCCTTGTCATAGACCATCTCCTGTCTCCCATCCTGTTCCCCTTTCATCTCTCTTCTATATTATTATCTTCCACAGTAAAGATAATATATGACTTTGTAGGAGCCTACAACATAGCTTAAGAACAAAAAAATATGCAGCTTCCTTGGTTAAAACCTCTCAGTGGCTCTGCTTACAGGATAAAATATGAGCTCTTCAGTGTGACACAGAAAGCTCTGCAAGAAGAGCTGTCTTATCTCCTTCTGCCACATGGCCCATCAGACTCTTGTCTCACACCAACTTGTGCATCTGCTGGCAATGCCTCCTGTCTTCTTACTTGTTATTTAGGACTCAACCCAGGGATCATTTCCATCACTAAACCCCATCTCTTTCCAGGCTGAGTTGGGTGCCTCTTACATATCCTTTCATAATAGCAACATATGTTTATATTACTATACTTAATGTATTTTATTACAAAGTTCTCTCTTTTTTATGTTTCCTATTTATCTTTACGTTTCATTAGATCAAGGGCCAAATTTTGTTAAATTTGCATGGTCCAGTGTCCACACATTATCTGGCATGTAGTAGCCATTTGATTGCTTTTTGAATGAATGACTCCCAAGAGGTGATGAGTTAAGCTTTAGCTAATTCTGTCTCTTGAATATGATTCTGATTATGAGATTTTGAAGCAAGATAAAGCTACCTTTGACGCTAATAGGCACCTCCATTTGTTTTTGTTTAAAACTCTTTTAGAGAAATTATAAAATTAGAGATAGTTTAATTTTATAATTTTATAGTAAAAAGTTATACCGTACCTCTTTCTAAAAGCTTTGAATCCTTCCTAAGTTAAGAAAAGGAGAACTGGGGTTAGAATATGAATAAGAAATGGTATCATTGGGCAGTAAGGAGATTATAACAATATTGAGCACAGCTTCTCAATCACTGTGAGAGTTTCCATAGTTGCTTTCTTTTTTAGTTTGTGGTATTTTTATTTTCTCTCCATTTTAGAGCTTTGTATATAAGAAGGCACATGGCATGCATGTGCTCGGGTATACAGTGAAAAAGTACTGAAGTAGTTTAGACACCTGGGCTTCAGTGAAATTTCTGCTGCTGAGTTACGCCCACACGCAGGTTTCTTTTGTATAAAGTAATTTAATGGTGCTAACTTCTTTCTTGCCTAAATGCTCTTAACTGTTTTTGAGGACATATTTCATGAATTGGTATTGAAACTGAATATCTTGTAAAAGCTTTGCACCTATGCTTCTTAATATGTTCATTCAATATTTATTAAATACCTCTTCAGTACCTAAATGTCCCATTCTGTGACTTCAAGGAGCTTCACATATAGCGTCTAGCTTCATGTCTGTGTTTGAGAAAATAATACCTAAAAATATAAAATATAATTTTTTCTTTTTTCTACTAAAAACACAAAAATTAGCTGGGTGTGGTGGTGCATGCCTGTAGTCCCAACTACTCGGGACGCTGAGGCAGGAGAATCACTTGAACCCAGAAGGTAGAGGTTGCAGTGAACCGAGGTCATGCTCCTGCACTCCAGCCTGGGTGACAGAGTGAAACTCTGTCTCAAAAAAAAAAAAAAAAAAAAAAACCCCAAAATTATTAACTCATTGAATATTAACAATAATCTTCCATGTTAACACAATATTTGTGTGTGTGTGTGTGTGAAAAATAACTGCATTGCCAAAACAACAAAAACAAAAAACCATTTTAGTAGGAACAGTGTCATTGTTTTACATTTTTGCAAATCTCTTCCTATCTGGAATGATAGAATTCAGCTGGATTCTCAGATTGGCTTCTGTTTTCAGTCTGTTGTGATATGTAGTGTTTAAAGCATATGAAAAATATCTGGACTCTCAGAGTTAATTATGCAATAGAAAAAAAGTATTTTAGTGGTCTTTTCAAATACTAATAATTGTGGATATTCCTTAATATGTCATCAAAATATACCAAGAGGTAGTTTCTTAAAGGGTAAGTAAATGTGAAATCTGAAACCATATCAATGAACTTTTCATACTCTGCTATAATCAAATTCATTGGGCTTTCTTCAGCTTTAACCTTTTTTTTTCCCTTTCTTTCTTTTTTTTTTTGAGATGGAGTCTCACATTGTCACCTAGGCTGGAGTGCAATGGCGCGATCTCGGCTCACTGCAACCTCTGCCTCCCAGGTTCAAGCAATTCTTCTGCCTCAGCCTCCTGAGTATCTGGGATTACAGGCACCCGCCACCATGCCTGGCTAATTTTTTGTATTTTTAGTAGTGACGGGGTTTCAATGTGTTGGCCAGGCTGGTCTTCAACTCCTGACTTCATGATCCACCCGCCTCAGCCTCCCAAAGTGCTGGGATTACAGGTGTGAGCCACCGCACCTGGCAGGCCTTCAATCTTTTACATATGCATAATTTTGATTCATCATGTCTTGGTCATTGGGAAAATATTGGCTCATTGAGTTATGTAGGTCTTCTAAGTGTTGAACATTTATTAGATGACATTTAAAATATCACCACAGATCTCATTAGAAAAGTCTTTAAGTATTGAGAGGCTGTCAAGCTCACAGTTGCAGATACAAATTTTCTAATATTCTGATTTTCCTTTGAAAGTTCAAATTTTGTTGTTGGCATCAAAACTGTCAGTTGCTTTTCTTTATGTGACAAGCCCATTATTTTTTTATTTTTGAGAGAGTGCCTGCCAGATGGCTCAAGCAATCATAGTTTATTGTTTTTTTTTTTTTTTTCCAAGTAAAAATGGCATTCTGTGGAAGAACCTGGTAGTTTAGTTTACATTTCAAACTATCACTTGAGGGTTTTTCCTCAAGACAACCATTTTACTTTGCAGCGGAAATGCCTTATGTGTACTTCCCATTTTATTATATGGAATATTAAAAAGACACATACTCAGAGGTCATTTAATAAAAATAATAAATAATTCTTACTGCTTCATTAAGGGCATTTCTAACTGAAACTTTTCTTTTTTCTGGTGGTTTTTTTTTGTTTGTTTTTTTTGTTTTTTTTTATTTTGAGATGGAGTCTCGCTCTGTTGCCCAGGCTGGAGTGCAGTGGCCGGGTCTCAGCTCACTGCAAGCTCCGCCTCCCAGGTTCACGCCATTCTCCTGCCTCAGCCTCCCGAGTAGCTGGGACTACAGACGCCTGCCACCTCGCCCGGCTAGTTTTTTGTATTTTTTTTAGTAGAGACGGGGTTTCACCGTGTTAGCCAGGATGGTCTCGATCTCCTGACCTCATGATCTGCCCGTCTTGGCCTCCCAAAGTGCTAGGATTACAGGCTAGAACCACCGCGCCTGGCCTCTGGTTTTGTTTTTAACTGCAAGCAAGCGTGTGGTGGGAAAGGATACAGTGGCCATTAATACCGTTTCTTTATTTGTGCTAAGATGCCAGCAATTTTATTTACTAGCGCTTTGTACTATCAGTATAGAAGTCAACACAATGAAAAAGGCAAATAATGTTTTAATACTATTATTAAAATAATTTTATCCAGAAGACCTCCCAAAAAGGACTCAGGGGTACATAAACTACATTAGAGGACCTATCATTGATTGATATTTGTCATGTAAGGCTTCACAGAGAACGTGGCATACACGCTTAAATGTTTTAGGACTTTTTTTTTTAAAGAAGTGGATAGAGAGGGAAGGGCCTTCATTCAAGAAGGAAAGAATGAACATAGGATTTTGAAAAGTGAAATAAACATGCTATGGGAAAGAGAAAGTGACTGGTAGGATCAAAGAGTATGTGTTAGGAGGAGGGTGGATAGACGTAGAGGATATTGAGTATCTGGGAGAGCTGATTGAACTTGACCCAGTGGACAGTGAGATTATAGTGGAGAAAGACATTCTGGAAAGAGCACTGAGTGGTTATAACTTTTGATATTTGTAGGATAGATTGTAACACTGGAGACAAAAGTTTGGGTTAGGTTATCCAGTTCTTAGTTGTGTGAATGAACAGTATAATTTCATTAGTTCAGAAAGTAAATAAGAGTCCATATTAAGCTGTGGGACTAGAGAGATGACAAAATAGAGATTTTGAAGAAATAAAATGAAATTGGCAATGAATGGATAAATTAGAGAATACAGACAAGCTTAAGACAAATCCTATATTGGACCCAGAGAAATGTGCCCATCAAAAGTGATAGAGAATTAGGAAGACTTGGAGGGAAGATGACGAATTTAGTTCGAAGATATTGGATAAGAGGACAAACACAGCCTCTGAGTGGAAATTTAGTGAGAGCTCGAGAGAGGAATGTTGGGATGATCAGAATAAGGTGATATTTTAACCTGTGAGAAAAGATGGTATTTAGAAGATTAGCGTTAAATGTTTAAGATTGCCAGGCATGGTGGCTCACGCCTGTAATCCCAGCACTTTGGGAGGCCGAGGCAAGTGGATCATGAGATCAGGAGATCGAGACCATCCTGGCCAACATGGTGAAACCCTGTCTCTACTAAAAGTACAAAAAAAAAAAAAAAAAAAAATTAGCTGGGTGTGGTGGCGGGCACCTGTAGTCCCAGCTACTCAGGAGACTGAGACAGGAGAATTGCTTGAACCTGGGAGGCGGAGGTTGCAGTGAGCCAAGATCGCACCACTGCACTCCAGCTGGTGACAGAGCGAGACTCCGTTTCAAAAATCGACAAAAAAAAAATAACAAAAAACAAAAACAAAACAAAAAAACAAGATTGGAAAATCAGAGAAAGAAAAGTAGACATAATGAAGGAATGATTTAGGAGTAGTAGGGGAACCAACATAATATGGAGCTGGAGGGAAACTTGTCTAAAATTCAGTTCTTAAATTCCTAACCTTCCCGGGTTAATATTTATTAAATATTAAATACAAATGTTTACATGCCTGAAGAAATTACATTTGCAACTAAGATGTAAGTAGAGTCAGCTCACAGCCCAGTCCCTTCGCAGAGTTCCGGAAACAGTACAGCATCCAAATCCTTATTGGAGTTTTTCCAAGGATGTCAACAAAGATCCAGTTTGTTACTCACAACAGCACTTCTTAAAATTCTCTTCATTCCTCTTGGACTCACAATATCTCGACCCCACAGCTTTCCCAAGGCTCTCTCAAACTTCTGACTCTCAAGTCCTTTAAAACTCAGCAAACCAGTGCCATCAAGGATCAATTATTTGCCCCTGTCCTCTTTCCTCACTTTTTGTTCTATACCTGCAGATAGCCCTCCATCCTCTTTCCAAATGTGAATTAGAGCAAATAATTCCTAGTTTTTACACTTTTTCTAGTTTTTACACAATTTTTAGGGAGTGCAATACCTCCACACAGTTAACTCCCAGTAAACTTAATGGGAAGGTTCAAGTTCCTTTAGAAGGGTAGGAGGAGGAATAATTGCTAAATGACCAAAGTTAGGATTTCCTCTCTGGAGTCAAGGGAGGATTGTATTAATAAATACATACATTTTGCTGTCTTTTATGCCTGTTTTAGTAATAACAGTAAATGGTGGGTAAAAGAAAGTGTTGTTCTCCTTCTTTCCTTCCTTCCCACATGCGTGTTTTCCTCCCTTCCCCTCTTTCTTCTCAGATTCAGTACTGACTTTCACAAACTGTTAGTCTTTATTTGCTAGAATGAAAGAATGTTCTAATTAGGTAAGAAGAGGTGGATTCCAACAAAATAAGTGATCTTTCTGCCATGGAAGAGGAAGGTAAGGAGGACAGTTATGTAAATATTATTTCACCTTGAACTGATATTTAGGGTCTTTCCTTTGAAAGAAACTGGTTTAAAGACCAGGCACTGGTTAGATGGAAAAACTGGCAGAAGCTAACACTATGGTTATGGGGAAGCTATGGGTGACCACTTTCTTTTGCAGAGTTGCAGTCATATCATATTGGGTTTGGGAGTGGAGTAAGAATGTCTGTGAATATGTCTGACTTCCCTTTCAAAAAATTGGCAGAGAAGAGAAGCAGTGGAGGGGAGGTTTTTGGATTAGGAGGAATTGAGCATGTTGGTAAAAGAAGAAAGAATCAATTTATAGAAGGGGAACTTGATAGAGCAAGGGAAAACAGGGTAGTTCATTGAGTAAATCCTAGAAGGTGAGGACTCTTCTGTGAGTTGAAAGGTAAAGGGGCCTGAGAAGAATTTTTGAGATCTTGGGGTCAGAGTGGAAGGAATTCATGGTTGATGGACTCTAATGCAGTTGACTCCCGAACAACATGGGTTTGAACTGTATGAGTCCACTGACACATGGAGTTTTTTCAATAAAATTTGCACTAAGTGTGCCTGCCTTTCCTCCAACTTCTTCACCTCTTCCACCCTGCCACCCCTGTGACAGCAGGACCAACTCCTCCTCTTACTCAAGGCTAGTTAACGTGAAGACGACAAGAGTGAAGACCTTTACAAAGATCCACTTTCACTTAATAGTACATATATTTTCTTTTCTTTATGATTTTCTTTTCTATAGAAAATAATGTTTTTCTCTAGCTTACTGTATTGTAAGAATATAGTATATGATGCAAATAACATAAAATAATGTTAATTGACTTTTATGTTATTGGTAAGGCTTCTGGTCAACAATCAGCTACTAGTAGATAAATGTGAGCAAGTCAAAAGTCAAGGAATTTTCAACTGCGTGGGAAGTCAGCACCCCTAACCCTGGCATTGCTCAAGAATTAACTATATCTCAGTAATAGAAGGAACCAGATACTCTGATGAGATTGAGAGACAAAAGTGAATGAGGAAGGGAATTGACTTGAATGGCAGGACATGTTTGGAAGCAACTATATGGGAACTATGGAGTTAAAGGATTGTCAAGCCAATTTGAGAATTCTGCTGAAGTTCAAATCTTTTAAAATTATATTTGTGCCATTTATCTTAATATGTCAAGATTGGTGGGTAATTATATTTATTGAATTTACAGTATGGGGGAGTTCTTACTCTGTGTCATGGCAGCTTCATAGTACAAAGGAGGTACTATCATTTATCTTCATTTATAGAGAGAAAACAAACATAGAGGTCAATAGCAGAGAGAGCTAAGACCACACAGTTACTCCATGGCAGAACCAGGCTTTCAACCCAGGCAGCCTGACTGCAGAGCACCCTACGTACTCTTCACATCATTCTGTATTGCCTAAGGAAAGCTGGCTTGATGAAACACTGGAGATCAGCAGAGTGGGTGAGATAGATTAAGTGGCAAGAGAACGGAGGGTGCTGATGTGTGTTCTGAAGTTAACTTGGAGTTTGGATTAGGTAGGAAAGGAAGTGAAAGTATGGAGGCTGATAGGGATTTGAGGATTTGAAGGTCAAAGAAGTAGTTTAGGTGAGATTGGGTAAAGAGACATATGGAAGGCTTATGATTAGAGAGGAATGGGTTCGTTGAGGTATAATATTTCTTGAGTAATTCCAAGGCTGCCATGTAGTCAAAGAAATGAATGGCTGAAGGAGAAGGGAGGTCTTTGGAGAAGAGAAGGCTGGAGGATCAGAGACCTGGATTATAATGTGGATGTCATTGCTTTAGTGGTGGTTTTCCTGTTTGCAATATTATTTCATTAATTTAGCCATTGCTATCTAAATAGTCTCTCTTAATTGTCTTGGATAATTTAGCTCTTTTATCCTACATAAACTTATAAAACATAATACATCTCTTATCCTATATAAATTATTTGATATTTTAATCACTCAAAATATTTTCAGGCTTTTTAACTATTAATTTTTAGTTTCTTATGTTGAACAATTTTAGCTTAATCATGACTAATTCAGTTAAATTGAATATTAAGATACATGGATGTTTTACTGCTTTTGCAATTTGATTTCTAAAATGATGTAAAATTAGGCAAGGCAGTTTTTTTAAGAAGGTAAAAGTGGAATAGAGCGAACGTTTGCTGAACTTTTTAAAAAACTTTTTATCTTTAGAATAGTTTTATATTTACAGAAAAATCAGAAGGCTGATACAGAGGGTCCCCATGTACCCCATACCCTGCTTTCCCTATTGTTAGCATCATAGATCAGTAGGGTGCAGTTGTTACAGTTAGCGAACCAACGTGAATATCTTATTGTTAACTGAAGTCCATACTTTGTGTGGATTTCTTTCGTTTTTGCCCAGTGCCCCTTTTTGTCCCAGGATCCCTTCCAGAATGCCACACTACATTTAGTTTCATGTCTGCTTAGGCTACTGTTGACTGTGATCGTTTCTCAGATGTCCCCTGTCTTTGGTGACCTTGATGGTTTTGAGGAGTACTGATCAGGTGTGCTGATGTGTGTTCTGAAGTTAACTTGGAGTTTGGATTAGGTAGGAAAGGAAGTGAAAGCATGGAGACTGTCCCTCAATTTGGGTTTGTCTGATGTTTTTCTCGTGATTACACTGGGGCTGTGGGGTTTGGGGAGGAAGACCACCGAGGGACAGTGCCATTCTCATCACATATATTAGGACTGCATGCTGTGAACATGATTTAATCATTGTTGATGTCAAGCTTGTTCACCTGAGGTAGTGTTTGTCCGGTTTCTCCATTTTAAAGTTATTCCTTACACCTGCCCTTCCCCTACCCCTTCTATACTGTACACTTTGGAAGGAAGTCACTCTGTGTATTACTTTGCTGGGGCTGCCATAAAAAATGCCACAGTCTGGGTGACTTAACAGAAATGTGTTTTTGCACAGTGTTGGAAGCTGGAAGTCCAGGATCAAGGTGCCTGCAGGGTTGGTTCCTGGTGAGGCGCCTCTCCTTTTCTTGCAGAAGGCAACTTCTCTCTGTGTCCTCACATGGCCTCTTCACTGTGTGTGCATGGAGGGAGAGAGGGAGAACTTTGGTCTCTCTCTTCTTTTAAGGGCACTGGTCCTATTGGATTGGGGCCTGACCCTTGTGACTTTATTTAACCTTAATTGCCTTCTTAAAGGACCTATCTCAAAATACAGTCACTTTGGGGGCTTTAGGGCTTCAACATAAGAATTTAGTGGGAAACAGTTCAATACATTACACTATACACAGCCCACACTTGAAGAGTAGGGGTTTATGCTTTACCTCATTGAAGGTGTGTTTTCTACATAAATTATTTGCAGTTATTCAGAACAGATTTGTTTCTTCTCCCCTATTCATTTATATCAATATTGATTTCTGGATATTTATACTTTAGGTTATAATCCAGTACAACATTATTTATTTTGTTGCTCATATTGTGAGTTTTGGACTTGGAGAGCTCATTTGGTTGGTTTCTGTGTTCCTTTGACATAAAGATACATCATTTTGTTTTTTGAGCACTTTCTTGCTCTCTGGCCCTAAATGATACTCTAACAGGTTCATATTGTATATTGTGTATTCTGTGTTCCCAGCCCTCAAATCAGGTATTTCTCAAGGAGCCCTAGTTTCTCTCATGGAGAGTGGTATTAGAAGCCAACATGTGGATGCCATGTGTGCTTACTGTTACTGAGGCATCATGGTTTCTATGGGCTCCTAGCTGACAGAACCTGGAAATATGCTGACCTGTGTGTATACGTGTATCTATAATTATTTCTGTATGTATGCATTTATAGCTATATCAAGCTAAAATAGCTCACTGTTTCCAAATCTAATCCAGTATCTCATGCCAAAAATCTAGCCTCTTCTTGCTTGTCTGAAACTTTTCACTCCAACAATGAGAAACCTGGTTCCCACTATTTTTCATCAAACAAATCTATTTATTTGTTCAGTCCTGATATACATGTATAATGGTTTCAGAATTGTCAACCATTTTTGCCATGAGCTAGAGTACATTGCCTGTACACAGTTTCTTTTGCCTTTGTCTTATTGTCTCCATTCATCTTTGAAGTCACTTAGGTCAGCACCTCTTTCTACCTTAGTCCTTTCAGGGATGTTATATCATACATTTGTAACAGTTAAGATTCATTTGTCACTGTTTGCATTGCATCCTGGCATCCCCCAATCTCCTGATTGTTTAAAATTTTGCATACATCAGGTTCACTTTTAGTGCACTTCTGTGGGTTTTGGTAAGTGCATAATGTCATGTATCCAACACTATAGTGTTATGCATAACAGTTTCACCACCCTAAAATATCCCTTATTTTACCTACTCAGTCCCCTTCTACTCTTTCCGAAACACTGGAAACCACTGCTCTGTTTTCTTTCTTGATACTTTTGCTTTTTCTAGAATGTCTACAAAGGGAATCATACAGTATACAGGATTTTCAGAATGGTTTCATTTACTTAGCACTTTAGATTCATTCTTGCTGTTATATGAATTGATAGTTTATTTGTATTGCTAAGTAGTATTCCACTGTATGGATATACTACAATGTTTGTCCATCTTGATGGCTTGTAGTTGTTGGCAGTTATGAATAAAGCTGGTGTAAACATGTATGCAGCTTTTGTGTGGATATACATCTTTTAATCAGTGGAAAAATACCTAGGAATGTGATTGCTGGTTTGTGTACTATGAATATGTTTAGTTTTATGCCTGCTAAACTGTCTTCTAAAGTGGTTGTACCATTTTGCATTCCTAGCAGCAATGAGTGAGTGTTCTTCTTGTTCCACACCCTTGCCAGCAATTGTTATTGTCCATTTTTTGGGATTTTAGCTATTTTAATAGGTGTATAGTATAGTATCTTGTTGCTAAAATTTGCTCTTTCTTTCTTTCTTTCCTTTCTTCCTTCCCTTCCCTCCCCTCCACTCCCCTCCACTCCACTCCTTTCTTTCTTTCCTTTCTTTCTCTCTCTCATCTTGAGATGGAGTCTCACTCTTGTTGCCCAGGCTGGAGTGCAATGGCACGATTTCAGCTCACTGCAACCTCTGCCTCCCAGGTTCAAGAGATTCTCCTGCCTCAGCCTCTCAAGTATCTGGAATTACAGACATGCGCCACCACACCCAGCTAATTTTGTATTTTTAGTAGAGATGGGGTTTCGCCATTTTGGCCACACTGGTTTCTTTTCTTTTCTTTTTTTTTTTTTTTTTTTTTTAGATGGAGTCTCGCTCTGTCGCCCAGGCTGGAGTGCAGTGGTGTGATCTTGGCTCATTGCAACCTCTGCCTCCTGGGTTCAAGCAGTTCTCTGCCTCAGCCTCTGAGTAGCTGGGATTACAGGTGCCTGCCACCATGCCTGGCTAATTTTTGTATTTTTAGTAGAGACGGGGTTTCACCATCTTGGCCAGGCTGGTCTTGAACTCCTGACCTGATGATCCACCTGCTTCAGCCTCCCAAAGTGCTGGGATTACAGGCGTGAGCCACTGCACCCAACTGACCATGATGGTTTCAAACCCCTGACCTCAGGTGATCCACCCGCCTCGGCCTCCCAAAGTGCTGGGATTACAGGTGTGAGCCACTGAAATTTGCACTTTCTAATGACAATAGTGAACATCTTTTTATACGCTTATTTTTCATCTGTATATATTTTCTGATGAGATGTTTGTTACGCTCTTTTACCAGTGTTTTAATTGGGTTGTTTCTTATCGTTGACTTTTAAGAATTCTTTGTGTACTTTGTATACATGTACTTTATCATACATGTATATTTTAAATATGTTTTCCTAGTGTGTGGTTGTCTTTCCTTTAACAGTGTCTTTCACAGAGCAAGTTTTAATTTTAATGAAGTCCAACTTACCAACTTTTTCTTCCATGGATGATGCGTTTGGTGTTGTATCTAAAATATCACCACCAAATGCAAGATCATGCAGGTTTTTTCCCGTTTTCTTACGGAAGTTTTATAGTTTTGCATTTTACATTTAGGTCTTTGATCCATTTTGAGTTAATTTTTGTGGAAGGTGTGAGATCTCTGTTTAACTTCATTTTTCTCCATGTGGATATACAATTTTGCACAGCTTGTTGAAAAGACTTTCTTCCTCCCTGAATTACCTTTATGCTTTTGTCAAAAATCAGTTGAGTATATTTGTGTGGGTCTATTTCTGAGCTCTCTTTTCTCTTCCATTGGTTTATTGATTCTTTCACCAACACCATGCTGACTTGATTACTGTCGCTTTATAGTAAGTCTTGGAAATGGGTAGTGTGAGTCCTCCAACTTTTTTCTTTTTCAGCATTGTGTATGCTATTCTAGGCCCTTTGCTCCTCCTTCACTGAATTTTAAATTTTAAAAACTAAAATAAAAATGGTTAAATCCTCAGAGAGGCAGTGTAAATGTGATGTTTCTTTAATTCATTTTTCAGGTGGTTCTTTGAAGCTCTGAAGTATCCCAAGTTTTCTAAAGCTATCGTTATCAATGGAATACTCATGACAGTAGTATTCTTCATCGTGCGGATTGCCTCAATGCTTCCTCATTATGGCTTCATGTATTCCGTGTATGGAACAGAACCCTACAAAAGGCTTGGAGTTTTAGTCCAGTTATCCTGGGTCATTAGTTGTGTTGTTTTGGATGTGATGAATGTCATGTGGATGATCAAAATTTCAAAAGGTTGCATCAAAGTCATCTCTCACATCAAACAAGAGAAAGCCAAAAATAGTCTTCAGAATGGAAAACTTGATTAAAGGAGTGCTACCGATAAGCAAACTTCGTTACTATCCAGTATTATATCTGCTGATAGGGTGAATTCTTGGCATGTTCTTGTGTATCTTTATTAATTATAATTGTTATTCAGGATTTCAGTGTCATTTTTTTTAACCTTTAGAAAAGAGAAGGCCGGGCACTGTGGCTCATGCCTGTAATCCCAGCACTTTGGGAGGCCAAGGTGGGTGGATCACTGAGGTCAGGAGTTCGAGACTAGCTTGGCCAACATGGTGAAACCCCATCTTTACTAAAAACACAAAAAAATTAGCTGGGCGTGGTGGTTGGCGCCTGTAATCCTAGCTACTTGGGAGGCTGAGGCAGGAGAATCGCTTGAACCTGGGAGATGGAGGTTGCAGTGAGCCGAGATTGTGCCACTGCACTCCAGCCTGAGTGACATAGCAAGACTCTGTCTCAAAAAAAAAAAAAAAAAAAAGTAAAATTAAAATTAAGTTTTCATCCCAAGATGTCTTTTCTGCCTTTCTTTTGCCTTATTTATAAGCATGGATAAAAATCTTAAAGGTTTAAATAAAAATGATCAATATAATGGTGAATCTTTTGAGAAATCTCTTAACTGCATTAGTATTTTTCTCTGTGAAAGATGACTATGATAATCTGGTACAAATGGTTTTATGTCACCAATTTTGCTGAAAGAATGGGAACTGCTTTTAAATCTGTAAATAGCTCTTAACATTTGTTGTATGCACTCTTTTCTTACTATGGCTGTCAACACTTGTGTAGGGTTTAATCTCTAAATTGTTGGCATGTTCTCTTTCTCAGGCTATTCAGAAGTAACATTTTTTATTTTAGACATGCAATCACCTATTAATGATGAAATATTTTACCACTTTCGGAATATTTAATTAGTTTAGTCATGGAGAATATGCCCCACATTTTAAGATTTCTCAAATATCACTGTCTTATTTCTATTTTAGCATTTATCAAATTATTGCTTTTTTATTTTATAGTAAGGCTTAAGACAGATTATAGACCTCCTTAAGAGATGAATTTCTTCTTCTAAAAATGCATGTCGATAGAGGACTATTTAGACTAATAGGAGGAATCATTAAGAAAAAAAGCTTTATTATCCCTATCTGCTTTCCTTGCATTTTTTCTGTGAAAAATATTTTCTGTTTGCAAAATCTTCCCTGAGTTCTGAACCCAGCACCATCAGTACCAAAGTCTTATGCAATATGTATTTATTATGCTCCTGAAGTAGGCCTCTTCTTGATGAGACCCAAACTATTACAAAAAATCAGTGTTCATATTTTACTCACAATTCATACCCGTGCTTACTTAGTCAGCATTTTAATGCTTTGAATTTCTATCTTAAAGCACAGAAAAAAAAGAAGGTAATTTAATCCAAGTATTCTATCATCAAAATTATTGTCTGATTATATGAAGATAGATGACTGGTGACTGTGGTTGTGTGTGTATGTGTTTTGCTTTTACTTTGATTCTTGCAATCCAAATATAGAATTATATATTTATCTATTATTGCCTTTATTTATTTTTTAAGCACTTGAGCTTAATGATTATTCTTACCTGAGAAAGGAAGAAATTTAATTCTACCAGTGATGAATACTTGAAATTAATTGAACTCATGCCAAAAGATGTAATCCATTCAGTTTCGTGGTTTGAAGGAGAATGTCTGACTCACTTTCATTGTTCATGCTAGCTGAATATAATCAAGACTTTTGATTTGATTTGATTATTCAATGCAGATAGAGCCTGATAAGTTTTAGAACATTTAAAGAAGATTGAAATCTCAGTCAATAACTAAGTGATAAAATGAAATTGATTGACTTATACTAGGTACATTTATTTTTGAAAGAATTAATGTAAAATAATAGTTATTTTTAAAGCAGCTAATATTACACTGATAATTTGTTGCTAAATTTAATGCTGTCAACACCATAGGTGCTTAAATATGTACTGGTTAACTAGAGGCGGGTAGGAAAGCAAGTGATTTTATCTTGTTCTTACCTTTTTGCAGGAAAAGTGGCTTTAAAAAATTTACATAATAAAAATATTTTGGAAATTATTTCTTTTAGAAAGATACCTTGAGATAAATATTTTTTGACTCTGGATATTTCTCTAGTTCTGAACACAGATTTTAAACCCACTATCAAAATGAAGAGAGTATAAAGCTATAATATTAGTGAGTCTCTGTGTAGCAGTTTGTTTTTATAGTTACTATTCCATGCTTAAAACTTCATTCTTACTTTCATTAATGTTACCCTTCACTGGTATAGCCACTCACTAAATAAGTATATTTAAAATATCAAAATTTTGAACTAAAGTTTGTGATTCCCTTATTCAGCAATCCTTATCTTATGCTGGCTGCATGACAGTTAATTCAACATCCAGATTAAATACCCTAAAGTAGCTTCTACATATTTCCTCATACAACAGACATGGAATGGAAGTGCCACTAGAAACTGCCCTGCTACTTTAAGTCTGACCTTTGCAGGAGGTACACTTTGCTGTTCTATGATTGTATTCACCTACCTAAAATACAAATGAAGATGGAACGTATCATTTACTACACGATGAATTTTTCATTTATTAAATGAAAAACGTTTGCTAGACATTTTAAATATTCAGTATTTTGACTACACAGATTAAATGATTCTATCAGGCATTCTGATATTTAACAACTCTATTAAAATATTTATAGAAAAATAAAAGCAAATTGATAAAAATTTTTGAGCAATTCTATTTTTGTAGAAAAAAATGACAACCTGTAATTATAAAGATGTTTTTTGAATGTGTAGTATCCTAGACAATAAAAGTTCTTGTGAAACTTAACAATGAATGAAAACCAACTAATAGCATGCAAGATCATAGATCCTGCATTAAATTTTTATTTGTGAAAATTTGAAAATTATGAGCTTTAACTTACGAAGTTTGCCTTCTTAGGTCTAAAGTCTTTTAAAGGATTATTTGCATTTATGTAAAACTCAAAATGAAGTTATATATGAGTGCAAAGAAATTAACTTCTGCTCAAATATGTGTTGATACCCTACAGTAAGTTGAATTAAATTTTTATCCCAACTGTTTGATTTTGTTATTTCATGGATTAGCCTTATGTTAAGTGAAATAATAGTTATGTTGTTACCACCCCTAAGAGTGACTCTCATATATTATGGATGACCCAGGACTGTCTTAAAGGTCTAGTTTTAAAAACTGCCTAGTTTGTAAGTATTTGAATCCAGTTTCTTTTCTAAATTTTAATAATTTGACTCAAAATTTTTGCTACAGGGTCAACTTCTAAATTGTATACTTCCTCTGAGGCACACTGGGCATTTGGAGAATGGTTCTTCACTGGTGTTGAGAGCCAGGTTTACTATTGGTTGCACCATCTGTTATCAGGCATGCAGAAACATTTTTCTTCTGGAGAAACAGAGGGGAAAGTGTTGTTACAGTGTACATGTTTTGTCTGTGTCATTTTTTAAGGGAAATAAACATGTTCCAAAAGATGCTGTTAAAATAAATATTTGAACACGTTTTCTGTTTCTAGGCTGCTCTTAATTCCTAACATTTAAATAAATGTGCATTTGAATGGCTTTAAGTGGTTTAGTCTATTAGGTGAAATGGAATAGTTCATGTATTGACATCATCAATAATACTTCATAAAAGTTTGTGTATTTTTATGTGTTTGGATTCCATAAGAAGTTGAACTTAGATAATTTATCAAGAGTAGCACAGTGTTTCTCAGGTGCAAGCCGGCATACAGTGAGACCCTTCCTGTGTCTCTGGATGCACATAGACCTTCCCAACCTTAAACACAGCTCCTTGAAATACATTAAAGCTACTGAAAGTGAGCTCTGATGCAAAACACATGTGAGGTGTATAGGAAAATGAAAAGCTAGAGGATCTGGAGTTAGAGGAGGCATTGAGAGTGCTTTTCCCTTAAATGCCGTGATAGTCCTCCCTCGATCTAGAAGTTTTCTCTTTGAATCCTTCCATCTCTTTCTCCTGATACCCCAGATGACTTCATCAGCATCTCCCTCTTTTATGCTAACACCTTTCACTGTCAACTTTTGAGACCTCCCCAGGTATCTGTAAGCTTCCCAGTCTCTTATGGCAAATTTAAAAGTTTACAAATAGGTTCTCTCATTGAAAAAAAGCATTGTTGTCAAGGTTAAAGTGGAACTCAGACAAATCATGACTTATTAAGAGACTACAGGAAGCCATTCAGCATTTAATACCTGTTTAAAACATGAGGCAAAGCTAATAATGTTATGGTTTTATTAAGAGACATCTGTCATCTCTCTCTTTCTTAAACTGGTTTAACAGAGCTTTGTAATGTGTTTCAGCTGAAGATTTATTATAGGCTTGTAAATTATCTAAATGTTCTTTTTAGACCCCATGACAGGAGCACAGAGGAATTGTTATGAGAGGGTAGGTGCTGGCTTGTGGCAAAATTATTTTAGAGTCCTGCTCATTAGGGAAAACTTTGCTATTAGGGTAATGTTTCTTTGAAATTTACCAGCAACTGCATTACTTGGTGTTTTCCAAAGTACAACATCCAAGGACTTGAACCCTACCCCTTTCTAGGCCACACTAGGCCAGCTCTAGTTTTGATAATAATTCATACCTTTATTGGAATATATTTTGGATAGCAGTGAAGAATTGAAAGCAGCTCCTAAAGATTGGTTTGTTTGCATTGAAAATGTTTACACTTATTCACTCTAAGCAGTGGACACATCAGGCCCTATACATAAGACCAAAACCAGAAATATTTCTAAATCTCAAAGATTTATAAGTACAGTACCTCTGGCTGAAAACTCGTTAAACATCCTCTGTATATTTTTTCTTTATATCTTTATGTAATTCTTTCTGTAATTAAGTGTACATTAGGGTTATTTGCTACTTTACAAGCCTAAAGGTATAGCTGTATATAGAATGTGCTCTATGTTTTTCTGTTTCCTGTTTGGTTTGTTTCTGGTATGACTGTGTCTACTTTTTACTTAAGGAACTTTGTGTAGATAAACTCTCACTAACTTGTAAATAGGATAAGTTATGAGATTTTTTGGTATTAGAATTTGTAATAATAATGACTTTTAGATTTTATTTGAAAAAGCTACTTGGAAAGCAGTAAATAGAGCTATAGTGATATATATAGATACATAGATATATACTTTTTTTCTGAGAATGTATAATATATAATTGTCAAAGATTTTTAGAAGTCTGTCAAAATATACTTAATATTATTTTGAGAACATACCTTCTAATTTATTTCCATAAGGCTGAAGAACTTTTATTTACAAAATGTAAGACTAGATAATTTATGAATCAGTGTTACTAGGACTTATCAGTACTTAAAATAGCAACTTAGCATTCTTTATTTTGTTTCCTGGTTGTTTTATTTGGAGGGATAATAAATGTCTAAGTTATTTCCATTAAAATTTTGAAATGTTTGTGTACTTTATGTGTGCCATTTTAAAGTATATGCAAGTTCTAAGCAATAATCTGCATGTTATACAAGGTTGACATACTTTGTCATGACATTTTTAGTTAACATTTTAAGAATGATAAAATGAACACCCTGTAAATCACCCCCCTCTCCCCTTCCCCTCCATGAAAACCTTGGGATTTTCTTGTGCTAGAACACTACCACAATGTGGTGCAAAGCTTTGTATTTTGTGGAAAAAATAAAATAAAATCACAATTATTTAGTGCAAAAGTTTGTCTGCAAGGTGTATACTTTAATAGTAATTAATGAATAGATTAATGATAAAATTATATTCTGCAAATCAAATAATCTCTTCTAGCACCTTAATCCTAAATGTAAATTTTTATTCCTCAGGATCCTGGTGGAGCTTGCTTATTTCCTTCCCTCCCTTTCTCCCCACTGAGGTCCCAGCTTGGTAGCAGACCAGCAGGAGTTGCAAACATTTTAGTCATGCTTGTTAATGAAAGGAATGGTGCTGTCTAATCGATATGTTCTTTTAGATTAAGTAAAACTTTGGCAGTTGTGTTTTTAATCTCCTTACCTTTGTCCCTAGGGCCTCTCATGTGGTCTCTAGTGCTTTTTGCCAAATGTCTTGGCTGGAATTCCTACCTTCTCAAATTGCCTGTGGTCTTAATCCTGCATCTTGGTTTGAGAATATCCAGCAGGTCAGGAAGCAGAGCACTAATTAAATAGAATACTGAAGAGGTTTGGCCTATGGAGAGTACCATGAATCATGCTTCAGAACATGCCTAAAATGTTGTGTCCAGACTGGCAAAGGAACAGCTGAATTTCAGAATGAAAATAGCAGTCACAGCTGTCAGTGGAGATAGGCCACAGGTGATATTACAAGTATTCAGAGCTACTAGAAGCAAGTGTAAATGGGGTCTCTGTCACACCTCAGGCCGTTTCAAACATGATCCATGTTTTGTTCTTCTATCCTCTGGTCTTTTTCTAAAAGTCTACTTACTGCTTTCCCTCCTTTTTGATGGTCCTTCAGCATGCACAAAACAAGTGATTTGACAAATTTGTAACTGTTCCCTATGCTAGTAACTGGTCTTCTGACATGTTCCTAGATGCTTCCCCCAAATTGGACTCTTCCTCTAAGGGTGGTACACACCACCCTCTGCTTGAGTAGCTGTGCCCATTGTCATTTTTGGCACAGTACTCCTAGATCCTCCCTGCCATTGCTACATAGTCCCTTTCTCTTTTCACCTACCTCCAACTAAATTCAATTACCATATCTAGTCTTGTCATCTTACTAGATCATGGATTATTTCAGCAGAAATTACCTATGGAGAACTTCCGAAAGGGACTTGTACAGAAAAGGAAAGGCAATAGGGATGATAGGCTGGATGATGGGCTGTATTTCTGTTGAGGATAAAAGATGGAAAGATGGAAATTTGGAAAGAATGACACCAAGGAAAGAGGAAGGGACTTCAGAGAACAGAAAAAAATAAGAAAATGTTATGTTTATATACATTGCATTTTGGGTGACAGGAACTTATCAGGGAAAAAAATGAATATAGTAAAATTCCTATACATGGTATCAAGAGTATAAGAAGTTACAACTTTTCTCAGAGACAGGCATGGTAGCACGTGCCTGTAGTCCCTGTTACTTGGGGAGGCTGAGGTGGGAGCATCACTTGAGCCCAGGAGTTTCAGTTCAGCCTGAGCTACATAGCAAGACCCTGTCTCTAAGGAAAAAGAAAAGTTTTATGACTTTTCTGTGTTAAAATGGAATACATACATATTCATTATATATGCTTCTCTAGATGTATGTAGGTGGGTACATATATAAAGTACATATATACACATATGTAAATACATATATAAAGTACACTGTTGTGGACAGAAAGGATGTATGAATGGATGAGGTACAAGAGGGTAGAATTTTGTTTGAATTGTCAATTAGAAAAGAGCAATTTGGAAAGAGTGAGGTGCCTAAAAGCCTACAGCAACCATGAAGAAGCATCTTAATCTGAGTCTTAGTTTTGTTATCTGTAAAATAATCTCTGACGTTCCTTCCAACTCTCCCATCCTATTAGCAAGAGCTTTAGTTTGAAACGAGGCAATTAGGAAGGAACAGGTGTAGCTTTGAAGGCTTAGTAATATGATTTAAATGACATTCAAGGAAGATTTTCAGTGTCAAATTAGATGAATGAGAGTACAGAAGAGGTTAAGCGATGGAGAAACTGGCCAAGGACCTGCAATGTAGTTAATCCTGATGGCTGGCCTGGGACAAGGAAGATAAATAAAGACGCTGACCTGATAAATATCAGACAGAGAGGTGAAGGGATTTAGAAAAACAACCTAACTCAGGAATAAGGCTGTGGGATGGAGAGGGGACAGATGCCACTGGGTTGTGATGTCAGAATGTGGGGAGCTGCAGTCATTTGCCATGAATGATAAAAGAGAAGGCATAGTAATTGGAAGAGTGGTAGAGCCTGTGACAGACTTTTAACATAATGCCAGTGTTGTGCAGAGTTTCTCCCAGAGAGCATCTGGAAGAAAAAGAAAGCTCTCTCCAAGTACCACACAGTTGTGGTTTTCATGACTTTTCAGATTTCTGATGCAATGTCTTGCCTTGATCCCTTGCATGTGGATATTTCAGGTTCCTGAGTGGTCACTGACCCAGGTTTCCTCACCACCCTTTCAGGTTCCAATGAGCTGACCCCATGATTCATTGTTCCCCATGGGGTCAGCTCAGCCCTGTCAAGTCAAGGAGCTTGAGAAAGGTCCAGAGATGATAGTAAGAGGCCTAAAGAATAAGGCCCTTCTCTGAAGTCCTCTAGCTAGAGGTTACTGTGGAGTGGGGAGACCCCAGCCTTGCAGTGGGATTGGCTCCCTGCATGAGGTGGTCTTCGGATGGTGCAAGAAAGGGCAGAAGCTCAAAGGGTGGAGCAGAAGCAGCTGTGGATCCTGGAGCAGGGATGGAGGCTGCAGGGACTGTGTTAGGCTCCCAGTTTCAGTTTATGAATTCAGAGGGGAAATGGAGAGGCACTTGGAAACATTCTCTCTGGGACAACCATGCTATTTTTTTGTTTGTTTGTTTTTGTTGAGTCAGGGTCTCACTCTGTCTCCCAGGCTGGAGTTGACTGGCGCAGTCTCGGCTCACTGCAATCTCCGCTTCCTGGGTTCATGCAATTCTCCTGCCTCAACCAACAAGTAGCTGGAACTACAGGCGCGCGCCACCACACCCAGCTAATTTTTGTTATTTTTAGTAGAGATGGGGCTTTGTCATGTTGGCCAGTCTGGTCTCAAACTCCTGCCCTCAAGTGATCTGCTGGCCTCGGCCTCCCAAAATGCTGGGATTACAGGTGTGAGCCACTGTGCCTGGCCCCATGCAGTCTTTTAATTGGCCTTCAAATCCACACTCTCCCCTCCATCGTACATGCTACCTTTGGAGTCATCACTTTAGAATCCATCTGAAATTTTTGTCACAGTCCTGCTCAAAACTTCCAGTACTCCACTCCCAAGTCTAAATTCCTTAAGCCACATCTAAGGTTCTTGATGATATCTATGGCCCTACCCTATCTATTCAACCTCACGGTACCCCTGAAAGTTCTCCCAGAAGAGTGTCACTGTCGCCCCCATGCTCATCCAGCTCCAGGCACTTGCATTTGCTGTGATTTGGCCTAGAGGCCCTTTCTTTCTGATCTGCGTTCTATTCATCCTCAAGACCATATAGTAAGGGAATTTATTCTTATTTTTTTTCACTAAAAATGTAACAAAAATGTTCAGATAGAGTTGAGAGAAAAAAGCCCTCATTAAATTATGTTAACATTTACTGAGTACTTGTTAAATTATCACATGAATTCCTGGAACAACCAGGATAAACAAACTCATTCTTGATTGGCAACCTGGATCTCAGAACTTCCTGTCCTGTATAAGTGGGGCCACGGCCAAGCTGCTGTGTTTTCTCTCAGCTGAGAGGTCAAAGAAATTAGTTCCTCCCACCCCCATTGAATGGGGCAACTAGTCGGTGCAGAGCCCACTACAGGCTTTAGAACAGACTTTGATGTTTTGGATAACACATAGAAAATCTTTTCATCTGGGACTCTAGAAACTTGGATTCCAGTTCTGGCCCTATTACCTCCTAGTAAGCGTTTTAGGCAAGTGCTGTCACCTTACTGGCTTTTGTCTTTTGATCTGGAAAGTGAGAAGTTGAACTGGTTGAATTGAAGGCCACTTTTCTTTCAGATTCCATCATTCAGTAATTATGGGCTGGGCATGGTGGCTCATGTCTGTAATACCAGCACTTTGGGAGGCTGAGGCGGGCGAATTGCCTGAGCTTAGGAGTTCGCGACCAGCCTGGGCAACACGGTGAAACCCTGTCTCTAGTAAAACACAAGAAATTAGCCGGGTGTGGCATCATGCACCTGTAATCCCAGCTATTCGGGAGGCTGAGGCAGGAGAATTGCTTGAACCCAGGAGGCAGAGGTTGCAGTGAGCTGAGATCACACCACTGCATTCCAGCCTGGGCAACAGAGTGAGACTCCATCTCAAAACAACAACAACAACAAAAACAAAAATGGTAATTAGAATCAAGGTTAGGGCATGTAGCCCAGGGTATGGTAGGGTATGAGCAAATTCCTATCAGACAGCAATTCCAGAATACTAGTTTCAAGTGTGTAAGTTTTTGGAGGTGGTCTAAATTCCAATTTTGATTGTGACTGTATGCCCTTGAATGAGGCCACTTGTTTATGACTCCATCTGCCTCACTTGCAAGAGGAGACAGTATCAGTTGCAATCAATGAACCTAGCCAAAAAGGCTAAGTATAAATATCTGCTGAGTGCTTCAACATTCTTAGGGGAAAGAGATAAAGTTTTAATGATGTACTTTCCCACTGTACTTGCAGCCAAGTTGAATTTTGTAATATTCTTCCTGGATTTAATCTTTAAAAGATGTAAACATTTTCATCATGGTATCCAAATATAGAACTCAGTTTCTTTGTTTCCCACAATTAAATATAATAATCAGAAAGGAAAATAGATGATTAACAGAAATGTAAATGGTAAGTTATTTAGTACCCTCTCACCAAGACCAGTCTGAATCCTCTATTGTGAGAAGCCAGTCCATCACTAATGGGTCAATTACCTTGATTGACTCAGTGTTAGGACTTGCCATGAGTTCAGGACTTTCTATAACACTTCTGTGTTCTTTGTGACTCTAGGTGTACGCTGCTGGGATTATTTGGTGGGCTTTGTGGAGAGTCAAGGCCAGGATGAAATCAGATGGGGACATTATTATGACAATGTTTATTGTCTGTGACTTTGCTGGTATACTTGTTTCCTGCAACATTATTGGTCTCTAGCTGATTGGTGATAATTATCTGTAGTAGATCCATTCCTGATTTTTACAACTGACTCTCTGAGGTGGCAGTGCGCAACCTTTTTGGCACCAGGGACCAATTTCGTGGAAGACAATTTTTCCATGGGACAGGGTAGGGAGGATGGTTTCAGGATGAAACTGTTCCACCTGAGATCATCAGGCATTAGATTCTCATAAGGAGCATGCAGCCTAAATCCCTCGCGTGCGCAGTTCACAGTAGGGTTGGTGCTCACATTAGAATCTAATGCCCTGCTGATCTGACAGGAGACGGAGCTCAAGTGATAATGCTCATTGGCCCACCGCTCATCTCCTGCTGTGTGGTCCAGTTCCCAACAGGCCACAAACTGGCCTGGTGTTTGGGGACCCCTGTTCTAAGGCACCATATCATGAAGGAAAGTAAGACATCTGCATGCTCTAGGGAAAAATGTAGATGATTCCTAAGCTCTGTAGTAAGCAAAACTAAATACTAATTAGGAGTTATATTCTAAAGAATGGAGAAAATAGATGTAATAGTATTGTAATTTTTTTCTTTAAAAATTACTACTCTAAATGAAAACATATGACTTTGAACCATTCTTTTTCTTCTTTTTTTTAAATGGAGTCTTACTCCCTCACCCAGGCTGGAGTGCAGTGGCATGATCTTGGCTCACTGCAACCTCCACCTCCCAGGTTCAAGTGATTCTTGTGCCTCAGCCTCCCGAGTAGCTGGGATTACAGGCATCCACCACCACGCCCGACTAATTTTTGTATTTTTAGTAGAGAGACAGGGTTTCACCGTGTTGGCCAGGCTGGTGTTGAACTCCTGACCTCAGGTGATTCACCCGCGATGGCCTTCCAAAATGCTGGGATTACAGGTGTGAGCAACCACACCTGGCCTGAACCATTTTTTTAAAAAAGGAATCTAAGCTGTTTATTTAAGAAGTGAAGCCAGAAGTCTACATTCCATTGTCTACCCCTTTCATGACTTTCTAGCCATTAGCTTCAACTCCTAAATATCCTTACCCTAGATCAAACCAAATGTTTACATTTTCTACGCTTAACCCAGGTAACAGAGACCTGCTGGAACATTATTCAACTCTGTGTATTGGGGCCACCACAAATTCAAGATCTCGTTCACTTAATAAAAAAAAAAAAAAAAAAATTAACACTCTAGGTACCAGGCACCATGTAAGGGAAAGGGTATAAATGGTGAACAAAACTGTCAGGGTCTTTGCCCACAGGGAGCTTAGATTCTGGAAGGGAACAGAGGTTGCAATTAACTGAATGTTTGTATCAGAGAGATCCCTCACTCCTCTGCGCTGTGGGGTTACAGTGAGAAGACAGCTGTCTGTGAACCAGGAAGTGAGTCCTCAGACAACAGATTGGCCGGAGGTTTGATGTTGGACTTGTCAACCTCCAGAACTGCAAAAAATTTCTGTTACTTATTTCTATTATTTATGAGCACCCACTTGATGATAGTTTATGATAGCAGCCCAAACGGATTAAGACAGAGATAAGGAACAAGGGAAAGCAAATCAGGTGATTCTGTGTAGCGTGTGTCTTTCATCTTCAACCCGTAGGTCTGGCATAGTGTTTCACATTTAGTACGTCACCAGACAGGAAGTCAATCAAAAAAATATTGATTCAATAATAAAAAATAAAAAGTAAATATTTATTCAGTATGCACTATTTACCAGGCTTTATTTTAGGCTCTGAATATTTATCAGTGAAGGAGGCAGACAAGGAAGACTTTGCTCTCTTAGAACTTAAATACTGTAGCAAAGAGAGATGGGGAGTAAAGACGTCTGAAAAAAGAAATAAACATAATTCCATATAATAATAAGTAACATGAAATAAATAGAAGAAAATGGAAATTGGGGACATTTTCAACAGGTTACTTTGTGGAGATGTCACTTGTGCTAAGACCAGGCAGGAGGCATCTGCAAGTATTGTGAAGAACAATCTATGCAGAGGAAATAGCAAGTACAGTGTCCTGGAGGTGGGGAGACTGGTGTGTTCAGTGAAAAGCAGGTAGTGTGACTGGAGCATGAGTGAGGAGGATGAGAGATGAAGATGTGGTCGGAGAGGAAGGAGGCATAAGACTATGCTGGGTCGTTAGGCCATTGTAAAGTATTTGGCTTCTTATTGTGCCAAGAATAAACATTCCAGGTTTTAAGCAGTCCAAGTGAGAAATGATGTGGGCCTAAATCTAGGGTTTCAAACATTTTGTTCCATAATCCAAAGGAGGAAACATATTTTGTGTGGTGACTCCACCCATAAACATATATACATAAGCAAAAATTTAATGAGACAATACCCTTACCGTGAATGACGCCCTCTGAATTTTTCTGTTCTCTTTCACTGTAAAAGAAAGAAATGCTGGTTGTCACCCACAAAACTGATTTGGTAACTCAGCAATGAGTGGCAATTTACAGTTTGTAAAACATTGGTTCACACTGAAGTGGTGACAGTAGAGATGAAGAGAAATGGGTGGATTCAGGATATATTTTACAGGTAGAGTTGACAGTAGTTATTGATGAACTGCTTACAGGAAAGTGAGGGAAAAGGCTTGATAAATGATGACTTTTTTATGATTTTGGCTTGAATAGATGGGAGAATGGTGATCCTAAGATAGGGAAAACTAAGCAAGAAGCAGGTTTGAAGGAAGAGATGGAGGAGAAATCAAGAAATCTTTCTAAACACTTTTAAAAAATCTGATTATATATGTTATTATGCATACAGATTTGTAATATTAATTGCTCAAATTACAAACCAACTATAAAAAACCTTTTTATATAGACTCTTAAATACATCTTAAATGTTATTTTTATTTTCATCATAGAGATACAAATTGCCTCCTGGAATAAAAGAGAAAGAAATGTGATCCATGGTCTTGCCACAAATATGACAATGCTTAGTTGTTTGATGTCTTCTTAATGTAACTTTTTCTATGCATAATTCTTTAATCATTATCTAAGCATTTATAAAACTAACTCATTAGGACTGGGATCATATAAACACTGTCCTAGTCTGTTTGTTTGGACTTCTATAACAAAATAACTTTCTACTGAGTAGTTTATAAACCACAGAAATTTACTTCTCACAGTTCTGGAGGTTGGGAAGTCCAAGATTACGGACTGGCAGATTCACTGTCTGGTGAAGACCTGCTTCCAGGTTTCATATCCTGGTTTATTAAAGATATCTTCTTATTGCATCCTCATATGGCAGAAGGGGTGGATGAACCTCCTTGGGCCTATTTGATAAGAGCAGTAATCTTATTCATGAGGTCTTCTCCCTCATCACTTCCCAAAGGCCCTATTTCTTAATCCCATCCTACCAACCTCGTAGGGTAGAATTTCAACATATGAATTTTTTGGGGGGACACTGACATTCAGACCGTAGCAAGCAGTTTAGAGATGATCGGATCTGGAGATAGTGAAGTTAATAATCATTGATGCTTAATAGGTAACTTAATTTTTTAAATAATAAAGTGATTTTAATGGGGAACTGAAAAATCAAATGTTTTTCAAACTTTAAAAATCCATGCAAATAACATCAACATTTCCAACCAGTTTTGGATATGTGCCCATACTTGTACATATGAACACCATATACAGTCCTTCAACATCCATCCTTATCCCCACTGAGAATCATGAATACATTTTTTTTTCATTTTTCAAATATATAAAAAATGATGAAATATGCCTGTACAAACTACATGTCCCCTTTCTGGTCCCTTTCATGCTTCTTCTGATGCATCTTTTTTACAGCCTACTCCATGATCTCATTCCTTGATGACCAGTGATTTCATCAAGCCCGGCTGGCCTTTACTTTTACATATAGCGAAGCTTATTTCACAGTTCTGAGAAGAGTGTTAGAGACTGTGTGTGTACTAATCTGAAATCCACATAACAAGTTTCTTTTTATATTTCAATGCTTATTGGGCACTTTGTATGAAGTATTGTTGTAGGTTTTATATAAACAAATATGAGAGAGAACATGAGGCCTGCCCTCAAGGAGTTTATAATCTAGGCTTGTTGCCAAGCAACTTTAAAAAGATAACCTTTTTATTTCAGAGCAGTTTTAAAGTTACAGAAAAATTGTGAAGCTAGTGCAGAGTGCCAGTATACCCCATATACCCTCAGTTTCTCCTTTGGTTAACATCTTAGGTTTGTTTGGTGTATAACTTTATAGTCAGTTTAAATCATACAACCTACAGAATTTTGAATTCTGACCTTTTCACTTTACAATGTATCATAAGCATTGTTTCCATTTAAAATGAATATTAATGCTAGCCAGATACTCTAGATATTACCTTTGCCAGCCACCTCATTTTTCAGATGAGGAAACTGAGGCACAGAGAGGTCTTAAGTGTTTTGGTTAAAACCAGAATATGGAATAAAACCGTACTTGCAGGCAGCTGTCTCAGGTCTCTGAATGTCACATGTTGCTGCTTCTCATCTACCAGGGAGAAGATATGAGGATGTAGGGACTGCTACTTCTCCACTCAACCAACCAACATTTACTGGGTACACACTGAGGATCAGCGATTGTGCTGGTGGTAGGGAAACAGCATGGAGCTGGCCAGTCCCCCTCCTCAAGGAGCTTCATTGTAAATGTCTGGGAGGTGAGATCACAAAACAAAAGGAGATTGAGTTACCGTTTTACTGTGGTGAGGTGTCAAGGGCAGAGTGTACTGGGGAATGGGAGTGGAATAATTTCAGAGGGTTGGAGTGGTGGGCTGAATAATGGCCCCCAAAGATGTCCATGTCCTAATCCCTGGAATCTGTGAATATGTTACTTTCCATGGCAAAAAGGACCCTGAAGATGTGATTAAGGATCTTCATGATCTTGGACTATCCAGGATGACCCAGTGTAATCACAAGAGTCCTTATAAGGGAAGGAGGGAGGCAGGAGAGTCAGAGGAGATGTGGCTGGAGATGCAGCTGTCAGTTTGATGGGATTGTTGGCTGGAGGCCAGGCCAGGGAACAAGAAACGTGGGCAGCCTCTACAGGCCAGGAAAGGCAAGACACAGATTCTCTGCGAGAGCTTCCAGAAGGAATGCAGCCCTGCCAGTGCTTTGATTTTGGTCCATAAGACCCATTCTGGACCTCAGGCCTCCAGAACGATGAGAGAACCAATTTGTGTTGTTTGAAGCCACTAAATTTGTGGTAATTTGTTACAGCAGAAATAGGAAACTAGTGAGCTGTCTCTGTAGAGACTACTTTTTATGAAAAGAAAGACATGGTATTTAGATATTGTAGGAGTATAGAATGTTAGATTTAAAGGTTCATCTCTGCTCTATCTAATCCAATAGCTTCATTTTTTTAGTTGAAATTAATGATGAAAAAAGTATCTGCCAAACTTTTTCTTATTTAAACTGATTAGGTTACTCTTGTTTTGAAACTATATATGTAGCAGCATGATTCATGATAGCCCCAAACTGGAAACAGCCCAAATATCATCAATAATAGAGTAGAAAAAGAAATTGTTATATATTTCTTCAATATTACATAGCAACGAGAATGTATGAACTACAGTTACATGCAGTAATGTTGATGAACTGCTTGAACTCATGTCATTGTTGCTGGAAAGAAGCTGGATACAAAAGAGTTAATACCATATGATTCCATTTACATAAAGTTCAAAAATAGGTAAAACTAATCTATGATATTAAAAGTTACCTTGGATAGGGGTGGAGGCTAAGTAAGGACTGGGAGAGGGCAGAATGGAGACCTTTGGGACACTGGCAATGTTGTGTTTCTTGATCTGTGCTGGATATATGGGTGGGTTCACTTTGTGAAAATTCATATTAATTGTACAAACTTCTGCATGTTATATAATAATAAAAAGGTGACTTAAAATAAAACTATATGAATGTGTATGATCTGAATGGTGGTTCTAACAATAGCTTGACCTAAAGAATATGAACTTTTAGAAGGAAAGCAATGAGCAAAATCCCCTGCTGGGTCCTTCCTGGATCCGCTGCCCAAAAGGAGAGCCAACAATCCTCCGTGACTTTAGAATATTGACTATAAAATTTTGTCCTAAAATACATTTGAAACACTTGCTTTATGTGTCGACTTATTAACCTCTCTGCCTCCAGGACACATTATTTTTCAAGCTGGTGTTTAAAAATATTTAATTGTGGGTAAGTAATCTAGGTTGGAAAGGAAGTCTTTATAAGTTAAGGATAAATAACAGTTGCCTAGTGATGATCCTGTGGAAGAACAAGGCTTTCTGGTGTGTTTGGAATGGTCTCTACTAAGGGGACTCTTTATTTTAAGCAGGATGCAAGTGGAAAGCTAAGCCCAAAGCCTAACTAATGAGACCCTTCACACCAAATATTTTGGCAGGGTAATTTGTACAAAGCAGATGAATTCATTTTTGGAATGCTGAACAATTTATATATTAAAAAGTATCTAGATTAAGATTAAATACATAATATGTATTTAAATAAAATATTCAACAGTTTCAATGAAAAATAGAATTTTCTATGACAAATATGTTCTATAAGCTGTTCAGTCCTCACATAATTTTTGATTTCTTGCAAGTAAAAATGAGTAGATAATAGTTGAATAACTTGGAGAAATTCTTGCTCTTCAGCAAACATTAAGGAGAACTTCAATTAAATTTAAGGAAGTTCTCTACCCTTCCAGGTTTGTGCTCTTTGTTTATTGTGTTTTTGAGGCCACAAGTGTGTGAGCACTACAAACATTCACTTATATTTGCTAATAAGGATAAGGGCCAACCCAGTACTTAGAATTCCCAAAGTACTTACATCAACCAGATTATTTCTTCACAAGGTTCATTATCACATATAATTCTGACCTCTAGTTTTTCTTTAAGCTTACCTAAGGTTGAAAAAGTTTTGGAGCATTCTTAAATTTTTTTTTTACAACTTTGAGGGAGCTCAAATTATAAAGTTGGATATTGACTTAACACAGTTTGATTTTTGACAACTTATTTCCTACCAAATAAAATGAATTAAAGTTAGCACTCAGCTCTGGTAGAGAATATTAAAAACAACAACAATGATAACAGAAACACCCTGAAAACATAAATAAAAGGCAAATAGTATGTAAACACTGCAGTGCTGAGTAGCTAGTCAAGAGAAAATATGAATGCTCTTATCTTTAGGTCAAAGCTGACAGGATTTTTATGTCAACTTAAGTAATAAGAATAATTTTATATGCTACTTTATCCATACTAGTACTTAGGTTACAAAATTGGTTGGGAGAAATTTTGGGACAATGATATATTGAAGAACAAATGAATAGAAAAGGAACATATCATGTACTACATAAAATTTTTAAAATTTTATTTTAAAATATTTTCTGGTTTATGAAGTCTCAGACTACTTGTTAAAATCAGTACTTATTTACTAAAATAATAACACTTAAAATACTTATTTACAACTATAATGTAAGAGTTTTTAAAATAAGATTGCCTCCTTTCCTCTCTCCTTACTTCTGTCCTTTCTCTCCAGTGAGTAAGGTGCAGTGACAGACTTGCAGTGCTTCTCAATGTGCATTGAGAAGTTTATTCAATGTAGGTTCTCATTCAGTAGGTCTGTGGTTGATCCTGGAAATCTGTGTGTGTAATACACTGCCAGGGGATGCCGATGCTGTTGGACCTTGGACTAGAATTTGAATAGCAAGGATTGGAAAGAACATGTATTCGTCCATTCTCAAACTGCTATAAAAAATGACCTGAGACCGAGTAATTTATGAAGAAAAGAGGTTTGACTGACTCACAGTTCCACAGGCTGTACAGGAAGCATGGCTAGGAGGCCTCAGGTGACTTACAATCATGGCAGAAGGTGAAGGGGAAGCTGGCATGTCATACCATGGAGGAGCGGGAGAGAGAGAGAGTGAGGGGGGAACTGCCACGTACTTTTTAAAAATCATACTTTAAGTTCTGGGGTACATGTGCACAATGTACAGGTTTGTTACATAGGTATACATGTGCCACGTTGGTTTGCTGCACCCATCAACTCATCGTTTACATTAGATATTTCTCCTAATGCTATCCCTTCCCCAGCCCACCATCCCTGACAGTCTCCAGTATGCGATGTTCCCCTCCCTGTGTCCATGTGTTCTCATTGTTCAGCTCCCTCTTATGAGTGAAAACATGTAGTGTTTGGTTTTCTGTCCTCTGATAATTTGCTGAGAATGATGGTTTCCAGCTTCATGTTCCTGCAAAGGACATGAACTCATCCTTTTTTCTAGGCTGCATAGTATTCCATGGTGTATATGTGCCACATTTTCTTTATCCAGTCTATTACTGATGGACATTTGGGTTGGTTCCAAGTCTTTGCTATTGTGAATAGTGCTGCAATAAACATACGTGTGCATGTGTCTTTATAGCAGCATGATTTAT
>NW_012104220.1:1870682-1872642 GCF_000951045.1 Mandrillus leucophaeus | reverse complement strand
ACCAGTACCATGCTGTTTTGGTTACTGTAGCCTTGTAGTATAGTTTGAAGTCAGGTAGCTTGATGCCTCCAGCTTTGTTCTTTTGGCTTAGGATTGTCTTGGCTATGTGGGCTTTTTTTTGGTTCCATATGAACTTTAAAGTAGTTTTTTTCCAATTCTGTGAAGAAAGTCATCGGTAGCTTGATGGGGATGGCATTGAATCTATAAATTACTTTGGGTAGTATAGCATTTTCATGATATTGATTCTTCCTATCTATGAGCATGGAATGTTCTTCCATTTGTTTGTGTCCTCTTTTATTTCGTTGAGCAGTGGTTTGTAGTTCTCCTTGAAGAGGTCCTTCACATCCCTTGTAAGTTGGATTCCTAGGTATTTTATTCTCTTTGAAGCTATTATGAATGGGAGTTCACTCATGATTTGGCTCTCTGTCTGTTATTGGTGTGTAGAAATGCTTGTGATTTTTGCACATTGATTTTGTATCCTGAGACTTTGCTAAAGTTGCTTATCAGTTTAAGGAGATTTGGGGCTGAGACGATGGGGTTTTCTAAATACACAATCATGTCATCTGCAAACAGGGACAGTTTTACTTCCTCTTTTTCTATTTGAATACCCTTCATTTCTTTCTCTTGCCTGATTGCCCTGACCAGAACTTCCAACGCTATGTTGAATAGTAGTGGTGAGAGAGGGCATCCTTGTCTTGTGCCAGTTTTCACAGGGAATGCTTCCAGTTTTTGCCCATTCAGTATGACATTGGCTGTGGGTTTGTCATAAATAGTTCTTATTTTGAGATGCAGTCCATCAATACCTAGTTTATTCAGAGCTTTTAGCATGAAGGACTGTTGAATTTTGTCAAAGGTGTTTTCCACATCTATTGAGATAATCATGTGGTTTTGTCATTGGTTCTGTTAATGTGATGGATTACGTTTATTGATTTGCATATGTTGAACCAGCATTGCATCCCAGGGATGAAGCCGACTTAATTATGGTGGATAAGCTTTTTGATGTGCTGCTGGATTCGGTTTGCCAGCATTTTATTGAGGATTTTCGCATCAATGTTCACTGGGGACATTGGCCTATAATTCTCTTTTTTTGTTGTGTCTCTGCCAGGCTTTGGTATCAGGATAATGCTGGCCTCATAAAATGAGTTAGAGAGGATTCCTTCTTTTTCTATTGAATGGAATAGCTTCAGAAGGAATGGTACAAACTCCTCTTTGTACCTCAGGTAGAATTCGGCCGTGAATCCATCTGGTCCTGGACTTTTTTTGGTTAGTAGGCTATTAATTGTTGCCTTAATTTCAGAACCTGTTATTGGTCTATTCAGGGATTTGACTTCTTCCTGGTTTAGTCTTGGGAGGGTGTATATGTCCAGGAATTTATCCATTTCTTCTAGATTTTCTAATTTATGTGCGTAGAGGTGTTTATAGTATTCTCTGATGGTAGTTTGTATTTCTGTGGGATTGGTGGTGATACCCCCTTTATCATTTTTTATTGTGCCTATTTGATTTTTCTCTCTTTTCTTCTTTATTAGTCTTGCTAGCAGTCTATCTATTTTGTTGATCTTTTCAAAAAACCATCTCCTTGATTCATTGATTTTTTAAAGGGTTTTTTATGTCTCTAGGTCCTACAGTTCTGCTCTCATCTTAGTTATTTCTTGTCTTCTGCTAGCTTTTGAATGTGTTTATTCTTGCTTCTCTAGTTCTTTTAATTGTGATGTTAGGGTATTGATTTTAGATCTTTTCTGCTTTCTCTTGAGGGCATCAAGTGCTATAAATTTCCCTTTACACACTGCTTTAAATGTGTCCCAGAGATTCTAGTATGTTGTGTCTTAGTTCTCATTGGTTTTAAATAACATCTTTATTTCTTCCCTCATTTTGTTATGTACCCAGTAGTCATTCAGGAGCAGGTTGTTCAGTTTCCACACAGTTGAGTGGTTTTGAGTGAGTTTCTTAATCCTGAGTTCTA
>NW_012104220.1:1865867-1870618 GCF_000951045.1 Mandrillus leucophaeus | reverse complement strand
GTTTTACTTCCAATTATGTGCTCAATTTTAGAATAAGTACAATGTGGTGCTGAGAATAATGTATTTTCTTTTCATTTGGGCTGGAGAGTTCTGTAGATGTCTATTAGGTCTGCTTGGTCTAGAGCTGAGTTCAAGTCCTGTATATCCTTGTCAATTTTCTGTCTCGTTGATCTGTCTTTGACAGTGGGGTTTTAAAGTCTCCCATTATTGTGTGGGAGTCTAAGTCCCTTGTAGGTTTCTAAGAACTTGCTTTATGAATCTAGGTGCTCCTGTATTGGGTGCATATATATTTAGAATAGTTAGCTCTTCTTGTTGAATTGATCCTTTTACCATTATGTAATGGCCTTCTTTGTCTCTTTTGATCTTTGTTGGTTTAAAGTCTGTTTTATCAGAGACTAGGATTGCAACCTCTGCTTTTTTTTGCTTTCCATTTGCTTGGTAGATTTTTCTCCATCCCTTTATTTTGAGTGTATGTGTGTCTTTGCATGTGAGATGGGTCTCCTGAATACAGCACACTGATGGGACTTGACCCTTTATCCAACTTGTTAGTCTGTGTCTTTTAATTGGGGCATTTAGCCTATTTACATTTAAGATTAATATTGTTATGTGTGAATTTGATCCTGTCATTATGATGCTAGCTGGTTATTTTGCCTGTTAATTGATGCAGTTTCTTCCTAGCATCAATGGTCTTTACAATTTGGTACATTTTTGCAGTGGCTGTTACTGGTTGTTCCTTTCCATGTTTAGTGCTTCCTTCAGGAGCTCTTGTAAGGCAGGCCTGGTGGTGACAAAATCTGTCAGCATTTGCTTGTCTGTAAAGGATTTATTTCTCCTTCACTTATGAAGCTTAGTTTGGCTGGATATGAAATTCTGGGTTGAAGATTCTTTTCTTTAAATTGAATATTGGCCCCCACTGTCTTCTGGCTTCTGGGTTTCTGCTGAGAAATCTGCTGTTAGTCTGATGGGCTTCCCTTTGTGGGTAACCCGACATTTCTCTCTGGCTGCCCTTAACATTTTTTCCTTCATTTCAACCTCAGGGAATCTGATGATTATGTGTCTTGGGATTGCTCTTCTCAAGGAACATCTTTGTGATGTTTTCTGTATTTCCTGAATTTGAATGTTGGCCTGGCTTGCTAGGTTGGGGAAGTTCTCCTGGATATTAACCCGAAGAGTGTTTTCCAGCTTGGTTCCATTCTCCCCGTCACTTTGAGGTACACCAGTCAAACGTAGATTTGGTCTTTTCACATAGTCCCATATTTCATGGAGACTTTGTTCGTTTCTTTTCACTCTTTTTTCTCTAATCTTGTCTTCTTGCTTTATTTCATTAATTTGAACTTCAATCATTGATATCCTTTCTTCTGCTTGATCGAATAGGCTATTGAAGCTTGTGTATGCTTCATGAAGTTCTTGTGCTGTGTTTTGCAGCTCCATCAGGTCATTTATGTTCTTCTCTACACTGGTTATTCTAGTTAGCCATTCCTCTAATCTTTTTTTAAGGTTTTTAGCTTCCTTGTGTTGGCTTAGAACATGCTCCTTTAGCTTGGAGAAGTTTCTTATTACCAACCTTCTGAAGCCTACTTCTGTTAACTCATCAAACTCATTCTCTGTCCAGTTTTGTTCCTTTGCTGTGAGGAGTTGTGATCCTTTGGAGGAGAAGAGGCATTCTGGATTTTGGAATTTTCAGCCTTTCTGCTCTGGTTTCTCCCCATCTTTGTGGTTTTATCTACCTTTGGTCTTTGATGTTGGTGACCTACGCATGGAGTTTTCATGTGGATGTCCTTTTTGTTGATGTTGATGCTTCTTCTTTTTGTTAGTTTTCCTTCTAATAGTCAGGCCCCTCAGCTGCAGGTATGTTGGAGTTTGCTGGAGGTCCACTCCAAACGCTCTTTACCTGGGTATCACCAGCAGAGGCTATAGAACAGCAAACATTGCTGCCTGATACTTCCTCTGGAAACTTCGTCCCAGGGGGACACCCGCCAGATGCCAGTCAGAGCTCTCTTGTATGAGGTGTCTATCGGCCCCTACTGGGAGGTATCTTCCAGTAAGGCTACACAGGGGTCAGGTACCCACTTGAGGAGGCAGTCTATCCGTTATCAGAGCTTGAATGCCATGCTGGGAGAACCACTGCTCTCTTCAGAGTGGTCAGTCAGGGATGTTTAAGTCTGGAGAAGCTGTGCCCACCACTGCCCCTTCCCCCAGGTGCTCTGTCCTAGGGGGATGAGGGTTTTATCTCTAAGTCCCTGACTGGGGCTGCTGCCTTTTTTTCAGATATGCCCTGCCTACAGAGGTGGAACCTAGAGAGGCAGTCAGCCTTGCTGAACTGCGGTGGGCTCCACCTAGTTCGAGCTTCCTGGCAGTTTTGTTTACACTGTGAGCATAAAACTGCCTACTCATGCCTCAGCAATGGCAGATGCCCCTCCCCCCACCAAACTGCAGCATCCCAGGTTGATCTCAGACTACTGCACTAGCAGCGAGAATTTCAAGTCAATGGATCTTAGCTTGCTGGGTTCCGTCGACATGGGGTCTGCTGTGCCAGGCACCAGAGGGAATCTCCTGGTCTGCTGGTTGTGAAGACTGTGGGAAAAGTGCTGTATTTGGGCAGGAGTGTACTGTTCCTCCCGGTACAGTCTCTCTCATGGCTTCCCTTGGCTAGGAAAGGGAAATCCCCTGACCCCTTGTGCTTCCTGGGTGAGGCAATGCCCTGCCCTGCTTCGGCTCACACTCTGTGGGCTACACCCACTGTCCAACCAGTCTTAATGAGATGAACCAGGTGCCTCAGTTGGAAATGCAGAAATCACCCATCTTCTCTGTCAGTCTCACTGGGAGCTGCAGATCAGAGCTATTCCTATTTGGCCATCTTGGAAGAGTCTTCCTGCCACACACTTTTAAACCATCAGATCTTGTGAGAACTCACTGTCATGAGAACACCATGGGGGAAGTCTGCCCCCGTAATCCAATTACCTCCCACCAGGTGCCTCCCCTGACACACGGGGATTACAATTCCACATGAGATTTGGGTGGGGACACAGAGCCAAACCATATCAGAAGAGTTCCTCCTCAAAGAGTTCATAGTCTACTTGCAGCCACTTCCACTCTCCACTTGAATTCAAAAAGTTTCTGTTGATTTTTCTGATAACATGTACAACCCAGATGCCAACCTGGAGTTTCTCCCTTTTTTTTAAGATCTAGACAGAACTGGATAGAAACACAACCCCGTTTTGATAGCCTATAAAAATTCAGACTTTCCCAGTTTATTGAAAGAACCCAGAGGTAAAACTTGGTCCTTCTCTAATTTTGACAGAAAACTTCCTTCACAGAGAAGCTGTCTATATCTGTTTGTAGACTGACTGTTGTAGAAGAACATAAAGGAAGAGTTAATGTAACCAGAGCAAGCCCCTCTGAAAGGAATGGTGGGCTCTTGCTTCCACAGAGTAGCTCAGTATCTTGATCTTCTCACTGTCTGAAGTGCTGTATCCATCCTGCAATACACACTATAATTGCCATCCATAAGCTTGGGCTTCCCAAATGTGTGCAGGAGAGCAGCACCTGAGCTACATCTAATCAGACCCCTATTTGAACTCTCTTTTAAAACAAGTAAGGCAAAATCTTCCTTCTGTCTGGAGAAATCTCTTGTTTAGTGTAACTGTTTAATAGCTAATAATGTAAGTAATATCAAAAAGCATGCTGAAATGATTAGACAGGATAATAGACAACATAAAGCAATGTTTAATTACTTGGTAAGTACTGGCTGTGTGCCAATGTACAGATCAACTATCAGGTGTGTGTGTGACTTCCTCCCATTCTTTACATTACTTAAAGTCACTTAATCACATAAGCAATAATATAAATGTGTTTAGTATTTTACTTATATATAGGACAAAAATTGCCAATGCTCTCTAGCCAAAGACCACCAGGAACATACTTGTTATTGAACAAGTTGGATCTATTACTCTGGCAGTGAGGAAGAAGGCATTCCATGGGGAACATCCTCTTATGCTAGCTGCCACTCACCCTACATTTGCATAACTTAGAAGTTTATTCATATAACTCTTCTGAACAAGAAGCTAAAGTTCTGTCACCTTTTAAAAGGCAAAAATAAAAAATGGCGAAAGGTGAGTATCTTGCTATATTGGTAAACGAGAAGGAGTGATAAAAGGAGAACCAAGGAGACTGTGGTGAGGAAACTGGAAGTTTCAAAGTAGTGAGTGATCAGTACTTTCACTCTTCCTCAGGTTAAGTAAGATGAAGACTGAGGAGAATCCACTGGATTTGGACTTTGAGTCATTGTTGGGTAGACACATGACTGCAGTGGTTTGAAGAGTGAGTGAGAGGTGAAGTAGAGACTGCAGTTGGCCCTCAGTATCCATGTACTATGCATCCATGTATTCAACCAACCTCAGATGGAAAATATTTTAAAAATTGTGCCTATATTGAACATGTACAGCTTTTTTTTTCTTTATACCCTAATCAATGCAGTATAACAACTATTTACAGAGCATTTACATTATATTAGGCATTATAAGTAATGTAGAGAAGATTTAAAGTATATTGGAGGATGTACATGGGTTGTATGCAAATACTATACCATTTTATATCAGGAATTTGAGCACCCTTGGAGTTTGGTATCACAGGAATGTCCTGGAACCAGTCATCCAGGAATAGGGAGGGACAGCTGTACTTTTCTTGCAGGAATCTTGGCTGTGAAAGGATACTGTGAGGGGATGCTGTGTGTGTTTGGGGTGGGGGGTTGG
>NW_012104220.1:1848839-1865811 GCF_000951045.1 Mandrillus leucophaeus | reverse complement strand
GTGGCTTTGAGGATTTCCAGCCTCACTTTTATTATCTGTCTCTTTAGGAATTTTGAGTTAACCAAGGGACTGGTATATCACGATCAACTATTGAAATGCCAAAATGCTAAGTGAATTATTTTAAAAATAAACGTCATATCTCAAAACAATTTTAGATTTACAGAAAAGTTGCAGTCAGTACAGACAATTCTAATACACCTTGCACCCAACTTCTCTTCCTATTATCTTAACATCAATATGATACATTTGTTATAATTAATAAATCAATATTCATACATTATTATTAACTAAAATATATACTGTATTCAGGTTTTCTTAGTTTTTACCTAATATCCTTTCCTTATTACAGGATCCCATCCAGGATACATAACATTTAGTTATGTTTAAAAAAAAAACAAAAGTAACTGGGAAGCCATTAGGCTGAGAGGTTTCTGGGAAGCCATGAGGCTGAGAGAGATCTATGTTCTGGGTTTCTGTGTAAGCAAACCTTGAAACCCATCTCAGAGTAACTTTACTCATCAGAAACTGCCAACTAGAGACTTGAAGGATACTGTCTTACTTTAACCAGTCAAACATTTTCTTTGTATTGCTTCTATGAACACTTCATAAAAGCGTTCTCCTCATACCCCCTCTATGGAGCCCAAACCACATATGGTTTGGTGCTGCCTGATTCATGAATTGCTCACTGCTCAAATTAACTCTAAAATTTTCATGTGCCAAAGTTTATCTTTTCATGGTCTCATCTTGACTGTGACAGTTTCTCTGATTTTTCTTGTTTTTGATGACCTTGATAGCTTGGAGGAGTACTGGTCAGGTACTTTGTAGAATGTACGTCAACTGGAATTTGTCTGACGCTTTTCTCACTATTAAACTGGGGTTGTGGGTTTGGGTGAGGAAGACCACAGAAGTAAAGTATCACTTTAATCCCCTCACATCAAGGGTACATACTGCCAGCATTACTTATCGCTGTCGATGTTGACCTTGATCACATGGCCAATATAGTGTTTGTCAGGTTTCTCCACTGTTAAGTTACTCTTCCTTCCCCACTCTCTTTTTGTACTGTCCTTATGGATGGAAGTCACTATGTGAAGTCTGTACTCAAGGAGTGGGCAATTGTATTCTACCTCCTTGAGGGTGAGGTTCTACATAAATTATTTGGAATTTTTATGCATCAGAGTTTTATCTCGTCTCCCCAGGATAAATGGATTTTTAATCCTTAAAAAGACTGAATGACAGCCTGGTGCGGTGGCTCACACCTGTAACTTTGAGAGGTCGAGGCGGGTGGATCATGAGGTCAGGAGATCGAGACCATCCTGGCTAACACAGTGAAACTCCGTCTCTACTAACAATACAAAATGTTACCTGGGCATGGTGGCATGCACCTGTAGTCCCAGCTACTCAGGAGGCTGAGGCAGGAGAATTGCTTGAGCCCAGGAGGTGGAGGTTGCAGTGAGCCAAGATCACACCACTACACTGCAGCCTGGGTGACAGAGCAAGACTCCATCTCAAAAAAAAAAAGACTGAATGACTTCATGCCTTGCCTACTAAGATTAAACTCATAGGATAAATTTTATCCAGGAAGCTAGCTATTTGGTTCATTTTTTTCAATACAGATTAACATGCTGATGGTAGCAGAAGTTGAGAGCAGTGAAGAAGAGCCTCACGAAAATAATATGGAACGTGTCTTATTCACATGTTTCTTTGCACAGTCATTAACATTTCCACAGGCCAAGTAAAAAGTCATATAGTGGAAACGACTTGTAACTGAGTGATTTGAGTAACACAAAGCTGAAGTACTGGATCAAGATCTTTTTTTTAATATTTATTTTTTGAAACAGGGTCTTGCTGTGTCAGCCAAGCTGGAGTGCAGTGGTATGATTACAGTTCACTGTAATCTTGACCTTCTGGGCTCAAGTCATTCTTGCACCTCAGCCTCTTGAATAGCTGGGACCACAGGTGTATGTGTATTTTTAATTTTTTTTTTGTAGAGACAGGATCTTGCTATGTTGCTCAGGCTGGTCTTGAACACCTGGGCTCAAGTGATCCTCCTGCATCAGCCTCCCAAAATGCTGGAATTATAGGCATGAGCCACTGCACCTGGCCTAATTGTCACTTTTCATTTTCTGACTTCTGAATAGGTAGTATAGTGTAAAAAATTAGAGAGTTTCTGCCCTCTATAATTAGCATTGGGAATAGAAGAGAAACCGCAGAAGAAAGCAAACTGGTTGTGCTGGTCAGCCATAGTTCATCTAAATTCTACCACTTACTAGTTGTGTGACCTAGGGAAAATTACTTGACCTCTGTAAGCCTCAATTTTCTCACCCATAAATTGAGAAAAGTAATAATACCTACATAACATAATTTTGGGGGACTAAATGAGATAATATACTTTTAAGTGTATTTGTAAACTCTAAAGTTGCACTGGTTGCTCAAGCTGACACTCAATTGCTGGGGCTGACACTCAGCCAGGGTGCACTGCACCAGCCAGCAGAGATGTTTATACCTAGTGTTTGTTAGATTGGCCAGGCCTCAAGCTGCATTCACTGTTAAATACTGTGAATATCACCACTGCTAGCGACTGGGGAGCCACACTGAGTCAGCTTCCTCCTGGCAGTCACAGCCATTTATGTACTGTTGGAACTAGCACCGTAGCTGGGCCTCACTACATGTGGATGACTAAGATTCTCTGATGTCTGGGGATATGAGTGTGGGCAGCCAAAGATTTACCTTGACGGATTTTGAAACACAAACTTTCCTCTTGCAGAAGGCGTACTGGCTATCCTTGGGTCAGCATGTAATGCTGGTGTATTGCTTCACAGAGTATGCACAGACAGGCAGACAGACATTCCTGTATTCATTCTGCGGATGAAAACAGTGGACATAATTAGTATTTAGTAAATATAGTTTTGTTCCTTTCCTTGCTTTCCCTTTCTTAAAATGTTACCCAAAGTAATGAACACATGACGGAAATCATACCCCTGAATAATTGCTTAAGTATCAGTAGGTTAGGCATCAATACAAAGCTATCAAAAATTCCAAGCCATAAATATTACTGACTTTGGAGATGGTTCTTTCAGTGAATCATATGACACCATTAAATATAAAAATATATTGAGTCGCATCCCCTCAAATACATTATAACTTTAACGCTCTTTATTGAATCAATTCTACTTTTGTTGGAAAAAGAAATGATTTGTGCTTTTGAGAGAAACGATAATAGAATAATTTCCAAATTGCATCCTATGCTTTGTTTTTCCAAGTCAACACTCTGGCTAAGGAGTTTAGTTTTTGATTTGTAAAACTGTATCAATTGGCTAAGATTGAGTATACAAACTTTTTTATAATTGCAAGTTACTTATTAAGGTGGGCTTTTAAAAGGTCATGATTTTGGTGACAAAAGCAATCCCACATTCAATTTTGGTAATAAAAGTTAAAATCAAGCTGGGTGCTGTGGCTCACACCTGTAATCCCAGCACTTTGGGAGGTCAAGGCAGGTGGATCACTTGAGGCCAGGAATTCAAGACCAGCCTGGCCAACATGGCGAAACGTTGTCGCTACAAAAAACACAAAAATTAGCTGGGCATGGTGGTGTACTCCTGTAATCCCAGCTACTCAGGTGGCTGAGAGATGAGACTTGCTTGAACCCATAAGTTGAAGGTTGCAGTATGCCTAGATTGTGCCACTGCACTCCAGCCTGGGCAACAGAACAAGACTGTCTCAAAAAAGAAAAAAATAAATAAAATCAATAGTCCATGAGGAAAAACAAGAACATTTCCATTTCCTTCTCATTATCTAGCTTTGAAGATCTGACTTCAACTGCAGGGAGAATGGAAACTTTCTGCACCATTTCAGAACTTAGTGATTTTTCCTTTCCCCAGTCACAAGTCTTATAGTATAAAAACTATCACGAGGTAGTTGGAGATAAGGTTTATAACATCAGTTTATTCTTTTATTTCATCCATAGGTATTTCATAGTTCTTAGAAATTCTCACTACTGAGCACAGTGGCATTGTCTTCATTTAATTTTGTTAAGCATATCACTTGACAATACTGAATTTGAATTCTATTAAGAAGACAATACATATGATCAAAGAGACTGGGAGTGAAATGGGCCATGAAATCCACTGGATATACTCACATGTAACCCATGCAATGTCTGGATGACTTTAATCTGTGTGAGAGGAAAGAATTTTAAAAACCAGAAAGGTTCTCAGAAATCATCGTGTAATTTGCATCTTTTTACAGTGGAGGAAACTTTCATCGAAGTTAAGCAACTTACACTAAAACAGAGCTGCTCAGGAAAACTGAGCTGACTCATGGTCTAAGTTCTTTGTGCTTATTTTACTGCTTCTTACCCAGTGCTGATCAGGGCATAGTTTAATCCTACAGAGAATCAGATGCTTCCAAAGCCACAGACTTGTAACTGAAACAGCCAGCTTCATTCATTGCACTTTTAAAGAAGTGAGACAGCAAGGCTCAAATCTGGCTGTTAAAGGTGTGTGAAAAGTAATGTTTTATTATTACTAGTAAAATGTATAAATGGTATACATTACAATGGTATGCTTTTGGTTACAAGGAATAAAATCCCAAATAGAACTAGCTAAGGTAAAAAAAGAGGATGCTTTGATATTAGGATTCTAAGGTATCTTACATAATTGAAGAAAGAGCTGCACCACCAAATCAAAGGTAAAGCTGGCTTTGAGAACAACCTGAACAGTGACTGAATGTTGCTGGGATTCTCATTCTCTCTCTCTCTTTCTAGCTCTCAGCACCTTCTTTAATCTTTCACTTTGAACTCCTAGGGATGTTGGGGGTGGGGTGAGGGAAGTTGCTGTACAGAAAGTAAAAGCTTTTTTTTGAGGGGGGGTTACTCAAAACTAGGTTCAAATTCTGCTTTGCAATTTTACCTTGGACATGTTATTTAATGTCTCTGAAGGAATAAAAGTTCAATAATAACTGCCTTTTGGGGTTTTGGGGAAGAATAACATGCAACAATGTACATAATGCACTTAGCATAACTGTTGGCCTATAGTAGCTACTCAATAAATGGTACGGTTATTGTTATACATTTAAGATATTATTTGATTCCAGGTCTTTTGTCCCTACTCTTCCACCATAACCCTGGCTGAAAAGCCAACAGACACAAAGCCAACTGATAAAGATCAGTTTTCATAGAATCTAAGGTGCCACCAATTGTGAGATGGGCCACTATTTTATGTAGCTCTACAAAAGAAAATAGCTGCCAATTATACTCTGGCTTATTCATTGCTTGAAATTTTTATTTTATACTTCTTGAAAAAGCTCTTTTAGATTTAGTTAGATGTATATGATCAAATATCAGTATTATTCATACATAGAAAGGAAGATGTCAGTCAAAACTTGGCTACAGTATTCCCAAAACTTGTTAACATTCCATGTCTGTGAACCACATTTCAACTCAGAGGCATTTGTGTCTGTATTCTTCCATATGTATTATCCTTTGTTTCTTTGACAGCATTGGTGAAACTGCATTACTTAAGAAACAAACAAACAAACAATTCCCCCCAAAACTCCACTAATACCTCCAGGACTTCTTTCCAAGATGTTAATAGTCATTTTGTCATTCTGTAAGATTTCATGATCTCAGAAATCAAGTCATCAAGGAAATGACAAAATAATGCATGTGCAAGCCATCTTGTCTGCTGCCTGGCTAATGCCAAGGCAAGATGCCATTGATGGTATGGAGCTTCTTGATTTCAGAGATGTTTATATATATATATATATAATGCATCTAAAAAGTGATATACAGTCTGGGCATGGTGGCTCACACCTGTAATCCCAGCAGTTTAGGACGCTGAGGCAGAAGGATCATTTGAGGTCAGGAGTTTTAGACCAGCCTGGACAACATAGCAAGACCCTGTTTCTACAAATAATAATAATAAAATAAAAAGTGATATATAAAGAATACTAGACTGCCCATATCACTACAGGTACCTGACTTAGCCAAAAATAAATATCATTATAAAATTATTTGAAATAGTAAGTTCATTTAATGCATTAAAAATTATTTGAATAACGGCTGGCTGCAGTGGCTCATGTCTGTAATCCCAGCACTTTGGAAGACTGATGTGGGCAGATCATTTGAGGTCAGGAGTTCAAGACCAACCTGGCCAACTTTGTGAAACCCTGTCTCTACTAAAAATACAAAAAATTAGCCAGGTGTGGTGGCTCATGCCTGTAGTCCCAGCTACTCAGGAGGCTGAGGCAAGAGAATCGCTTGAACCCAGGAGGTGGAGATTGCAGTGAGCTGAGATCGTACCACTTGGTGACAGCGAGACTTGGTCTCAAAAAAAAATTTTTTTTTGAATAACAGTCTGTGTAAAATAAGGTGTACTTGAATCGATCATTTTTTTTTTCTTTTGGTTAATATTAACAGACAATGGTAGGCTGAACTTTTAGGCTAAAAACAATTTTCCCTAAGTGAAGATTTGGTTTTCTTCAATTCTACTATCATTTCATTCACAGAGACAGATTGGTGCCAATTGAAGACACTTGAAACCTGTATTTTTTTCTTGCCAAGATTTGTTGTTATAACATAAAAATCAAGCAGTGGCAAAGCTTACTAAATTCCCTTTAGTTTTTAAGCTGAGAGCATACTCAGCTCAAATTCAGAAAAAAACGGGAATCTTGTGAAAATATGAACTTGCTTACCTGTCTATTTTCCCCCAATACTTTAAAAAATCGAGATGTACATAAAATAAAATGCACAGCTCTTAAAGGTACAGTTAAATGGCTTAAACTCATGTAACTACTACCTCAATTAAGAAATAGAGCATTTTAATCAACAATAAAAATTTCCCTTGGATCCCTCTCCAGTGAATCCCCTACCCCCTTCAACATAATCTGATCTGTTAATTTAAGCCATGGTCAACAACATATTGAAGCATCAGAAAAATAAAAGGAGAAGCATCAGAAAAATTAAAAAAAATACAAAAGAAAAAGAAGCTTCTTAAGAGATCATGACCTATAGAGTTAGATATCTAAATGCCTCTTCTTAATTTTAATTACTATGGTTATATTGTTACACATCACTTGCCTATCTAAGAGTGACTTAGTTATTTTAAAAGTGATTAATAGTAACTTGTATAGTAACAAAACATTATACCCTACTCACTTATTCAGGTGGAAATACGATAGATTTCTAGCTAGCCTGGATCAGGTACCATGGGGTATCTCATTTCAGTTTGGGACATAAATACTGTATAGATTTACCTACCACATGACTTCCAGACTCAACCCAGTAATTTCAAAAGTTTATATTGTATAGTAGCTTTAAATTACTTTAAAAGCCATTTTTATTTGCGCATAATACAATCAAGTGAAGTAGTAACTGTGAGCAACTATTAGTCAAATGTGAAAAGTTACTGTAAAGGTGGCATGCACTCCTCTTTTCGGCTCCTGTATGAAACTGTGGGGTTTCGTTAGGATTAATCGTTTCATTTGCCCATTTGTATTTTCTTCACTACTGTCAATGTGAATCAAGTAAAGACATCAATATTAATCTACCTGCTTAACACTGATGTGTGTCAACATGTTCAAGATCTAACAAAATCTGGTAGACATCAGAGTGGAGGTAATAAGAAAAGTGAACCATAACATATTTACTTACACACTATAACCATGCATTCATTCATTCTTGACTCATTCCACAAATATTCAATGTCTTTTACATGCCAGGCCCTGTGCTAAGAGTTGGAGATACTGAGAGGTGACAAGGTGCTAGCAGCCCTCACTCTAGGCGCCTCCTAGGCTTCAGTATCCACTCTGGCGGGGCTTGAGGAGACCTTCAGCCCACCACTGCACTGTGAGAGCCCCTCTCTGGGCTTGCCGAGGCTGGAGCCGATTCCCTCTGCTTGCTGGGGAGGTGTGGAGGGAGAGGCGCGGGCAGGAACCGGGGTCGCGTGTGTCCAGGCCAGCGCAAGGTCCGGGAAGCGTGATTGCAGGCTCCGCGGGCCCCGTACACGGAGCCGCAGGCCCAGGGCAGTGAGGGGCTTAGCACCCGGGCCAGCAGCTGCGGAGGTTGCGCCGGGTCCCCCAGCAGTGCTGGCCGGCCTGCGCTGCACTCGAATTCTCGCTGGGCCTGTCCCCGCGGGGGCAGGGCTTGGGACCTGCAGCCAGCCACATCTGAGCTCCCCCGTGCAGTGGGCTCCCGGGGTCCTGAGCCTCCTGCTCCGTGGCGCCCAGTCCCATGGACAGCCCAAGGGCTGAGGAGCGCAGGCGCGGCTCAGGACTGGTGGGCAGCTCTGCCTGCAGCCCCTATGCAGGATCCATTAGGTGAAGCCAGCTGGGCTCCTGAGCCAGATGGGAATTTGGAGAACTTTTATATCTAGCCGGAGGATCGTAAATACACCAATCAGCACTCTGTGTCTAGCTCAGGGTTTGTAAATACACCACTTGGTACTCTGTGTCTAGCTAACCTAGTGGGGACCGGGAGAACTTTTCCGTCTAGCACTCCTGTGTCTAGCTCAAGGACTGTAAACGCACCAGTCAGCACTCTGTCAAAACGGACCAATTGGCTCTCTGTAAAATAGACCAATCAGCTCTCTGTAAAATGGACCGATCAGCAGGATGTGGGTGGGCTCAGATAAGGGAATAAAAGCAGGCTGCCTGCGCTAACCAGCGGCAACCCGCTGGGTGTCTCTTCCGCATTGTGGAAGCCTTGTTCTTTAGCTCTTTGCAATAAATCTTGCTGCCTTTAAAAGCTGTAACACTCACCGCAAAGGTGTGCAGCTTCACCCCTGAAGCCATTAAGACCATGAACCCACTGGGAAGAACAAACAACTCCAGCTGTGCTGCCTTTTAAGAGCTGTACCACTCACTGCAAAGGTCTGCAGCTTCACTCCTGTCAGCGAGACCACGAACCCACCAGAAGGAAGAAGCTCCAGACACATCTGAATGTCTGAAGGAACAAACTCCAGAAACACCATCTTTAAGAACTGTAACACTCACCATGAGGGCCTCCGGCTTCATTTTTGAAGTCAGCCAGACCAAGAACTCACCAATTAGGGACACAATACCACCAAAGATGACATAGAAATGCACCCTCATCTCATGAAAGTCATAAGCTACTGGGATTATAGACATATAAGCAAATACAGTTCCATATGATAAGTGATGGGGAAGTATAGGAGGAGTGGGATTCAGATCTCAAGAATGAATAAGAGTTCACCAAGGGGAGAAGTAAGGAATTAGGAAAAAGGGGAAAGAGGTAATGACAAAGTATGTGGTAATATGATCCCAATAGTAGAAGCTCTGGCTGTGTTTCATCTGGAAGTACAATGTTCATTTTGAAACTAAAGAAGCTATCGGTGAAAAAATTTCTGGCTAATTAATGTTTTGAACGGCAATGAGAATCACATAAATATACAAAGATTTTACCTAAAACAACAAATGACAAAGTATTATAGCCTAGCCTTTTATTCTTAGATAGCTTTTATATCACTAAGGCAAAGAGACAGAGAAAGAGAGAGAGGCAGACAGACAGATAGAAACAAAAGCCAATGTGGTATTAGCAGGTGGCAGTTGTGCTACAAGGGAGATTTTCTCTATTTTGACTTCTTTCCCCAACTAAAAACAGAAGGAAATAATATTAAAAAGTGAAAAACAACAGGGAAATGCAGCAACACTCCCACAAAGGGGTTATTGTTTTGATCCAGATTGTGTTAGAAACACCAGCAAAAGAGTGCTTCTTTGTTTCATTGCCAGGAAGTACATCACCGTCATTGTGAAATTCTTGTGATTCAGACCGGCAATCATCTACTTCCATGATTTCTGCAGGCTGCAGATGACCACATGTATGATCTTTTAAGACCTGTCCCTCCCACTACACTACAACTTCTAAGAGATTCCTGTTGCAAACCAGTTTCCCTGGGACCTGGTGCAATACTTGGCACATAGTAAGGTGCTCAATGAATGCTTGTTGAAGAATAAAGTCAGAGATCTATCTTTCCAGACACATTTCCTTAAGCTTTCTTCCTCCTCCCCTAACCCTATGATGGGGAAACTCTATCACAATGGCCAAACCAGGCATCCTAGGCCTTCTCCAATGGTCTTTTACTTCTTTGGTAGGACCTTCATCACTTCATCCCAGGAAATGCTGGTGCTCCTCTGGGATTAGATTCCAAGTGTCTGGAGGGCAGTGACTCTCTCATTCACTCATGAAAATGCCTGAAATTTTATAAAATGACTAGCATATGGTAGGTGCTTTATAAGTCTAAGTTATTTTATCAAGAATTTATGAACTTTATGATGAGTTTATTTGTATCAATAAATATGTATTGAATTCCTAATCTGCCAGGCACTGTTTTAGATTCCTAAAATCTAGATACAGAGGTGAACAAGCACGATAAGGCCCCTGGAAGTTTAATGGAAGTTTAAATTCTAGTGGAGACAAACTAGATACCTATCTTTCACCATATACAAAAATCAATTCAAAATAGATTAAAGACTTAAATTTAAGACTAGAAACTATGAAACTACTAGAAGAAAACATAGGGGAAATGCATCAGGACATTGGTCTAGGCAAAGATTTTTTGGGTGAGACCTCAAAAGCAGAGGCAACAAAAACAATAGACAAATGAGATTACATCAAACTAAAAGCTTCTGCACAGCAAAGGAAGCAATCAACAGAGTGAAGAGGCAACCTACAGAATGGAAAAAAAAATTTGCAAGCTATCCGTCTGACCCAAACTCATCTTGATGAGTACAGGGCCTCTCAGATTAAAACCAACATTTTCAAGCTCCCTTTTAACTGGCAGCAGTCATGGGGACTGAGTTCTAGCCAATGAAATTGGACTGAATCCCATTCTTCTGACTGGTGGCTGGAGCTCCAAAAGCCACCGTGGATCACAGCATGACCATGGGAATCAAATCTGTGCAGAGCAGAGCCACAAAATAGATGGAACTTGTATCCTGACACTGGAGAGCACCAAAGCTCTGCCTACCTCCAGACTTGAACGTTTAAGAGAAAACCAATTATATCTTGTTAAAGCCACTGCACTGTTAGGCTCTGTGCTTTTTACACCCGAACTAATCCGAAATCATACATCTGTTAAACACATCACTTTAGAACCTGTCATCTTCTGTCTCTTAATATCATCCACCAACTCTATTCACTCCATTTGGCTCTGGTTTTTCCTTTTCCTTCCCTCCTATTTTCCTGATTTATTTTTGTCCTTTTTCCCTTAGTTAAGCATTATGCAAAACTCAAATATCCTGATGTATTGTCTACTGAACACATTTTAAAAATTAACATTTATTAAAAAGAATATGAAATACACAAATGTAGAGGGAATGAAATACTGAATCTTCATGTACCCATCACTCTACCCCACCAATCATTAACCTATGATCAGCTTCTGCCCCACTCACACTATAGCCTCTTCCCCCCTCCTGTATTATTTTGAATCAAATTTCAGATCTCATATTGTTATTGAATCAAGTTTCAGACTTCTTTATTTAAGAAGCAGGCAAGTCAATCTTTTTTACTTTTTTCTGACGTAAAGACAAATTCCTAACTCATGACTTCTTTTGCCTCATAAAAATCATCCTTTTCTTTCTGTATTTCTCCTCCTTTTCCCCCCTCCCGTTCCTCCCACCTCTTTTTTTTCTCTTTCTGTTTCCCTTCCTACCTTCTTCCCTCCTTCCACTATAATTTTTAAAAGGGAAATCCAGTTCTAATTTTCCAAGTTTTACCTGTGGTTCCTTGATATACATCTATCTTTCCATTTGCAATCACTTTTGCTAAAATGGCAGAGTTTACTCATGCATAGTCCCTTTATGAGTTTGGAGAAAAGGATATCTAAAAAGTCACACAATCCTCAACCCTCTTTTAGATAATAAAAACTGGCTACACTAGTAATACAGTGGGAAAATATAATGAATAAGAAGAATCCATTTATAGTATCACCAAAATTAAATATTAGATACTATTTTAACTAGAAAAACTCAAAAACCCTAATGATACCAGTGACTTGTTTTTATAACATTGAGAAGGCATTGAGCTTTTATATTGGTAAATTTGGGCCATATGGATGGGTTCCCATAAAGCAAGCTGGAACTGTCTTGATATCATTCACGCATAGAAATCAAGCATGGCAGAGTGCAGCCAATATTTTGGAGGGAGTACAGATTACTTGGACGTGATGGAGGCAGATCTTCCCACACAATGGTACGATCACAGAGTCAGTAGCAGATTCTCATATATTTTATTTGCTTTTCTTTTATCATGATGAAAAATAAATTTATGATCTGTATACTGTAACAAAACAAAACAACTATGACCAGTTAATATCCCAGACTTTGTGTACTTTTGGAGGGCTACTGTGTTCCTGAGCATTTCCAAATTATTTCTCCTCTGGGAAATTGTGGGAGGTATATGCTACTCCTACTCTGTTACTTTAACCTGTACCATAATATTGAACTTCACACTGCTAAGGAAATGTGATAATTCTTGTACCCTCAGCTTGGTGAAAGAACTTGTAATTGTTGCATATTGTGTTTACTTGTCTAGACCAAAGGCTGTAGTCACTGGAAACATGGACTTGTTTTCATCCCTTAACTCTCCTCCTCTCCACACTCAGCCTGCAGAGTCCGGCCAACAATCAGTGAGTATCTAAGAACATTTTGTGAAATGAGTATGCGATTGCAGAAACTCTGTAGACAGAACCAGTAGCACAGTTTCTTGGAGTTCAGATTTATTTAGGAAGTTGGCATTTAAGTCCTCTTTTGGTTGTTTTGGTGGTTCATGAAAGCACTTTTACCTTTCTGAGTTTTGATTTGATATTTTTTCTTATCACACTCCACTCCAGTATTAGGATCCTCACCGTTTTTTGACATAACGCTTAACTCTCCTAATATTCTTGAAATTGTGCATTCTCATTTCTATGCTCATGTGAGTTTTGACTTAAGATTTCAAACTTAGAGTTGAGTAAGTCTACATACTACTCATGAGAAAGTGAGTAGAACTGTTTCCCCCCAAAATGAAAAGAACTATCTTCTGGGTTATTGGTTTTAACTGAAGGCAAAAGGTTTTAAACCTTTCCCCCTTATGGTCTTGGGGAACCAACTATTTAGAAAATTTGCTTGTAAAAATAATTGTTCTAGCAAATCATACACCTTTGTGTGTACAAGGATGAGAAGGGAGAGATAGAGATGGAGATAGACAATGCTCTAACTGTAGACATTCATCCTACATTTAAATATTTTGAATTTTCAGTAGCCTGTGAATACGAGGAAACTTATTACATTAAGGTAGACTTTAGAGATTTGACATGTAGCTGATATTTTCACAGTGCGAGAAATATCAAGCTGACATTATGCAGTCTCTGAGATGATTATTTCCACATGTCAGAGTGCAGAAACTAATTCATGGGACTTCAGTGCCTTAGGATAGTGTCAATTTAAAAGACATTCACATTGACTTCTTTTTTATTTAAACACGCTAAATGAGGTATGAAAAGCAGGTTAAGAAATCAACTGAGAAAGGAAGAGCAAAGAAGAAACCTATTGACAAGAAAATTTTAATAATAGATTGATGTACTCTTTAATCAATTTTCACGGACCTCTTGCTGACAGCGGGCTTCAGCAATTGCCTCCTAATCCTTCCTACAGCTGTAGTTTTGCTCTTCGTGTTATTTCACTCATCTCACATATAGTAAATTTGGAAAATTAAAAATAAGTAAAAACTATTTGAATATTTTATAGATTTTTGTTTTGTTTTGTTTTGTTTTTTGCTTTTGAGACAGAGTCTCACTTGGTCGCCTAGGCTGGAGTGGTGCAAAGGTGGGATCTCGGCTCACTGCAACCTCCGCCTCCCGGGTTCAAACGATTCTCCTGCCTCAGCTTCCTGAGTAGCTGGGATTATAGGTGCCTGCCACCACATCCCAAATAAAATAAAAAATCCCTTTTTCATTTGCCACCACAAATAAAAAAGCTAAGTTTTGTATTTTTAGGAGAGACGGCATTTCACCATGTTGGTCAGGCTGGTCCCGAACTCCTGACCTCATGTGATTCACCCTCCTTGGCCTCCCAAAGTGCTGGTATTACAGGCGTGAGCCATTGCACCCGGCCTATTTTATAGATTATTTTCAATAAATAAGTCAAAAACCAAATTGTTTGACTTTTAATCGTAACACTGGATTTTGAATTAAAATAACAGTGATATTTTATATTAAAAATGTATTCTTTTGTTCAATCTCTTTAGCAGTTAATTTGAACCTACTGAACTGCTGGGACGTCTGTTATTTTGGAAATAAAGTAGTTTTTTTTTTTTTTTTTTCTTTAAGCCAGTTGGCCATATCAGAGATAACTGAGTTTAAATAAGCCTTCATCTTCCCAATTATGTGCTCCTAATTACTCGGGGTCACTGAAATCCCATGGCATCTTCTGAAAAGCATTTTCCCTGCAGTCCATCTTGTTTGGTTTCCTTTCTGTTCCGGTAAGCCAGTATCTTTTCCTTTATCAGATTCCTTTTTTACCAATAGCGGGAATGGTAATGGTGAATGGATGCAGGGTCTTAAAATCAGCCAACTTTGTTCTGACTTCTGTAGGTCAGTGACAGGAGTCACTGCATAACGACCTAAATTCCCATATTTATCTCATGAAATGTGATTTCTCATACAAACAAAAGTTGTGAGAACTCCATGAGCAAGACCAGCTGCTTTTGGGGGCTGCCAAATTTTAAATTGTTACTGGAAAAGCAAAGACCAGGCAAACATCCGAGAGACAGACCCACTGCAGATAAGTATTGAAATCTTGTTCACTATAATCAAAACAGAATAGATTGCTTATTCTGTTACCCTATTGATATTGCTCACATTTTAAAATTTAGGTGCTGGACTCAAGAATGATAATTTCATTAAGCTTCAAGAGTCACATTGTATTGTATGCATCGAATATCACGAAATCGAAAACACTGCAAAGCTAGTGTTTACACCCTTGGGTCACACCCCAACAGCCAAGGATTCCCACTGGCCACCTGCAGCAGGGCTGTCCCCTGTGAAGGCAGGAGACAAATGAGGAGCCTTAGGACACTTTGCTCCCAGGACTTTGGCGCACACTTCCCATGAGTCCTGGTCCGTCAAGTCAACATCCCGAAGCCAGGACTGGCAGGTCCTGACCCTCCCTTTTTGCACCCGTAAGGGGAAGGGCTCGGGAATCCGGACCTTGTCTAGAGTCCCGGCGCCAGTACCAGTTCGGAGGGCATCCTGGAGGTTGTTACTAACCCGGGCCTCTTCCGGGCTTCCCAGACACCAGGGTTGCTAACAGCTCCACGGGGGCGAATAATTTTATTTTGTTAACTGTGGTTATCTCCAACACTCAGTTCAAACCTGAGCAGGGCAAGGTCTCACCTCGTCTCTCGGTCACTTCCCTGCTTGTTTGTTTCTTCCTAACTCCCAAGTGTCCTTCGCCCAGTTCATCCCCACCTCAGCAGCCCAAGGCTGGGCGGGGACGGCGGGGGTTCGAAGCCTGCAGCTAAACTTAGAGGGTTTCAGGCTTTGCTGGGAGGCTTCCCTGTGCTCAGAAGAGCTGGGGGTAAGCTGGGCGGTCGCCTCGGGTGCAGACAGAGGCGCCGGGCCTCGACCTCCAAGAAAATCTCCAAACCGAGGGTCTGAGCTTCGCGTCTGTAGTTAATGAGCAAGAGCTTCCGGGCGGAACTTCTAAGGGTCCAGCCCGCCCAGTCTCCCCCCGCCTCACCCCGTCTCGCCCCGCCCACGTTCGTTTCGCTCCGCCCTCGCCCCATCTCGCTCCGCCCCCGTGCTGCCCGGCTGCGGAGGTGCGGGGTGCCCCCGGGTGGCCGCAGGCAGTGCTGCTCCTGGCCAATGGAGGCGGCGGCGGCGGCGGCGGCGGCTACAGCGGAAGGGGAAGCGCTGAGGGGGCGAGGCCCATAGCCATGGCGGAGCTCGTGCGTGAGGAACTCTCGGCCCTGGCCGCGATTTTCTGCGGGCCCCACGAGTGGGAGGTGCTGAGCCGCTCAGGTGACTACCCCCGCGCGGGAGGGACAGGGCGCCCTCAGGGGCCACCCGCGTTCTCTCTGCGGCTCCTCCCCACCACTGAGCCTGGGCACCCCGCCTGGGCCCACGTATGGGGACCGGGTTAGTTGAATGATGGAGTGACACGTCCTGGAGGCCGGAGTGGTGTCGCAGCGGGCGGGAGTTTGAGGCGACCCCAGAGACACTAAGAGAGCGGTGCGGCCCACTGGGGCCTCTGCCGCCGGTCCTGCTCCCGGAGCCGCGGGCCCCTGCGGTCCGCGTCCCCAGGCCCTTCCCCAGCCTCCCACCATTCAGATCTCACCCTGTAAAGAAGCGTGTGCTGAGGCCCCCTCGTTGTTCTGTGTCATTCCTAAGCACTATGCCGTAGGCCCACGAGAGCACTCCCCGGTTTTAACTTTACACGGGTATTTGTACGTCTTAAGTTGCAGGAGGGCAGGGTCTGTTTGGTAATAACTCCAGGCACCTGGAATGGTGCTGGCCAGGCACATGGTAGGTAGTTGGTAAATGTTTGTTGACTGAACTTTTTAATTTATCCAGTGCTCAACCTCAACTTTATCTGCATTCTGTTTCCAAGTTGTTTGCTTTTCTGATACTTTTTTTTTTTTAGGTGGAGTCTCGCTCTGTTGCCCTGGCTAGAGTGCAGTGGATCCATCTCATCTCACTACAGCCTCCGCCTCCCGAGTAGCTGGGATCACAGGCGTGTGCCACCATGCCTGGCTAATTTATATATATAAGATACTTTTAAAAATAATATATATATATACACACACACTTTTTTTTTAGGTGGAGTCTCGCTCTGTCCCCCAGGCTGGAGTGCAGTGACGCGATCTCGGCTCACTGCGGGCTCCGCCTCCCGGGTTCACGCCATTCTCCCTGCCTCAGCCTCCGGAGTAGCTGGGACTACAGAGTAGCTGGGACTACAGGCGCCCACCACCACGCCC